>NC_135497.1:116207745-116536442 GCF_052857255.1 Amblyomma americanum | reverse complement strand
CATGCCTACTGGCCAGCCAAAGTAGCTTAGAACGAGTGAAAGACCTTTTGGAATGCTCAAGACTCCCTTAAGTGGTGTACAAGATTTGTTTACAGGGTTTAATGCCCCAAAGCAACTCCGGCTATGAGGGATGGCGTAGTGGGGTGCTGCGGAAATTTCGACCACCATGTACTATGCAATGACATTGCATAGTACATGGGCCTCTAGCATTTTGCCTCCATCGAAATGCAATCGCCGCAGCTGGGATCAAACACATGTCGTTCGGGTCAGCAGCCGACCATTATAACCACTGAGCCACCACGGTGGCTTAAAGATGTACAAGAATTATCACTACGAATGTGGTGCCGCATATATAGGCACAACTAGGAACTTCAGATGGCAGCCCAAACAGCACCAAAATGACGTAACGAAAGGCCATTCTAAGTCCATTTCTTTGGCTGAGAATAATGAATCAACAGAAACCACCACTGATTGGGACAAAACCTCTACCACAGAGAAAAACCTACTGCCCCTTCTCCTAGGAACGCTCCACTGACAAAAAAAAATTAAGGCTGATTTGTGTAGTAGGGCAAAATGCGAATTAGGTGCGCTAGCACTCTCTGGCCATTGTTTTGAACTGGTTATCTTGGTTTTGCATATTTTATCTTCGTTTTGCATTGTTCCTCATGGTTATGCTTTGTTATTTAAGGTATTACTATATGACTAAAGTGCTATATCAAGTGTGTTCTATGTGTTGTATGTGTTTGCATGGCATGGATGAAGCGCAGTAGATACACGACACAATGTTCATTACAGTCGTTCTATGCATCCATAGCACTCACGGCTCCCATTCTGTAGAAGATCCGGCGGCGGCACCGTTGTGAGTGGAAAAGCAAGTGGACCACCTGCCATCTAGGTCGCGTGACCTTGCGACGTTATCACAATCTGCCAATCATTGCAGGTGCAAACATCTGATAACTGCGTAGTAACCATATTCTTGAGTGTAACCAGATGCAAGTGAGGTACCGTTCTCAAGAAATATCTGAATGCGCAACAGGCTTATTTGGTTGGTGTGAGGCAGACAACAGATTCTTATGATGTGCTTTATGCAAGTGCTCTTCATGGCAAGGCTCTGCGCCATAGGGATGATGCCCTGGCAGCTCCACCTATTGCGCACTCTGTGCCTATGGGAGTTTCTGCTGGCGCCAGTGGTGGACGCTACGTGGAGTCGCACTGAGCAGTGTTCACACGAAGTGTGGTCCACCGTGTATTATCAGCAACAAATGAAATGCGAACAAGAGAACTGAAATGCCGACACAAAAACGTATTAGCTCCTGGAAAGGAGATGCAAACTAGGTTGATTAACACTTCTAAAGGACAGTCTTTGTATCTTCCAAGTGAAATTAACCTGTGCTAGTACTGAGTGTCCTGCAGCTAAAATCTTCTTATTAGCTGGTCGTGTTTCAACTGTCTTGTTCGCGTTTCATCTGTTGCTGATAGTACACACTTGTGAAAAATTAAGAGCTATGTTTTACGATGTAAACCTAATTGGCTTTCTTGTGGTTGCATGAACTATTTAGGCAGAACAAATTACTCCAGGGAAACGGTGGGTGGCATCTGCAAGGGTTAATATAACAAGGCTTCTTATGAAACTACTCTGCGATTCACCCAGCATGAACTAATCTTTAAACATATACCGATACATTTTGTGAGAACGAAACACCAGTAACTCTGGCATTCACCATGTTTGGCCAGGAGTATTTTTATTTCCCAATTAGTTATAATACAGTGAAACCTCGTTACAGCAAAATCGTAAAATAGTTCAATATAGCTGAAATTCGTAATATAAAATGTCACCAAAAAACACGCAATGAAGAAGCTAAATTTAGTGAGCGAAAGAATGGCAACTGGTAGAGACCTTTTTCGTAGTTTCAGCACAGTTTCAAAGAAGCTCGCAGCGATTGCAGAGGTCACAAAAAACTTAGCGGCAAGCACTTAGCACTTAGCGGCAAGCCGCCACACAGCACCGCAGCACATGGCGGCAGCAGCAGATCGAATGACATCCTTGCACCGTGAACGCCAGCAAGGGTGGCTTCTTCGCATTAAAGCGGTGTCGCGTAAAAAATTGGATGCCAGGATGAAAGGTATCACTGTTTTCACCACCTCCGCTCCGTATAGTCAACATGAGCAGTCAAAGGTTGCTGGAAAGCAACAACCGAGTGTGTCGCTGTTTCCGGGGCACTATCGTTGGGTGCGAGAGGTGCGAACAGGTGCCGACTGCCTGGCTACCAGCATTTCTCGCCACTATATCTTCTGTGTCGCTGTTGGCAAAGTGAGGTGAAGCGTGAACAGTGGTGCAAACACTTGCCGCTCCCCCACCAGTCATCCATGTAGTGAGGCAAAGCCTGTCACCCTGCAACTAACCGGCCATCTAACAGATAGGCGCTCGGCAGTTCTATATATCGGTTTTATAACAAACCTCGTTTGATATACAGAGTAAGAAATGCACGCGTTTGCTGAAAATATTTAGGAACAGTTCGATATAGCCAATAATTTGTAATATCAGTGTTCGTTGTAACGAGGTTTGACTGTACTGTAGTAGACTGATTAGTCACCTTATGGACAACATTTACCTCACAATGTTGCACAGTGAAAAGAGAACACTATTTCCCATAAGGCAGCTAAAGAGTGAGTTTTTGCTATGCACTGAATCAATTGTGTGAAACAGCGCAAGAACTCAAACTTGTTACCGCTCGCATGTGCTCAAAACAACTGCCGATGCACGACTATGAACGTGTGATTGCAGCAGAAAGTAAATGTCTATTACCAAGCACAAAGGTACAAGTTTTTCAATGTGGGTGTTCTTGCTGCAGAAATTGATTCTCTCACACATTAATCTGAGCATATTTTTTTATCATTCTCAATAATGCTCCTGTTACAAAATGATAGTGTTCGGGGTTCTTTGAGAAATGTTTTACAGCTTTTTACAGTCCAAAAGTTGTGGATTAATGAGAAGAATGGTTTTCAGTTTCCACTGAAATCCTTTCTCAATAAAAAGAGATTTCTTTTAGCAAAAGTAATTCACCATGCATGTTTCATGCTGGAGTCACAAGCTCGAAGATGTACTCTTTTTCCCAGTATACAGATCGCATTTTGTAATCAATTTCATATGCAGTAATGCACATGGTGTTGGTATTTGCTTGGTGTGGGCAACCCTTTAAAAATGGCTTTTTTGCAGGTTGCCAAAATCAAGCAAGTAACAATGCAATATACGTTACTGCATATGAGATGGATTATTTTCGAGGGTTGCCTGCTGTGTTAGCTGCACACAGCAGTAACGCCATCTGCTGGAAACAAAGGACTAGTAGCTCAAGAAGTAGAAGCATAGTGGCTCCACACGGCAAGCAGATGTGAAACCAATTGTTAGCTTTGACCAAAGTCACACAAGGTACATTTCAAGAGATCCAGAACAAAACAAACAAGGTTCCCAGCACACTAGGTATACACTAATTCTTGAGCTACTTTCTTCAAATCAGATAGCCACACTAGTCCCTGCAGCTTTAAAAGCTTAAAGGGGAGACAAGTTATAAAAGAATTTTCAGTTTCTAGCACATAGCAGGAAAGTACATATGATAAATACATTAGCACTCAAGGCATACCGTAAAATAGAATCTCTATGCAATATTCAGCCGTGATAAAAAACCAGCAGTCAAGGAGAAGAAACATTTCAACAGGTGGAAGCACACATAAGCAGCTCACTGCATGTATCACAGAAATGACACACGAAGGTACAAGGGCAAGCAGTTTGGAGGAACATAACAAATGCAAAGCAAAATGAGATAAAACAATGACAGGAAAAAATAGGTACGCACTAACTAGCAACTAGACACACTAATGTGTTGCAAGAAGCATTCATATTTGTTATTTCATTTTAAGAAACAGAAATAAAATTTTTCCAGTGACTTTTTCAGGAGTTCTATTTTTCTTGGTTACCATCAGAAATACTTTTCTTAGAAACAGTACGTGAAACAGCACTGCAATTTCACTGAATTTGAGCAACTCTACTGCATAAATACAGTAAATTGTGGGTGCACCATTGGCAAATTGAACTCAGACCAGAAATAACCTGTGTAGACTATCATTTATGCACACAAGTGCACGAAACAATCTCTCAGCTAAGCAGGACTAAGCTGACACACAAATGACACATAATGAGGGCAAAAAAAAAATTACACACACATTATTTGCCCACACCAGACATGTGCCGTGCTATGAGCTCCCTCGCCTCCTTCACATGAAACCATTGGGATTGCTGGCAGCAAAAGTTCCAGCTATCCCAAACAGTGCACAGACATGCTAAGTAAGACAGCTGAAACCAAGCAGAAAACAGAATGCCCTCCAAAAAAAAATTGCTCTTTACCATGTTTTGTTCCTAAGCATGGTAAACACATACAGACCGTCATATACACGAAACCCAAGTATTGTTCACCAGATTTCCTTTGCCATGCACGCAATTTTGCCACTCTGTATGAGGATGCAGTAACCCAAAAATTTGAGGATTGTGGCGTTTCAGACCTAACGGTGAGAAAAACATGCGCTGGCACGTATAAATTCCATCTAACATGACAAGTCTTCATGATCTGACCCTTGCCTGCCACACTATTCATGAATGGTCAAAGACTGCAGCTCACCTGAAAGACATCACTGGAAGCACAAAGAATAAGCCGGTGTGCAGCATACTGCTTTCCCCCAACTTCCAAGGTTATATCGCTAAGGAGCCGTTCTGCATACAGTCCAGCAATTTTCTCCAAGACTGCGCAAGGATTGTCGAACTGCTGTTCATGATCGCCGGTGGAATCGTTGCTATGTGCCATTATCACCCTGCATGCCAGTCACACAGCTCTCCAATCTCCACAGCGATGGACTGCAAGAAAAAAAACACACACACTACACCAATATTCCTTTGTGAAGTTAAATTATTATATCTCTCTGCATATTACAATAAAGATTTTAGACCCATCTTCTTTTTTCCTTCTTCCCAGACAACGTTTATGGTTTATGGAGGTGTAACATCCCAAAGCAACTCAGGCTATGAGGGACGCCGTAGTGAAGGGCTCCGGAAATTTAGATCACCTTCATCGAAATTCAACTGCCACAGCCAGGATTGAACCGGCGTCTTTTAGGTCAGCAGCCGAGCGCCATAACCACTGAGCCACCACGGCGGCGTTCCCAGACAATGTGTAGATGAAGTGTGGCGCAAATTGTGACAGAACCTGTAACTCAGTAAAACACACTTTTCATAAGATTTGTCACAAGAAGCTCGAGAAAGATGCTTCTTTATGCAAAATGCTCAATGGGTGGATCATGAAAAGGTCCATAGTTTCTTAGCCTCATTTTCCATGCCTGCCTGTTATATGTCTGCCATAGCACTGCTATGAGAGAATTTGTTCATGCCAATTTTTTACTTCTAGTTAGTAATGTGTACCAAGAGCACAGGCAGAAAATATTTCCATGATGCATGAAATCCACTTGGCACAGGAGCTAGTCAACAGGGCTTATGGTCTGCTTTCTGGCAGCATAACTGAGGCATAGTTTCATGCCCCAGTTATAGATTATCACTGCACACTACGAAGCTTCAGTTGGTATTGTGTGCCTAACCGTGTTGAACATCTTCCCTGGCTTCTCTTCTTTCCCTGTAAAACTACGTAGTGGCAGCAATTCACTCCAGTTTAAACAACCAACCAGCCCGAACACAAACTATACTTATTCACTGCAGTCTTAAGCCCAACTATTATGATGCTATGTCTACATCGCACTATATGGCAGCATAACAAAAGATGTGCTCAATTCAGGTGATCTGACAGCACATTAGCATACCCAACCCACTTGCACCACCTCGAATCTTATGGTTGAACTGCAGTTGAATCGTTTTATTTCAGCACCACTGTGACTTGGCTTTTCACAAAACACAACCATTCCCAAAAGTTCCGGTAGGTGCCCATGCTTTTCTAAAGAGAAAAAAGCTTATTAAGGCTTAACTGTCAAATATCTCTTAACTCGAACATGACAGAATTGTTAATGGGCTAACTGCAAGTGCTAGAGCTCATGCTAAAAGTGGTAATAATTTTTTTTTTTCCACTGCTTGCACTGATGCACAAAGCTAATTTTTAATGGGTAAACTCCTAGCATACTGTCTGCAGCATGTGCAGACAATTGTACAAAGATATCCAGGAACAGAAATTAACCATGGCTGAAAGGGAACTTCGCTTCTATGTGCGCAACAATTCTTCCCATGCAAAAAAACACCAGTAAGGCTTTAACATGCTGCTCAGTGCTACAAGGTTGTTCACACATTTCGCACACCAATAACATACTTCAGTTTAACAATGATTTAGTTTGCAGCAAATTTTTAGTTCATTTGTAATACGAACACTAATCATTACAAACAGTTTTTTAGATCATAAGTAGGTACAAAAATGCACGTGAAATGCACCAGGAAGAGCACTCTCGTTTCAGAAAAAAAAGTACTGCAAAAGGCCTGCATTTTTTCCAAGTTAGGGTATGCTGCGAGGTTGCTTGTGACTGCAAAATCTTTTGTTTTGGTGTCTTGGGAGTAAGATAATGCATGAAATTTCTCGTTTCAGAGTGCTAAGCTGTACAGATAGTTACAGGACGCTTACTAACAACAGAAAAAGCACAAACACAATGTCAGTTTACATGACACCAAAGCAATTAAGAGCTCTGACCCTTTAGTTCCCGTCAGTGACTGCAAGGAATTTTCTTTAATTTTTTCTTTGCCCAATGCTGCCTTAAAACTCCAATGAAGAGAAAAGGTACTCGGTGGCCTTCTCTGGCCATTTTTTTTACTCTGCTTTCACTGAAATCTATTATCCTCTTAAAAAAAGATTTTTTTGCTTGGATTCACATGGTGCAACAATTTCGTAAACCTCTACACGCAGAAGAAAGGGTGCTGCAAAATCAATACTTGCAGATATCATGCCTCCTTTTTGTCTCTCGATCACGTTAAGGAACGTTCAAATGGGACGAACTGACATGAAAAACAAAAAACATTCTGTATGTTCTCACAGTTTCCACACACAACTTCAACAAAATGCAAAAGCTAGCACTTGCACGACTGAATGAATGCATCCAAATGACATATGTCAACAAAAGATTATGCTCCTTTAGCTGGAATAGTCACCAGCCTCGGTGAACATGCAAATTCATTTCTTGTGTGCAATTAACAGGCAAGTTATTGTATAAATAAATAGCGCACAATCCCCCGTTCCAACTGAAGCATAAAGGTTGAATACTGATGGTAATGTAAGTATCTGCAGGGATGGTAGCAACAGTAAAACCTCCTGAAAAGTCATTTTACAGGAAACAACTACTGCTCGTTTTTTAAGAGATGCAGCTTCCTATAGCGAGGATTGCGGAATTTGCTCTCACTGAGACAGTGTGAGAGTTAGCAACACAAAAAGGTAAAGCAGCTTTCCATGAAAGTTCAGTTCGTGCTTTACAAGATGTGTATTGTGGCCGCAGTTTTAAATGCTGTGATTCTGCTTGTTGTAAAATTGAAGATGCTATTAAGGGCTAACATAATGATGGTAGCGACAAATGCAAACAGTAGTCTAGCAATCTTCACTGCAAAGAGCTTCCACTGCAGCCGTCACTCAATACTGAGAGCAAAATTATCGCACCTGGTCAGATGTCAAAGTATGCCTCTGGTGCCGCCATATTCCACAGTACGCTCCCAAGACAACTCGGTCACCACCAAGAGCTCAGGTGGACAGCTGTTTATGGACCAGCATGCAGTCCTCTTCGTAGGCAAAAGCCAGTGCAATTTACTGAAAAGCAAACCAGAACATTAATAATTTGGCAAGTGGCACTTAATTCAACATTTAACACTGCGTGATTTTCATCATATACATACACAGTCACTCATACTATTCTAACAATAACTAGAATGAAACTAGTGCGCCATGTATGTGGAAAGTTTATCATTGGATTGAGTACGTTGAGGCACTTAGAAGGCAGGTTGAGAACACATAGCTCTTGCACCCCTGGGCTGACACGGCTAATACAAGTCACTTATCAATTAAAAGCACAAAAACTACAGTTGGCTGTACGCCTGTCAAATGCAAGTGAAAATGCTCAAGCGTGATCATAAGATAAACGGGCAGAAAGGACAATGCGAGCTAATGCATGTTGTGCGTTACTCGTCACCCTCTCTCAGCGCTACTTCATAAAAAAAAAGAGATAACTTGATGCGTTCATACTGAGCGGTACGAGCCCGCGCCGCACAAGTAAGCGCGAAGCCACAGGTCTATTCAGGCTGCCGTAGTTACGTTCGTTTGAGCAAATTTTTGCCCAGGCGCCTGAGCCGCGAAAGAACGAAATAAAACAGCAGCGCTGCATCGATTGTAAGCGTTCAGATAAGTCACTGAGACAGTGAAATCAAAGCATGAAAAGCTACTGCCGATGAAAAAATGCGGAAGCGCAAAAATCATTCTCGGCTGAGGAAAAGAACACAACCGAATTCGTTCTGTTCCATTGAGCGCGCGCAAGGGAACGAACGGCGCAGGTCAATCCCCAATCTCAAAATCTAACATCGCCATTCTGACATGCCTGCGAAAATCCCCTACAAGAGATACGTCTCACAGCACGAATTGGAAACCACTCGCCGTTTCCTTTCCACAACATACCACAGAAACGAAATACGCTATGCTCATGCGCTGGCTCACCTGACGAACAGACGAACAGCCGATCAGCCGAACGCCCGAAACAGGATGGTCACATAGTTGCCAGGTCCCAGGCTAGTTCACTGTACCCAGGCTCAAAAAGTCGCTGGCAGAATTACATGATTTTGCAGAGTGCAGAGTAACAACAAGCAAGACCAGTTAAAAGTGTAAAAAAGCTAATATAAAAGTTAATTATATTATAATTAATTAGAAGAATGCAAAACGCAAGAATCATTCATTTCATAAATGTTAACAATCGGACAAGAACTTGGCCGCAGTATCCTCGTAGTTAGGCTACAGTGGCTGGAATTTAGGCTGAGTAGATAGCCCTTTATTGTTATCACCGTAGACAATTATTACACACCTAACAAGCTTTCGTACCGCTAAACCGTTTGATGAAGTTTGCTATCCCTCGCCCGAGGCCTCTCGCTAGCAGACGACGTTCATGACTGTGACCACGGACCACGGGACCAAGGTAGTCATTGACGGATGTCTTGACGGGATCACAGAGAGAAAGCTGAGATTATGCTCTTACGCTGTTGAGATTACACGATAGTTTAGTGGCTTCCTCCTTTTCGCAAGGAGGTCACTGCACCTTGCGCGGAGGTAATTACACCCCTGCTGCGGCAGTTTTTGTGCTGGTAAGCTACTTTCTAGTTTTCTTATCGTTCTTGTTCGTTCATTCTTGGGTCATAACTGCAGTGCGAAACACCCACAGACAGGGACAGCAGCAATTGTTCTTGCAAGTGGGTGTTTCTTCCTTATGTGTTTGTGGTTTTCGCGCTGCAGTTATGTCCCAAGAAAGTAACCAACTTTCCCAAAAGCTCGTTTTACTGAAGTCCGTCATACCATTAGCCATCCCCACCTGTGCTTAGGTCAACTACCATTCCTTTTTTTTTTTTTTTGAAACTTAAATCTTCCCGATTGGAACAAGAACTTCCAGCAAGTTGAGAACTGTACAGCTAGGCAGCTAAATTTAGAAGCCCCTCAAGCACTGCAGGAAGCTACAAAAAAGTTGTGTGTTAGGCTCATACAACTTGTTGCATTCGTGGCGATCGATCCATGGCTACGGAACCAAACTCAGTTTGCTACAGTACGTGACGAAAATCACGGAGAAAATAAACGTAACAGCTGGAAGAACGTAGCTATAGAGGTCACATATGTTAAATAAGTCGTCGTGTTTCCAAACACAAGGAGTAACGTACTGTAAAAAAAGCCGGCGTGCAGTTGTCTTTTCACTTTTTCCTATGCGAGTATCGTGTGTCGTGCAGATCGGGGGCATTTTCTGCAGCGTGTGGGCACATGCCACATGTCAGCTAGCGATAAACGGCAACAGGTGTTTGCTGCTGTCCTCTTCGGCGGGTGCGATAGTGCCGAGTCTTGCGGCTTCGTTACTGCACAGTGCACTTGAGGTGAGTCACAGAAGCCACTGTATGTCGCTCTAATCTGGTCAAAAATAAAGCGGAAAGGTTAGGATTGTAGTCTGTATACTTAACCGAACAAGAATTAATGCGTGTTAAACATATGCTTTCGATGGGTGAGGCAAATGTGCACTGCCTTGTGTTTTTTTGCAAACGGAATGTTAAGACTACAGCTCAAAAAAACAATATCGCTAAGTGATGCTGATTATGCAGTTTACTATGCAGCTGGCAATGCTGACTGATCCTTTCATATAATTTCTCTTTTTCAGGATTTGAAGCAAAATGACACTTATAGTTTTTGCAAGGTTGCAAGGAACCCTTCTGAAGAACTTAAGCCTGAAACTGAAACTTGGGTGTGCTTCTTCCATAAAATGTGCTTCATCGGCAGTTGGCAACTTCCCACCCCAATTCTCCCCAGTATTTGGAGGCATTGAGGAACATTTGAACAAGCTGGCTGTGGTTGATGCACTTGGCTCACACACCTATGGTCAGCTGCTTGGCTTTAGCCAGCAGATTCGGGAACAAATATCCAAGGCAACGAAGTCCCATGATCAAATGCGAATTTCATATTTGTGCCCTAGTGACATTCGTTATGTTGCTACGCAGTGGGCATGCTGGTTGGGTGGCAATGTGGCTGTACCTCTGTATCATCAGCATCCAGATTCAATGCTGGAATACTATATTAAAGATTCACAGTCATCTGTTTTGCTCACTACTCAAGAATATAAGGAACGAATTGTAAAGCTTGCAGAACGTCTCTCCCTGCCTGCAATTGTAATTGATGGACCAGACAATGACAGTGCAAAAGAAGTTGAAAACAAAGATTGGGTAAGTACTGTAGTGAACGTCTACTTCAAGGCTATACAAGTAGCTTAATTAGCAGGTGCCTTTGAGTTGTTCACGTTTACTAAGCCTATTGACATGCATTGCTAGTCTGTCATGATTGGCAGTGAAGGCTGTGGGACATTCATGGAGTGTGCCGAATACTTGAGGAATTACGAGTGCTTCTGGTGCACTTGCCAACTTGAAACATTGCTAAAAATACCAAGTCTATGCTTGTGAGTGCACTCATGCAGGAGGGAATTATTTATGGAATTTGTTTAAATTTGCACTGATGTTCAGTAAAAATAAGGTGTAATGAATGCAAGTTCATTGATGCAGAAAATGGTTCATGTTACCCTGCAAAGTATTCATAACATATGTTTCTATTTCAAAGAAGAAAAAGGAACCATACCTCTGTGATTGAACCAGGCCTGCGTTGAATAAAAATGAGCACTTGACACATGTAAACCACTGTGTATTGCAGATGCACAAGCAGCATATTTGCAATGCCTAGTGCTTTACATGTGCAAGAAGGTGGTGCTATAAGAAAGTGATAAAGTAGTGTATTTCATCAACTGGTAATTTTTAACACCTTAGTGTGATAGCAGAGCACAGTGCTACTGCGAGAGTTGGAGAGCATGCTGGAACTTAATTCGAGGAATAGCCTTGCGAGGAATAGCCTTGCAGAGGAGAGCTGAAGTACAGTTTCATTTGGGAGGTGCATCTGCATGATTTAGTGTATGGATTTAGCTTCAGTACAATGTTAAAACAGAAATGCAGTGTCAAGACCAAGTCTGTAAACCTGCCTCTTCCAAGACTGCAGCACAAAAGACATGATGAAATCAAAGAAGGGAACAGCGCAAGTGCTGTGTTGCCTTTGATTTGCTCAAAGAGGATTTCCTTCCTAGCCTATAACATTTGGTGCATATATATATATATATATATATATATATATATATATATATATATATATATATATATATATATATATATATATATATATATTGTGTGCGTGCGTGCACGTATGGTGGGACACGACTTTTTTTTTTTAGTGAGGGGAGGGACAAGACTTCGTTTTTTTTTAAATTTTTTTATGTATTCTTTATATATTTTCATTCAATTTCAATATTTTCTAAAAATTTTGTACTGCTCAAAAGTGTTTGATGCACATAAAACATATTGGTATGGCCAGTCTAAACATGCATACACTAGAATGGATTGACTACATTAAGAAAGTTTGCGTACAGTCTGTTTAAATTCTGCTAATCGTGCACATGAACAGGGGTTAATCATTCAAAGACTGCGGTTGGAACATGATTGGTTTAGGTTGTGCCAACTATAGCTTTAAGACTGACTATATGAAGCCAACTACCGCAGCTACACTATATACACTAATGGTCTAGAATTTAAGAGTTTGTCAGAAATCTGGTCTGAGCATAAACAGTTGAAGGCTAGGGGTGCACTGCCCGCTCTGTAAAAATTTTTTAGGGGTCGACCGTCCCTCTTGCCCCCCTGTTCCGGAGTCCCTGTGCATGTACTGCTTAGCTTTCTGAAGACTTGCATGGGAGCAAGCGTGTGCATGTGGATCCAAGTGTGTCACGTGTTTTAGAACTTCATTTCTTTAGTGAAATGTGTCGTAGCTGGTCAAGCAGATTTGTGGTTTGATAACGTGGATAGAGTTATAACATGGATGCAAAGCTACCTTTTTCATTATTGGCGCACCTTCCTACTGCATCTTTTCTTTGCGAAAAATAGCTCAGGCTCAACTCTTCGATTTTATTTGTCAGTACTGTTTTGAAGTTAAACTTTTAAGCTTGTGAAAAATGAAGGTCCTGCTAATTTGATGTGGGTGAGCTCTTTGATGTAAACTAATAGTGGCTGTGTTGGAAGACATTTCTGATTATTCAACATGCAAAACTCTTAGCATCATTATTTGATACAGTTGCCTTTCACTGTACAGTCAGGTCAGAATGAACTGCAAACAGCATCTGCAAACAAAACAGATATTTTACCAGTGTACTTTCAGCTGCAGTTTACAACTAGCGCGATTCATGTTTGTAGGTAAAGGGTCTACCGAAGTATTTCTTTTATTCATTTATTCAATACTGCCAGCCGCCTTTTGGAGGCCAAGGCGGGAGTGGTACAGGGATACGTCGTTGTACATTGCAATGCAACAAAGCAAAGAAGCGAGCACAGAAGGAGCATAAAAAACTATACTGCATTTCTTAGAAAAAAAAAAAGGCGTAAAATGATGGACACGCACTATGCTTGCAAAAAATGTATGACAGCAGATGAGAAAAGCTCATGATTTGTCCAGCAGACCATATCACGCGGAAGACCGTTCCATTCGGATATTGTCTTTAAAAAGAAAGAAAACTGGTAAGCTTTCCTTTGACACTGTGGCACCACAATTGTCAAGTTGTGTTTGCTGCGTGTTTGACTTGATGTGTTATATTGCATGTTAATATGCATAAACCACTTGTAAAGGAAAATCTCATTGTAAAGTACAAAAGTATGGCATATGCGTGTTCACGTTTCATTCCGGCCTGACTGTATATGCTAAGATACATTGTAGACTGTGTGTGAGGACAAAAAGGCATACATTAAAGTAACCAGATGTACATAACCTTTGATCTTTCACCTGGCTTTCAGCACTGCACACAGAGTTTTCTGGGGGGCTTTGAGTGTAGTGCCGAATAAGATTAACTGGTACGCAGTCAGGGAGCTGCAGAACAAAGACATAGGGGATCAAGACATTGGGACTTATGTGTGCACAGGAAAGTAAGCACAAGCCAGAGTCATATCATAATGTTGCATTCATATGCCTCGGTGCTGGCATGCATCAGATATGTAATCTGCTTGCACTGTATCATACTACCTTTTCATTGTGGCCTGCTCCAGGAAAGCTTCAAAGAAGAAGATGCTCTGATGATGTATACCAGTGGAACAACAGGACCCCCAAAAGGAGTTGTCCTTTCATTTCACAATGTGCATTTCCAAGTGGCACAAATTAGGAGAGCATGGCAGTGGACAGCTGCTGATGTGATGCTGCATGCACTGCCACTTCACCACACTCATGGAATTATAAGTGGTCTGCTTACTCCATTATACTCTCGTGCTGCCTGCCTGATGCTACCCAAGTTCAGTCCTTCAGAGGTATGTCTTCCAGTTTATTACATAGCAAGAAACCATTTTCTCCTGAGATCAACTTCATTTGATTCATTAGATAGCAGCATGAGAAATGACAAGAGTGCACTTGCTTTCCATAGCTTAGCATGGGTATTTTTGTTGGCATTGTGGAAGTTTTGCATGTGGATAACCCTTGCAAAAATTCTAATACAAATACTACATTTCTGTAATTGCTGTATAGGTCCCCTATCAGTCTGATATGAGTTCATATCAATCTAGGAGGTAGCAACAGGTACATGAGCGGTCGTAAGTAAATGGAGCATAATATTCTGTTCTAAGTGCGATCATGCCTTCCCTATCAGAAATGAAGGAACATTGTTTGTCCATACAAAAGCACACTAGCAACCACTACTTGCAGGCGCATACCATAGCTGACAATTTCATTTAGGCAATGCCTGAAAAATGTTAGAAGCCATTAGCATGCTTCATTTACTTTTGTTTGTGCCTGTACAATTTGAATAAAGCTTGGTTGATACCAGCAATTATTACAATCCTCACTTAACAGAATGTCACTGACAAACCTGCTCAGTTTCACACAGCAAATAAGTATCTAGTCATGATATTTATTTAGATAGCCTTGCTGATCAACACTTCACCACCAGTGCATATAGCTGCAGTGCTGTCAGGAGTTCTAGAAAAGCCCAGTGAAGGTTGCTTATTCATGTATGGTAAGTCTAAAGGGTGTGTGCTCTGCATGCTCATATGGTGCCGCAGTGTACAGCATATGATGCAGGACGTCGGTACGCAGTGATAGCCCTGCAAATGCTACCTCCCAGCAACAGATCTAGAAGCCTATCATATTTTTTGTTTGATGCATTTCTTATTAGATTAATTGCCTTTTGTCGACAGGCAAATAGGCTGCCAATTCTGCTGTTAGAATTTTCTCTAGGAGCAGATTGAGAGGGGTCGTGGCTTTCAGCAAAAATTTATGTCTTGATGTTTTCTTATGAAATTTTATGAGCATTTAGAAATAACTTTATGACTTCTATCACAAAATTTCACTTTTATTTCCAGAAAGTTGTTTTCTAATATATATTTTTCCTCTGAATCTTGTAGAAGGCTGCAGCGTTAAAAAAAATGTGGCAGAAGGCTGGTTCAAAATTCATTGTGTTCCTACTAGCCTGTACTGGTCAAGACATTCTTATCATTTTTTTTTCGGGAAGCGCATATTCTGGTTTAGAATTTTTGAGATGCTGTGTTTGTTGACATATTTAGAGTGAAAAGGAAATCTCATACAATAAATTTAAAACTCATAAATTCGAAAAACAAAGAATGCCTTGACCTGCACTGTACTCCTAAGAGTGCAACAAAACAAATGGGCTAAAAATAGATAAAAGAGTCGTTAATAAATCTGCTTCTCAAGGTGATTATCTGGGTACAGTATCGTAACGAAGAAAAACGCCCTTTGTTCAAGTGGTTCCTCACAACGCACAGCTGCCGCGGTTCATGAAATATTTTTTTCAAGTACTTCCCTGTTGATTTCAGCAATGAAACTTTGGGACAGCATAAAAAACGAGGCATACAAGCGGATACAACATTTTTCAGAAAATCTATTTTTTGCACATTTTTTGGAATTTAAAAGCCACGTTTCCCCTTAGTGGATCATGGTACGTGCAGTTTATTTTTAAGGAATTAATAGGTTTCCAGAAATGAACTGTGTAAGCCCTGATCATGGCTGCTTTGCTGTCTAGAGCCCATTGCAGCTCTGCAGGAGCCTGTGTGCTTTCCTTTTGCTATATGAAATTTGGTCTCTCTTGTCTGTTGTCCTAAGTGCGCTTTATAATTTTTGAAAATGAAATCAATTAACTGACACCTTGAGAGAAAGACTTGTGACCTTGTTATTTTCATCAGGGTAGATTATTTTTTTTTCGTAATGCATGGTGCAGTTTTTTCGTACATTTTTATAATTCCAATGAACCTACATTGTGCTACTACTGGGCTTGATTACTTTTTTTTTTTTTGGTGAACCTTCATGTAATAGGTTTGGAAACACCTGTTGCACCTGGATAAAAGCAAGCCAGCAGTGTCAGTTTTTATGGCTGTCCCTACCATGTATGTGAAACTGATTGAACACTATGAACAGCATCTGAAACACAGCAAAGAGACAGCACCGGAGGTGGTCCAAGAAACATTTGCAAAAAACATCAGGTGGGCATTTGACACTGGCAGATTAAGCCAGTGACAACATTGAAATAAATTTTTCCTCTTTTAAACTTGCTGCAGGTTCGTCATAAGTGGCTCAGCATCTCTGCCACAACCCATATTTGAAAAGTTCCAGGATATTACTGGCATGACCATATTGGAAAGATATGGAATGACTGAAGTTGGCGTACCACTGTCAAATCCCCTGCATGGAAAAAGGCATCCTGGTAATAGGTTTTTGCTCAGAATTATCTGTTGATGTGTGTTGAAGTTGGCATGTATTGATAGATTGGTGCATTCTAGTCACACAGACATTGCTTTCATTGAAAATAGAGATTTATTAGCTAGAAAAGGAAAAAAGTGAAACGCAGGTGTCGCCACCACTGGCCATTCTCGCAAGCGAACTGTGGTCAGTTTGATTCAAGTGGCAGGAAAAAACGGCTTCATTTTTCAATCCAATTCAGGGTGCCTACCAACTGGGAAAACTGGGAAAACCGTGAAAACCGGGAATTCTCAGGGAATTTGGATAATCTGGAGAAACTCAGGGAAAACTCAGGGGATTTGTGCTTATAGCAGGGAAAATTAGCTGCAGTTCTACATAAAAGGAACTGAAGTCGCGATAATGCTGCCTCGTGTAAACAATGCGGACTGGCGTTGCACGGATTGGCGTTACGCGTCCTCTCCTCAGTGACCGTTGGCATCCAACGTTGTGCTGTCAAGTGGAGCATCCCAGCAAGGGCAAAAAGCTTTGCGGCGCCAGCGGCGCTTCCAATTTCAAAGCGCACTACGTCGAAAGCGGACACTTTCCCGCACTTCCCCGGCGCTGTGGCCAACAGCAGAGTGCGCAGTTCCTACGGTTCGCGCGTGCGCTGTTCGACGGCCAGCGGCCTCCCCTTGTTTTCCTGTGTTTCCGAGTGGACAGTTCCACCAAGGCAGCAGAAAACGTGAGAACTTGCGATGGTCCCAAATGAACTCTTCCTCCCTGCGCATCTCGTAGATGGAAGCGTCCATTTCTGCCGCAGGGGGTGCACGCACGCGATGCAGGCGGCGCAGCTTTGGGAGAAAGGGAAATAGTTTCATGCCTTTTCGCGATCTGCTGACACTAGCAAAGCAACGAATTCTGTCAGTACTTAGCTGCGCTGTTTTGAACCAACTTAGTTTTAATGACTGCTGTGGTGCCGCAGGCAAGCTGTTTGCGATGTGTCAAGCATGACTTTCTTCAAGTGCACTTTCATCCAGGACTAGACAAATGTGAAACATTGCGAGTTTGCAGCCTGGATTAGGCGCGTCGAAAGTAACCCGAACGCAGCGTACTGTCCGTTATGCAGAAAGCAGTTTTCGCTCAACAACAGGGGAAGAAGAGCGGTGACAAGTCACGCTGAAAGTAAGAAGCACCGACTGGCCATTACTGGAGCCGGGACACCCTCTGTAACCTCATTTTTGACACCGCCGACCACCGCCGTGACCAGTGCCTGGCCAGTGCCATCAGTTTCTGCGCATCCTTCAAGTGCTTCAACTACTGCAACGGACGTACAACCCGGTCGTACAGCAAATTATATCTTTCAGCGTGACTTAGAGGTCATAAATGCTGAAGTGATGTGGTGCCGCAACGCTGTTATGACGCACACGCAGCGGTGGCCAAATGGTTGAGCATCCGCCTTGCATGCGGGAGGTGCGGGGTTCGATCCCCAGTGCCGCCAGGTACCCACCGGTGATACAATGGGACAAGCTTTCCCCTGGTCTGGTGCTCGGCTTCTTTAGGATGAAATGCTTGGGATATGGGCCGTTGACCTCACCTTGAGAAATGGAAAATACCTTGTGTCATGGCGCTCTTTGGCCGTAGATGCCCTTGCGCCATAAAAATCCATAATCATCATTATCACATCACTCCGTGCTGCCACAGCATTGGCTTCTCTGTTCCCTTTGATGTTCCCATCATCAGCTACAGCCAAGAAAATGCAGCTTGGCAAAGACAAGGTAGGAGGAGGAGGAGGTGGAGGAGGAGGAGGAGGAAAGGCAGGGAGGAAAATTGCATGCCCCATCTGCCTCGATTGAGGAAGTGGCAGGAGTCAACGCGGGCGCAGTGCAATACCCATGTCTCGTCCTGGAAGCTCCTCCATATACTATTGTCTATGGCCTCACACCTTTCTTCAAGGAGAACCTCATGTCGGAAGTAAGCCAAGCCTCCCACCTTGTTGTGGGGTGTGACGAATCGTTAAACAAAGTTGCCCAAAAAGAGCGAATGGACGTGTTGGTTCGCTTTTGGTCAGATGCAGGGTAGAGCGTGAAAACGCGCTACTTGACATCATGCTTTCCGGGGCGCACGTGGGCGAAAGAATTGGCATCCGCTTTTAAAACTTCCATAGATGGACCCTCCCGATCAAAAATTCTTCAGATCTCAATGGATGGGCCAAATGAAATATAAAATTTCTCCGTGAGATCAAACAAGAACTTTGTGAATCCAGCGACGGCCGTCGTATTCTCGAAGTTGGTAGCTGTGGCCTTCATGTTGTGAACAGTGCTTTCAAAACCGGACATGCGGCAGCAGGTTGGCAACTCATGGAATTTCTTCATGCTTTTTACAACCTATTCAAATATGCACCTGCCCGACGTGCTGAATAAGCACGCATAACCGGGAGCAACATTTACCCTATGAAGTTTTGCGCTGTGCGGTGGCTTGAAAATGTTCGTGTAATTTCAAGAGCTGCCGTGATTCTGCCATACCTAAAAGTGTACGTCGAGTCGTGTCAAAACGAGAACAATTGACCGACCAGTTCCATTTACTGCATGGTCGAAACAACCATTCGCGATCCTCTGCTGTCTGCAAAGCTAACCTTTATGCTTGTCATCGCGGAGGAACTGCAGCCATTCCTGGCTTATTTCCAGACCGATTCGCCTACGCTTCCATTTCTTGGCGCAGCATTGGAGAACCTTCTACGATCACTAATGAGTAGAATAGTAAAGAAAGAAGTAATAATGGCGGCGGACAGTCCGTTGAAGTTGATCAAGGCGAACATGGACCTTACTGCGAATGTAGTTGTGACGCCCAAAGTTGACTTTAGGTTTGCTATGAAGAATGCGGTCTGAAAGGCTCCGAAACTTTTAGATTCGGCTATCCTAGGGTTCAGAAGGGACTGCGCCACTTTCGTGAAGAACTGCTCCAAAAAGATCGCGGAGAGGTCGCCGTTGAGGTTCAAGCTGACGAGGGGATCGTCATCTCTGGATCCCGCGTGGGTGCCGATTCTCGATCTCGGGGAACGGCATCTAAATGATGCACTTGAAGTTCTAACGGAGCACCAGTGGATGACAGGAACAGAAGCTGACTGGGCGATGTGGTCCTACAAGCATGTATGCTCCCTAGCCTCGACGCAAGCGGCATTGAAAAATTTCAGTAGGAGCATGCATCGGCTGGATGCCCTTTGGGCAGGCATCTGTGGTTCAAACAAAGAACTGTTCACATTTGTGAAGGTGATTTTGTCTCTTTCGCACGGAAATGCGTCTGTCGAGCCGGGATTTTCTATTAACAAGGAATGCCTTGTTGAAAATCAGAAGGAGCAATCTTTGGTCGCCCAGCGAATCGTGTATGATGCCGTAATGTTGGCAGGAAGAGTTACCAACGTTTAGCTAACCAAGAGGATGCTTCAAATGCTCCGTGGGGCGAACGCACAGTGAAAAGAGGAGCTGGAGAGGACAAGAGCAGAAAGGGCCGATGCACTGAGGAAGGAACGGGAAAGAAAGCATGCCGCCACTTCTGTTAAAGAGCTTGAGCTGAAAAAGCAGAAAGTGTTGGCTGACGCCGAGATGCAAGTGTCCCTCATCCAAATGAAAATAAACTCTCTAAAGCAGTTAAACAAAACTGAACCATTGTGCACGAACTTGAGGTTGACTTTCCAGTGTTACTTTGAGGCTTGTCGCTCTTTCACTTCTACAAACTAAGGTTTCCATAATCTGCAGTTCGTCTGAATAGACTTGCTAAGAGAGAATCGCACTTGTGACGCTAAAGTTCAGGTCCCACACCGTTGCGGCTACTATAAGTAGATAAAAATATCTCGCGTTTGAAAATATTGATTTCCGCATGCATCTTCCTTTTAGTTTGTATTTGAAAATGTTCAATTCGATTCACAGTTTCTTTTAGCATTTTTTCAAAGATATTCGATTTATTATGCATTTTGCTAATCTCTCTCCTTTCTTTAAAATGAAATAAACACTAGTCCTTACTATTCAAATAGGATTAAATCATTTTTTTATTTTTTAACGTGCTTACTGGAGAGTGATACCATCAGGCGGCTTTGTGTCAGCTTGTTTTTGCATAAACCAAAGTACTGTGTCACTCAGGGAATTTTACAGATGCACTCAGGGAAAACCTGGAAAACTCGGGGAATTTGGAAACGTCAACTTGGTAGACACCCTGGAATTTTCTCGGCAATAAATGCCTGTTTTGCTGCCAGACAAACGTCAATATATAGCCAAAAGGAACCATACAATCAATTTTTACTAAGAGAAAAAATTGAATGGAGTTACCCTCGGCATCCTTTTGGTAGGTTTCAGTAGCAGATCTCACCTGCATATTTGAAGTTCAGTATATTGAACTTTAATATTTCAAATTGAGTCATATCATATGCTTACTAAAGGTGAAGTGCAGTAATCAGCAGTCATGATATACTAAGGTAATGAGACTGCTCTAAAAGTCGAACTCTCTGAACTTTGTGCCTTCGTTATGTGAAGAATTTTGATGCTTTGGTGAATTTCATGACACCCTGTGACATCATGATAGGCTTGATAGATTACAGGGGCACTTGTTAGAGTACATGTTGTTATTCTGGTAAACGTATTGATCCAACCTTTTGACCTGGCCATGCCGTCAGTGCAAAGCTTGCATGGGGAAGCTTGGGGAGACTAAAATTGCTGCATATTTTGGCCCTAATGAGTCATCCACTAAAGAAAAGAACTTATAGTATTATCTCTGCATATATCCCTTCATGTGCATGTACTCTTGTTCCAGCTTAGCACTACACAATAATTGCAGGAGCCAAGCTCATCTCCTCAGAGCTTCTCCATGGCTTAATTTAATGTACCCAAAGCACCAGTGACTAATTTGCTTCTCCTTTGTTATAGAGTTGTTAATTTACAAACTAAACTGTGACACTAACATAGCTACTGGTTACTGTCTTGCCTAACCCCAAAATTTGACGATTTTATCGAAATTTATGTTGTATCATTTGGTAAAATTTCTTTGAACTTCAATATTGTGAGGCTTGAAACTATTTTTTGCACACACACCTACAAAAGACAAAAAATTTTTGCACCCTTTTATAGCTTGTGAAAGAATGCTGATACTATAAAGCTTTATAAAAAAAATCCCACTTGTTGCAGTGAGGTCCTGTTTCTTAATGTCTGCTATGCAGTGAAAACTGCTGTTATGCAAAACTCCAGAAATAGTAAGGTGGAAAGTTAGGCGAGTTGAATTTGATTCGTGGTGAAAGGTAGCGTGAAAAGAGCAAGGACCTTTCTTGTTCTTCCTTTGGTCCTTGGAGCCGCCATGGTGGCTCAGTGGTTATGGTGCTCGGCTGCTGACCCGAAAGACGCGGGTTCGATCCCGGCCGCGGCGGTCGCATTTCGATGGAGGTGAAATTCTAGAGGCCCGTGTACTGTGTGATGTCAGTGCACGTTAAAGAACCCCAAGTGGTCGAAATTTCCGGAGCCCTTCACTACAGTGTCCCTCATAGCCTGAGTCGCTTTGGCACGTTAAACCCCCATAAACCAAAACCATCCTTTGGTCCTTGTTCTTTTCCCACTACCTTTCATCACGAATAAAAACTCCAGAGATCTGACATCTTGTTTTTATTGTGTTGTAGGAAGTCTCCTAGCATAGCTCATTCTTTGAAGCAGTGGATACTTTGAGGAACTGTGAATCACTGAGACTTGTTCTGGCACCTACCACTATAGTTCAAGTGAAAGTGGTGCTTCAAAATGTCTGGACAGCAACTGGAATGCCTTGTGTGTTTCATTGAATATGGCATTGTCAACATGGTGCTCTCGGTGTTTGTCTACTTAAGTTTCACATTCTGCCTAGTGTTGCTACCTTAACCTTTCAACTGCTATGAGAAATTACCAAAATTGTATTAATCTTGCCAGAAATTTTGTTATTTACCACTTTGTAGAAAATGTTTTTCTATACAGAGCAACAGTATATATTGAAATTTGTGGGCTTTTTTTACTGGTTAAAATTTCAAAAATAAACAATGGCTTTTATGCTTTCGCTTAAAACAGCTCACTGACAGCTATACCGAGTTGTAAAACAGAGGTTCATACCCATTCTTATGAATCTCCGTGCATGTACAGCCATAAGAATGGGCTACAGTGCCCATAGGCCAGATAACCTTATCCTCTTCTAGGTAGCCATCTAAAATTTTGTTTCACGTCTTA
This sequence comes from Amblyomma americanum, assembly GCF_052857255.1. Taxonomy (NCBI): domain Eukaryota; kingdom Metazoa; phylum Arthropoda; class Arachnida; order Ixodida; family Ixodidae; genus Amblyomma; species Amblyomma americanum. Next base: position 116,513,722 of record NC_135497.1, on the reverse strand, counting down.
CCACCTATTGGCGTGGACATTGAGAATGCAGCTTTTTGAAAAACTTCACAGCCGAAGAAAAATTTGTCCTGGTTTGGGGCTCAAACCTGAGATTACCACCTATCCAAGGCTGTTGTTCCACCAACTTAGCTAACCAGGATGGCTAGCACCTGGCAGGACGAGGCCGAATTCATCAACTCAAAGCGAGGACAATGTTGGCTTAATGCATTTAGGGAATTCCCTAAGTTGGAGAAGATTTTAGTCAAGGGAGTAATTACTTAAGTTATTAGCATCCAGGTAGCATTACTCCCTGAATTTAAATTTAATCTACCTGGGACGGTTCCCATAAATAAATCAAAGGAATTTTTAACTATTGTGAGGAAAGTGTATGAGGGATTGTGTGCGTAATGCCAGCACTAAAAAATTACAAACGGGACATAGTAAGGAATACACACACAAAACAAACACTGCATTTCAGCTGATCTCAGTTGAAGTCCAGCATTTCTCCTGTACATTTGTTCTTTGTGTTCTGCGTGTAATTTTTAACGTTCTGACAGTATGTATACAGACTACAATGAAAAAATTGAAAATTGGTTTTTGGAGAAAGGAAATGGCGCAGTATCTGTCTGACACCTCGGCTGACACCTGAACCGCGCTGTAAGGGAAGGGATAAAGGAGGAACTGAGAGAAGGAAGGAAGAAAGGGGTGCCGTAGTGGTGTGCACTGACATCGCACAGCACAGGGGCGCCTTTGCATTTCGCCTCCATCGAAACGCTGCCGCGCAGTCGGGTTCAAACCCGAGAACTCCACCCTATAAACACTGTAAGTCCCTTAGACATCCTGACAGTAGCCATTGGGCAGATCAGTAGCCGAGTGCCCTAACCACTGAGCCACCACGGTGGGTTCCTACAATGACCAATATCCCATTTTTCTCCCTTGACGAGTGCATCAGAGCCTTCTTAAAAGTGCCATAAATCATGACAGAGCCAGTTCAGGCACAAGTCAAAAACAACTACCAATAGTGTATTATGTTGCTGGCAGATGGAATGGAATGAGTTACAGTAGGATACAACTTCAAAAAAAAAACAAAAAACAGCAGTTGTAACACTGGGCCATGGTCTATGGTGTCCTGTATTACTTCTACTTTGCTGGCCAACCATAACAGTAAACAAAGTCAGCTTTTTAATGTTTGACTATAGTAAACAAGCCAGGCATCAAAATTCTAGAGCTTATAATTTTCTTCTTCTGATTAACTTCTTGTTTTGACAACAAAAAAAGTTTTATCAACGGACCACATTTTTTTTTTGTGGCGGAATTCTGTGGCGGTCCTGAATGTGGGTGGAGTTTCCCTCAGACTTAAGAACTATAGGACTATGATTTGTATCGCATTGTAGTTCGTAAATATTATTTTCTGGTGTAGTTGCTCTGCAGTGTGATCAGAAATAGCCACTAGTAAGGAATTTAATGAATTCTGCCATTAGTAAATGATTCACATAAGACATATATCTGTGGTCTCAAGAATTCTTGAGGAAAGCTGCCCATTTTGTCATGCACGTCATGTAAATAGGAGAAGAATTTGAAATTAGATTTGTGGTTGTTACGTGAAAAAATTCTAGCATTTTCATTCATGTTACTTTGTGACAACTGAGAGCATTTTTATTTTGTGTAATGAGGTTGTATTATTTAATAACTTTTTAGCCACAGCTGATAGATGAGTTTAAAGTTGTAGTGCTCTACCCGAGCTTTTAATTTAAGGCTTAGCAATTTCTGAAGATATTCTTTCCGTACAGAACTTAACAGTGACACACTGCAAGTATCTAACATTTCAGGTTGCATTGTAAGCTATATTGTCCCTGTGTGTCGCAGCAACTAGTTGTGCGCAATCAGTTGCTGCTTTATGCCGTGGTAACATTCCATGTGCTTTACTCTAAAGCATTAAAACTGTCAATTTATATTTTCTGTGCCTAATTTCTTGTTCCTCCCTAAATTGACTTTAACATTGCATTCTTATGGTGCAAAAATATTGAACCTTTACAGGTCAGCTAATTTATTTGAGCAGTATTTGTGATTCTTTCAAACAAGTGAAGGTGTTTTCAAACAAGTGAATGTGTAAGAATATGTACACTGTATTGAATTTTTACATCCCAACGCTACTCCTGGCCTTCAAGGGATGTAGTACTTGTTGAGGGCATTGGCTGAACTTTGTCTGCCATGGGCTCCTAAATGTGTGTGGAAGTCTCAGCATGCAAGGATTATTGCACTTTGCCTCCTTCCAAAAATGGCTGCCACAGGAGTGGCAGTCTTCTTGTTTGTGGTAATGGCAGCATAGGTCCCCCCATGGAGTGACTCAGATGGATTCACATGACTGTTAGTGTTGGTTTTGCTGGCATTTTGCATGTGCATGTTGTATTAAAATATGCACATTCCGTGTCTTTCCTCATTTATAGGATGTGTGGGCTACCCTACAGCAGGTGTTGAAGTGTGCATTGCTGAGCCTGATAACTCGCAATTAGGATATAAGCCTCTGGTAGTGGGCACAGAAGAAGAGACCAAGTTTCTTGAAGGACCAGACAACTCTAGTGGTGAACTGCTCATCAGGGGCTCTAATGTGTTCAAGTACTATTGGCAGAGACCAGAGGTAACAAAGGACTCTTTTACTCAGGATGGCTGGTTTAAGACAGGTGAGTTTTTTGTTGCACTTATTGCAATCACAGTAAGCACAGTGCTTCTAAAAGTGCGGCAACTTTCTTTGGATGCTTATTAGCCATGCATTTTTGCATCAGAGGCGACTCAAGGCAACTCTGCAAGACGTTTATGATGCTCTTGGGCAGTTGTTGACATGACAGCCTTAAAGGGACTCTGAAATGATTTTGATGGCCATATTTTAGTGCTGCAGATCTCTAGAGGTGGTCTTTGTGAGAATTCGAATCAAATTTAAAAGCTCTACGTGGAGCCTATAATTTACAAATAATTTTTAAAAATTGCTGCTCTCACTGGTCTTCACCAGACGTGCACTTTTGTGGTAATGCAAATTCCAGACACAGCCACAGCAGTACTGATGTTATTTGGAGTGTTTTGTAATTTTGAGTAGGTCTGTAGAAGCTTGGAAGAATGCTAACGTCATCTTAATCTATAAGGCAGGAGATGTCAAGGACTTGAAAAATTAGACTTATCAGCATACTGTCCGTTACTTGTAAGCTATTTGCTATGCCTTGCTAAGTCACTCAGGAGATGAACTGCAAAGCATGAGAAATGAGTTAGACAGGCAGAGCAGTACTGTGGGTCTAAAAGTTAATATGCAAAAAACCAAACTAATTTTCTACAGTCTCGGAAGGGGCCAGCAGTTTACATTTGGTGGGGAGGTGCTCGAAGTGGTAAGGGAATACATCTTAGGGCAGCTAGTGACCACAGATCTGGATCACGAGAGTGAAATAACCAGAAGAGTAAAAATGAGGTGGAGTGCATTTGGCAGGTTTTTCATATCACGAAGGGCAGTTTACCAATATCACTCAAGAGAAAAGTATATAACGGCTGTATCTTACTGACACCCACCTATGGGACAGAAATGTGGAGGCTATTGAAAATGGTTCAACTTAAGGACAGCGCAGGGAGTTATGGAAAGAAAAATGATAGGCGTAACGTTAAGAGACAGGAAGAGGGCAGAGTGGGTGAGGGAACAAGCGCGGGTTAATGACATTCTAGTCAAAATAAAGAGGAAGAAATGGGCTTGGGCAGGGCATGTAATATGAAGGTTACCTTGCCTTCGTATTACATTCCCTGCCCAAGTCCAAGAGTGAATTCCAAGAGCAAGCGGGGGCGGCCGAAAATTAGGTGGGCGGATGAAATGAAGAAGTTTGTGGGGATAAGGTGGCTGAGGCTGGCACAGGACAGGGTTAATTGGAGAGATATGGGAGCAGCCTTTGTCCTGCAGTGGGCATAGTTAGGCTGATGATGATGTGTGGCGTAGGCATGTGTGGTAAGTGTGTGGGGTATGGGGTGTGGATGTGCCTCACGCATGGCTGTTTGTCTATGTGCAACGTTGCATCACGCACGGTAGCTCATTCGTCCATGTAAGGTGGGTATGTGACTGACAGGCAGCATGACGCATTCTCACATCATTGCATTCTGACGAACCATTGTGGCACATTTGCTTTCTCTCCCTCTTCCCTTTCCTCCTTGCACTCCTTTGTGTTACGCCAGTGCTGCGGAACCGGGAAATGTGCCATTAATAGCTTTTGCTGTACACTAGGACTGCACTTCTGGTTTACAATACTGTCTGCTTGTACCACATGTGTTGCTCTGCTGGTGCTGCCATTGAATCCAGAACTTCCTTACATTAATAAATGAAGCAGGCGAGCTGGGAAGCGAGCGCTCCAACCAGAAGTACACTGAGTTGGGTGATGTATTTGTTGGCAGCTCATAGTCCCAGCCTGTAACCTTACTTTTAATTTTTTTTTATGGTTTGCTCATGTGTGAGTTTAGAGCAAAATGGGAGAGGGTTAATTTTAGTTTCCTACGTCTTCAGTGCTAGATAAGCTAGATTTTAAAATTTTTGTGGGAGGATGATGGGTGATTCAATGTATGTCAGTTTTTCAGCTTTTCTTACCCTGGTGCAAACCTTGGTTCAGAGCCCCTTTAGAGTAGCCTAATGATGACTGGTAGAGAGCATAGTCTCCTTTCTAATGCAAACCACTGCTTCTGCACTTCTCCATGAAACCGATAATGAGCAATAGCCGATCCAATACAACACTATGGACAGTGAATTTGCCATGTTCACCTGGCTACCTCAGCTCTCTTGGTTGTCTTTGCCTGTGGTTACAGGTGCCACTGTTATCTGAAATTAACAGCACCAACGCCCCAGCTAAGACAACAAAAGAAAAAAAAACAGTCAAGGTGTTCGTTTCACCACACCTCAAGGGGGCATAATTTCATAGCAACCTTGTATGTGTGCCACTGTTCTTGCTGTAGCACATGCCACTCCCTGTCAGCCTTTGCAGCACGCTAGGTTTACTCAGCTGCGTGCTATTGTTTCCACTTTGCCTCTCATTCTTGTATTTTCTATGGCATTCCAAGCCAGACGCTGCCCTTTCCCAAGCTTCATGTCACCACTGTCCGACCCTCTTGTGTGCCATTCTAACTGCTTCCGTCACCTTCTCTACTTTTTGCTACTGTTGCTGTGGTTTGCTGTTGGCTGCTCACTTCTGTCTTATTTTATTACTAGCTTTATGGTGCTGGCAGCACTTTTCAACTGCTGGTTTGGGCTTTTTTTGTAGAATCGGTGGTGAACATTTCGTGTGTCCTAAACACAGTACTGAAAGCACTGATACTGTGCCTTCACAAAGCATTACTCCAAGTCACTTCCTGATGCGATTCTCTCTTAACGCAGCTGGGCTCTGACAACTCAGGTCCCCTTGTAATTTGGGCAAGGCAAATTCTTCCTCTCTGTCTTCTCTCTGGTATTAATTTGTTGTTGCATTCTTATCACAAATGTGAGTGAAAAAGCAAGCTGATGCAGACATGTAAAAGTACATCTATAACTGTATTTGCTAGGCATGTAATATGGTTGAGTTCATTTCATTGAAGTGGAAACAGCCTGTCTAGAATGGCATAAGAATATTGATTCAAGCTTGAGAGATTTAATAGCTGTAATATCTATCATTTGAGGGTCATAAAAAAGAAAAGAGTAAAAGTGTATTGTTGCTGCAGCGCGAAGCCAGAATTTTTCTTTTTGTTGCATTCTTTTAGTTTCCTGGTGGTGTCTCCTGGTGCTTAAGAGTTTTTGCTTTTGCATGTGGTGTGCCATATTCTGGCTTTTCAGCTTCTTGTTTAGAGGCATGGTTTGCTGCAGAGTTTAAGCTTGTCTTTGCCTTATTTCTCAGCATTGAGCACAAGCTACATAATATAAGGAAGTTTCTTGAAATTGACTTTTTGCTTGCTACAGAGTCTCCTCCAAAATGCTTATGCCCATTTCCAACTCTGCAAATGGTAAAATTATCATAAATATGGGATTATTTCAAATGCTTCTTCCTAACAGGAAGAACTCCTCAGAACCCAGGGGGTGCATGGAACCTTGGGTGAGAGCTAGGTTGTTGGCGCTCACACTGCAGCACTTCAGCACTGCAGTGAATTAAAACAATGAAGCAGCGTTTATATTGCAGTTTTTTCATGCCTCACATGACCTATACCACACTTGGACGTCACAGACATTGTTCGGCTGTTTAAACCGAAACCGAGACAGCATGAGAAAAAAATTCGGTTATAAATTATTTAGGGGTCGTAGAAGAGTACCACGTGGTAAGCCATGTATAATAATACCTTACGCACCATTACAAAGAAAAAAAAGCACACCCAAAAGTTAGGTGTCTATACTCCTTTAAGGGGATGCCTGACCATGCTGGGATAACAGGCAGTGAGCTGGTGTGTCAGCTCATAATTTAACGCTGAATAAAAATGTCTCTCTCAAAGCAAGCACTTTTGCCACGATATTTCTATTTTGCAGTTTGTTTAGAGTGCTCTATTCTGTCTGTTTCACCTCTCAATTTTTTCACTTCTATTCACACAATAAGGCAGTGATAATGGCCCAATTGGAGCCAGTCGGCCTGCCCGTGCACTTTCCTTTTTATTCTTTGTTCACACATACAGAAAACTCTCTAGCAACAAAGCTATCATTGTGAAAATCTCACCATTTATGGTTTGTTTTGATGTTCTACAATTTCTTAAAATTTCATTTATCTCCCATGGTTTAGAGTTATTTAACTTCAGATAATTAACTTGATGTTAATTAAAAGATACACCTGCCTGTTCCAAAGTTTGCTGGAGTTCACTTCTACCACAAGCAGCCCTTCCTGTACCTGGTTCACATTATGTGGGACAACCAATATAGCTTTGCAAAATAATTTTGTGGAAGGCTGTTATTCACGAGTAAAAAAAAAAAAGGTCCTAATTGTTCATTACATTGATTTTCAAACCAGTCAGAGAAACTGAATTGGAGCACCTATAATTTTGTCAACTGATGTAAAAAAAAACACTGCAGCAAGTTTTTTTTGCAAGAGCTCTAAGACCAATATCCTGCCCTGAAAAAATTTACAGTGCCTCTTGGTGGCGGGTGCTGCACACAGGAGCATGACTGGCATTAAAAGGCTGCCTTGTATGCACATTCCAGGTGACAGTGCCACATGCATCGATGGTGTCTACAAGATCCTTGGCCGTACGTCAGCCGACATCATTAAGACGGGTGGCTACAAGGTCAGTGCACTTGATGTAGAGCGCCACTTGCTGGCCCACCCATCTATCAAGGAATGCACAGTGGTCGGTGCCCCTGATGACACTTGGGGTGAGCGAGTTGCTGCTGTGGTTGTATTGCATGATCCATCCACCACACTGGAACTTGAAGCCCTTCGAAACTGGTGTAAAGAACGCATGCCATCATATAATGTGCCCAGTATCCTACATTGTGTGCCTGCTCTGGAACGCAATTTTCTTGGTAAAGTTAACAAGAAGGAACTTGTAAAGAAAATGTGGCCTGCCCCAAAGCCCTAGTATGTCTACTGATGTTACCTGAGAAACTGAAATAAAATACACAAACCTGAAATTGTATACTTTTGTTCTTCTGCAATACTTTTGGTCAACACCTCTGACTCAAACCGATCTTGTCTAGACTAGTGAAAAATTGAGTGCATAGGAGAAACACCTTATGCTGCCATTGAAACCAGCAGACTGGAAATTTCAGAGCTGAGATTACTAGGTATTAGTTTGTTTAATTCTTTCAAGTGTGGTTTATCATTTCAATTCAAAGAAAATATTTTCCGGACTAAATAGCATATCCAGGCCTCAAGAAAGTCAATTCGTTGTTTTCCGGTAGAAAACACCAACAGTTATAATTTTTTACGCGTACTTACAAAATTTCATACAAAATCTCAAAATAGTTTGGTGCTAAGATTAAAACACGAGGATTCATGAATCAACAGGCTAATAATCATGGAATCATTTTATGTTTCAAAGATGCACATGACTCAAGAAATCCAGTGGAAAAAAAAGTTAGCACTGGTGGCAAAATCTGTCCTCGAGAAAATGACGCAAGATATGCTACCAAGCTCAATGTTTTATGAAATATGTTTTTGCTTGTTGGCATGCTTGTTGTCATAGAAAAGCACCCTATTTGCAAGGTGAAGAATACTACATTTGCCTGAAACGAAGAAATTAATGCTAGCTAGAGCACTCGGGAGAAAAAGCCGCGAGTTCAAAACGTATACAATTGTGCACAAAGCACCTGAAAGGGATGAACTGAAGTGATTTTGGCCATGTGTTCAATCACTAGAGCTGCTAATACATTATTTACAAACAGTATCAAAAAGGCAACAATTTGTGTTAAGCATTTCAACTGCTCCTCATATTCAGCAGTAACCTGAAGTTCCTTGGATGCCAAAACAAGTTCCTCTTTCTCTCTACTTCTACAAACGTGTAATCGCACCCAAAAGGGTCACACTGCTTGTTTTCAACAACTGGAATAGTTTCTTGAAGAGGAGCATAGTACATTTGGCACATGCAGCAAAATTCTTTTTTTCAAGCTCGCTTAATATGAACTTCTAGTTTATGTGAGCCAATGTTCTTGGTGTCAGTAAAAAGTGTATTAAAAAGGCTCCCTCCGACTGAGCTTCACGTAACTAGAATAAATTTCCTGTCTCCTTTGCAAGTTTGTTATTATTGAGAATCGACTGTAATGCAAGTTGCACAACTATAGATACTTAGTGCTTTAGCAAGCTGCAGGATAGGAGAGATTGGAAGCTTTATACTAATAATAAATAAACAGTTTTACCAGAATTCACTCAGCACATTGTGTCCACAAACAAGTGTTAGTGAGTTATTTAAAAAATGTACAATTTCTCTGAAAATGCTGTAGAGCCATACTGTAGAATCCTCGCAGTTTAAAATTTCTATTTGTTTAGCTGATCTGCATTATGAATGCATTTATCTCTCTTGGCACATGTGCCGATGTTGCCAACTTGAACCTGGCAACTGTAAAATGGTAGTGGATTGTTTGTCACAAGACAAGCATGTAGTTTGAGGTATCTGCCCATTAATCAGTGCTGAATTTGGCCTGGTTCACACCCCAAGGCCCAGGGTGTACCACATGGCAACACATTCACTCGGCATCCATGGACGGAATGCAAATGATTTCTCTTTGGTGTGGCTAGGTGCGTTAATTTGTGAAGTGTATTGGCCATTGTGCATCATGACAGGAAAGCCAGTTTTACACGAGTGCCCACCAAGGAAAATACTGTTGTTTGTATTGCATGATAGGCCTAATGCACGGCCAACTTCCATACAGACCACTTCTCATTTTTGCCAAAAGAGTAATTGCCACCAGCTTTGGCCAACTTGCATTCAGATAACTTCTCATTTTTGCCAAAAGCAGCAGCTGCCACCAGCCTTGTTGTCAGAGCCGCAATGAAGCAAGCGCAATAATTTGCATGCCACCCATTGCCATGAGAGGAAGGCAGGGTAGTGCTGTGCACTTCATGCCTTGGATGCATCATTACACCAAGCCTAAACCTCATTACCTGGCAGATGCGTTGCATCAAACCCTGCTGAGAAATCTAAAGTATGTACTAGCATTACACAATTGCACACTCTGAGGAGTTTGCAATATTTCCAGTGTATGATCATGGGCAGTTTTTTATAGGTATCAGTTTGTTTTACTATGATAGCAGTACCAGTGGCATTTGGCAAATATATGCCGTCGTCGTCTGTGTGAAGCCTCGGCAAGTGAAGCCTCCGCCCACCGCCAACCTCCCCCCTTCTACAAGGCCTCCATCCACTAAAAGCCCATGCACCAATGCAGCAAAAAAGTGACAGCAAGATCAAGTCCAAAGACGCAGTAGGAAAACCAGCTGCCTTCCAGAAGCACAAACCTCTAGCCACCTCCCTAGCTAGGAAGCTTCCACCTGTCCATTGCACCCTTGACCCACCTCCATCCACCTTCACCCTCCTGAAAAATTGTTGCATGTGTGAAATCTTGGCTTAGAGTAAAAGCATCAAAGTAATTATCAGGGCAAATCCGACTGCTATTGCAGTTTTTTTGCACCAGGTTAATGATTGTCCTGCGAATTTTTATGTGAACACACTATGAATTTTAAGACTATAGTGCCTAGGTCTACGACTAGAAAAAAAAAAAACCCAACAACTCTTATGCCTCCAAGAGCAGCAGTGACAGTCAAAATTTTCAGTAATTCTGTACTGCAAGCTTGAGAGAGAGCAGGACATGCATAATGCAGTGTGTGCAGTACATGTGTGTTGTTCAGTAACTGAACTAAAGTAGAAAGGAATGCTTAGGATTACGGGGGGTACTCTTTACTAGTACAAATGAATTACATACAGTAAACTCTCACTTGAGCGAACTCCAAAGCACCTTCAAAGAATTGAAGTTTGCTAGGTGAAGGTTCATAAAACTATGCTATTCAAATGTGTTTAATGTCCCAAAGCTCTACATGACCTACGAGAGATGCGGTAATTGATGGCTCTGGTGATCACCCGTGGTCCTTTAATGCGCATCAACATCACACAACACGTTATTTTTGCATTTTTGTAATTTGTCTATTGAAATGTAGTTGCTGCGGCCAGGATTTTATCCTGCATCTTTCGGCTTGGTAGTTGAATGCTGCCGCAGCAGGCAAAGCATACATAAGACTAAGTTTACAGGGAGTAAGACCACGTTATTAGCAATGAAGAGTTTTAAGCCTAACCATATACTATATAAACTGCTACTTCAAACACGAGAGGAGTGGCTATCCAGGAAGTACTTGGGGTGATTTCAAGAGGGCAGACATGGCTGCTTTGTACCCATGTTTGTGCCCACAGAAGGAATGTACAACTGTCAAATTTTGAGACCACAAATTCCGTAACTGTGTGAACGAAATCAGATAGACGTTTTTGCTAAGAGGTCGAAAGGCTTTGCCATATTTAACATTGGGCTGTGGGAGACACCTACCAACACCTACTTATAGAACAAAGAGTTCAGGTACATGCTCCCCCACAGGTTCCAGAAGCCAGCTGCCTTGGTCACGAAAAGGTCTATGGACCTTTCCAAGCTGATTTGTTGCCATTTGCTGGTTGGACAGTTTTGTACCAGGTGCTATCAGTCCACCACACCAGCAGTGTATCAGGTTAGTGAACACAGATGCCTAGGTAGCGGTGGTAGCGCTAGGTGAAAAACGCAGTCCAGAGAGCAATATGGCAGCAATCAGGTTGGAAAGACCTACAGGTTGAAAAACTGCAAGCCTTTGGGGAAAGTGGAACAAATGCATCACATGCTTTAAAAGAGAAGGGGAAAGCAGTGGCACTATACTGAGTGCAATTAGACACTCAAAATTGAATAAAATGAACACATGGGACATTGTCATGATGATGTTTTGTTTATTCTTTTGAAACATTTGTTGATGAGACCTCCCAGCAAAATGTAGTTACAGTGCATAGTTATGAATGCCTTTGCCAGGAGTTTTAAGTAACACAACTGACCTTTTTTTTTTACACACAGTGGCAACGTGTACTGTACTCATTCACGTGACTAGGATGACTTGACATTAATGGAAACCACAAGATGCACTTTTTAACATACACATCAGAAGGTCTTGCAAAGCCACTAAAGCTGGCCTTTGTGCCATTTCTTCATCTTGAATGTAGACAACTACATCCAGGAACCCACAGATGGGCATCATTACTTTCACACCAAGAGCACAAGCAGCAGTGCCCCTCTGGACACCAGAGCCACAATCAGAATGTGAATTGCCTGGTGAAAGAAAATGTGCCACCACAGACAATTGTGAGGCAAACACAAACACACTGCACATGAGCAGCCTGGTAGGCAGTATCCTATTGGCACACCACAAAACATGGACTAGCTCCTTTTAACTGCCACCATCCACTTGCATTGGAGAAATGTCCCCACAGCCGAGAGAGCACAATGTGGCCCTGCCCAGAAATGGCACACTTCTCACACAAAACGCACAACATCAAATGAGAGCCCACTCAAGAACTCATGATGAAGCATGGTCATTAAAAAGAAAAGAAGAACACCGTTCTCTTCTTGGAGACACGAACATTGTGCAAGGCCTTCATGAAGCACCAGGTTTTGAGCACTTCACAACAAACTTGTAGAGAGCCATTAAACACAACACTAAATCAGTGAAATTAAAAAGAAAAGTAACAACAAGGCTCTCAAGGGTACAAAAACACCTTAATGTCACAGCACTTCATTGACCCAATAAAAGACCCCACAAAAAGCTGTAATTCAGGAACAAAATGTTCTTGTCATCACTGAACATTCATTACTTCTGCTGCAGACAGGTGCTCCAGCACTTAAAAAAAAGTCCTGCAGTCCTAGTGCGAGAAATGATCCAAACAAAATCCTCAAATCAATGAGTGATGTGCTTTCGTTTCAAAGCTTTCAATCTATTAGCACAGAAAGGTATGTTAAAAATGTGTAGACCATCTGCATCAGTGCAGAACATATTACACACACTATTTACACATTCACGAACACAATTTTCATGAAACTAAAAATATACATGGCAATATATTTGTTGATGTGTATAGCATCATCACTATATACAGACAAACAATGCTTACATCCACAAATAATAGGAATAAATACAATTAATTGAAAACACCTGTATAACTGACCACCCATTCATTACGAATGAATGATTAAGGACACATGTACAGACAAAAGAAAAAAACATAATTTAGCACAGATGCTTACTTAGCCAAACTAAGAATAGCAGACCATCACTGGCCTGAACTTGCATAAATGCATATTTTTTTTGGTGCAATTTTACATCTCAACTTTCAAATTTTTACTTTTTTTTTTCAATTTTTTTTGCATACATACAAGACAAACTCACTCGCTCCTTAAAAAAAATTAATAAATAACTCCACTCAACTTGTAAAAATGAAAGTCCATAGCAAAGAAAAAAAAAAGGCAAACGGGCACAGGTGAAACCAGGTGTGCACACACGGCACAAGGTCCCAGCGAGTGGTGGCTGCCTCAGCCACACAGTCTAGGCAGTCCCTGGCACTACCTGAAGGAGGCCACTGTGTACATGTCCCGGTGCACAAGGCCCTGTGCTACCAGCACCGTCTCACGGGTAGGCCGGCTCAAGTTGCGCTGCCGCCGCCTAGCACTGCTGCTTGAGAAGCCCCGACAGCTGCTATGCTCAGCTGCTGCCTCGGGAGTGCCCGTCGAGAACTTGCGCTGCTTGGGAAAGAAGGTTCGACTGGTGGTCAGCTGGCAACTGTCAGCCAGCTGCTCATTAGCTTCACAGGCGCCCTCAGAGTCCTGGGACCACACAGCAGCCACGCCGTTGGTGCACGCCCCCTGACTCCGGACCCCACTCACGCCATCACTGCCCGTTGCAGAGGTGTGCTGCGGACTGCCCCCAAATGAAGGTCCGCTTGATGGTGTCGAGCTGCTGCTGTCGGCCTCATTGGTTGTCCTGTGCCAAATGAAAGTTCTCCCCTATGACCAAAGTAGGGTACACGGAACGGTAGTCACAAAACTGGGCCAGGACACCTGATGCCAGGAAAACTGGGCCAGGACCCTTTCTTTAACCAACACAACTACTAGTTCTAAACAGGGGATTTAAAATGCTGCAAAATGCAAGATGGCCTACAACATTGCAACTCTGCATGGCCAATTGTTACTATGTTATACTTATCCCAGCTCAGGCTCACAAACCTCAAAGGATAACTTTTCTGACTACTGTCTGAACAAGTCTATTTTCATAAAATGGACAGCGCACTGTAGCTGCACCATGAACCACTTGGAAGAGGTTTGCTTCAATGGAACTGTCATTTCTACTGCATGTACAGCTGGCAAGCACAACTGTATGTTGCCAAAGTTCTGTTGAAAAATGTACCTTAGCTGTTCTGCTGGTGGATGCTTGTACGGTTGTAGAGTTGAACTGACTGCCAAATGCAATTTTGAGAGACCTCCGTTGTCAGTGACACCAGTAAATGAGAGCTTAGGGGACAGGAAATTGCACAGCATCTAAGTGGAACACTTGCAAGGTTTTCATAGAGATGAAGTGGGACGAAATTCACTGACAGCCTGAATGTGGACTGTGTTGCTTGCAGGAGTGAGCTTAAAAACTTGATTTCTGTCAGATAATAAACATCTTAATTTGCATTACACCAGATGATGCTTTTGCTTTTACAAGTAGCAATGCAAGTAGCAAGTAGCAAGTAGCAAGACACCCAAGGTCAGCCGATCAAGGGTGAGCAAGGTGGAAGGGCCTCCATAAAAAGTAAAAAAAAACCTAGTGCACAGCCTCAGCGACTTGTTAACATTCTGCTTCTTATCCTGTGTCATGGGCTAGGGCAAAACTGCACTGCTATCGACAGGATTAGCCATTTGCAGCAGACAGTAAGGATGTAACAAAAGCAAAACATAAGGTTTTAAAGAATCTTGGCCCCACACTATTATGCCCCACCATCCCACTGCATATCCTGGACAGATGATTCAAGATCAGTAATTATTTCTGAAATTCAGGCAACTGACATCCGATACTTTTTTAGCTTCCAACTTAAGAGCACAATGAATGCCCCAGCATTCTTATCTGTCCGCTACATAAGAGCCTTTATTGACAACGGCATTCACTTTACAGTGAATCACCATAAAAGCAGCAATACTTTGGGCTTTGTTCGTAAAGCAGTGTGCCCCCTGCAATAATGCTTGATAAGTGCTGAGGGTATGCTCCGAATAAAAGCAAATGGAAAGCGCACGATAGTTCTCTGCTCCTGCTTGCATCACTGATGTTTAAACGCAAGTTTTCTCTTCCCAGTCTCCAAATTACTGAAAAAATATGATAAACAGAGGCAGTTGCAATGAACAAAACAGAACAAGTGAAATTTGAGAACAAGCATAATCATGCGTGGCATCATCAAAGATGCAGTTTTTCTTACAGTTTATATATATATTGGTTCAAGTGACACACTCTCCGTAGGATGTGGAAATCATCAATACAAGATCTTGCTTAATAAACAACAGCACTTAAACCAGCCCAAAGTGACCCAGCTGACTTCAACAAACAATGCCACTGCAACAGAACAAAGTTCTCATCACTTCTACTTTCTGGACTTCGGTTTGCAAACCTAACATTGTTCTTAAGCTCTACAGCTACTGGCACATAACCACAGAAACTCTGAAACCTATCAATTCACATCAGAACACATACTACCTTAGCATATCATTACAGAGCTGTACTTAAGAAAAGTGCGGGCAGCTTTTCAGAAAAACATGCTGACTGAATTGCATCAACAGACTCACCTCTTTCCATGGGACCTATTGCTGGCTTCCTGCTTTGTGCATTCAGAATCAGGAGGTGGAAGCGTAGAAAGCTCCTCATTGTTGTCTACAGGGAACTTTTCTTGAATCCACTGGCGGTATTGGATGACCTCATCAGTCACTCGAATGATCCTGCCAAGTATGCTGCAAACAGTGACGACAGGTTCATTAATGCTAAAGGCAAGTAATGAATATGAAATCACTTGTGCCTTTTAAATGTCTTAAGAGGGCCACTGAACAGCCTTTGACATTTCAGGTCCCTAAGAATAACATGTAGGCCACAGGAGCATGATCACCTCGACCAAATAATTCTACTTGATATCTTCTGGCAAGCCCAAATATTCAAACGTAAGCAGTGAATGCTCTGGTAGTGGTGGTTGCAGCACTTTATGCCGTTGCTTGCACTATGGGCTGGCAGCAACATCAACACTGCAGCGCACTGCTGCTCTTGCAAGGAACTTCACAGAACCTGGCAGTGCTGGCAGAGATGAAACTTATTGCTTAAACTAAAGACTTGCCATGCGGCAAGAAAAAAAATGCAAAGGCACACCAATGCGATGCAAGACACGGGCCCACATGGCCCCTACCAAAAACCTGTAGGAGTTTGCATGCAATGGATGAACGAAAAACACTACAGTCGAACCCCGCTACAACAAACGCCGCTTCAATGAATTTAACGAAATATTTCAGATTCCCCATCAGCTAGCCATAGCAAAACAATGCATGCTAGTTCTCGCCACAACGAATTATCTTTTCAGGTGCATTTCCGCTTCAACAAAATTTTTGTTCAGTGGAGATCTGTTTAACATTTATTTTACGACAAAACAAGCATAACGTTACCCCTCTGTACGTTCCTGGCATTTAATTTCACCGAAAACGCTTGCTGGAATCTATGTGTGCCCCATAGTGCGAATGGGTGGGGCCATGCCATTCGTTATCATGAGTCATATCGTCCGTCTTATCGTCCATATCGGATTTCGACCTCGATGAATACATCGCCGTTGATGCGGACGTGGTAGCACACAAGGAGCTAACCGATGAAGCAATAATTGAAGAGGCCCGCCACAACGACGCCTCGTCCGAAGATGAGAGCGACGTGCAAGATGCGACAGCCCTGCCGTCTGCATTGCATGTGGTGGACGCATCCGACACCATTTGTGCTTTCATTGGTGCGCATGACGACGACATCGCGATGCAGTTGTTGGCAGAGTGTGAAACTCGCACCACGACGCTCATGACCACTAAAAGGACGCAAGCCAAGATTACCGAATTTTTTTGGAAATAAATGATATTTTTGAACAGTGCAGACAGATCTTAGTTTTTTGGGCTGATTTCGCCACAACAAAATTTCCGCTTCAACGAAATTTTTCGTGCACCCCATGAATTTCGTTGTAGCGGGGTTCGACTATTGCCCAAAATGCAGCTACTACTTGGCTATTTCAATGTAAATTCTTCTAGGGGAATATTTTATGTGCAGTGCCTTTAACACCAGTTAACTGCAAACTATGAGAAAACATGGTTTAGAGGGCCAAACTTTTCTAGCAAGAGTGCATATAGCCCTGTATGACAGCTAAGTGCAAACGGCATTTTATCGGAAATTGACAACCTATTTCCCCAGCCTAAAACAACTTCTACTGCCTTCCAAAGATACTTCAAAATGGATCCCTACCTTTGTTTTGGGTCACTCATGGCAGGATGAAAGGAGTGCACTGCTTGATTGAGTACCATGAAAGCATACTCAAATGCCTTTTTCACTGTCAATGCTCCATATGAGCTGCGTCCAATATCATTACCTGGAAAAAGGCCAACAAGAAATGTCGATACCAAGATGAGAGATTGAGATTTTCTTCCAAGCACAGTGAATTTGTATGGAAGCTGAACACCATGCACACCTGTTATTACAAATGATGCTCGTAACACAGCACAATTTTTTTTTTTATGGCGCAGGGGCATCTGTGGCCAAAGAGCGCCATGTCACAAGGTATTTTCTTCTACTCAAGGTGGGGCCGCAGACCCATTTCCCAAGCATTCCACCCTAATTAAGCAGAGCACCAGACCAGGGGAAAGCTTGTACCCATTGTATAACCAGTGGGTACCTGACGGCACTGAGGATCGAACCCCACACCTCCCGCATGTGAGGTGGGTGCTCAGACCACTAGGCCACTGCTGCGGTCAGCACAAAAACGAAAGACTACCTCTGTAGTGTATGGCTGTTACACAGGCTCACATATACCCAAGTGTCTTGCGAGCCTCATTGTACTAAGGCCAGAAAACAAACCCCGAGACGAGGACACTCCCATGAAGGGATCAGGGAGCAAAATACAGAATCTCGCTGTTCAGTTTCTAAAAAAAAAGAAAAGAAATGACAGTGGTTGAACTCTTACACCCAATGGTCAAACGATAGCTATTCTAGCTTCTGCAATTTTGCCACCCAATGGTCGAACGATAGCTAATTCTAGCTTCTGCAATTTTGCTGTTTCTTATCTCCTGGCTTAACTTGTTGCTTGCGGCTGCTATGTGTACTCTGATTAAGTACTCAGTTTGCAAGTTTTAATCATTTATTAAGTTATGCTTCTTGATTCGAACCGATTCTGGCAAACACTGTCGTGTTCTATGAAGTAGTTGGCTATGGTTAGACGTTCTACAATGGTCATCTTTGCAGGGATCACTCGCAAGGCCAAAATTGCTGGTCACCATCATATCGAGCACATTCAAATTAGCCTGAACACAGATTTTGGTCCAAATCTGAGAAGGTCAAATCTCGAAGCTGGGCCAAATTTGGAAATGACCCAGTCCAAATCAGAGACGTTCAGATTTCGAGGGTGGGGTGGGTTAATGTTTGTAATGACCAGCGCCAAATTTGGGGACATCATTGCATTGGCCATAGTCAAATATGCACTGGCATCTGACTTAAGGCTGTTGCTATGAAACTGCCAAGTCCGAAGGCCACTTCATTGTCAAATCTACATACCTACTGAAACTCAAATTTCTGCATTGAATAAAGCTATCACTTTTAAAAAAATGTATCCACTGGAAAATGCAGTAGCGAAGTACAGCATGCAAGAAAAATTGTGCATTACTGTCTGCAGCATTTTTCTTATTTTCTCCAAGTACAACATACTCCTGTGGAATATGCGAGGTTGTGTGGCTCTTGCAGTCATTCAGTATGCACAGAATACTCCGCCTTGCATTCGGTAGGCGCTGGGTTTGATCCCTAGTGTCGCCGGGGGCCCACCGGTTTTCCAATGGGCACAAGATTTCCCTGGCCTGGTGCTCTGCTTTTCTGGGGTGAACTGCTTGGGAAAAGGGCCTTGGACCAAACCGTTGCGCTGATGGGCCAGTGATTTGTTCCGCCGTCAAGCAACCCTAAATCCGCCTCGTGCGGTAAAAGCCCGCTTGTGGCCATGGTGCCCACCCTTGGTCAAAGACCCTTTTTTCAAGCATCTCACCCCAGAAGAGCTGAGCACCAGGCCGGGGGAAATCTTGTACCCTTCAGAATCGGTGGGTACCCGGCGGCACTGAGGGTGGAACTCAGCACTTCTCGAATGACAGGCGAATGCTATGTTCTACCACAAGGCAACCGCTTCGGTAAAAAAAAAAAAAGGGTGACAATGGGCTTTTACTGCATGAGGCGGATTTAGGGTTGTTTGACAGCGGAACGAATTATTGGCCTGTCAACGCAACGGTTTGGTCCAAGACCCTTTTCCGAAGCATTTCACCCCAGAAAAGCCGAGCACTAGGCCGGGGAAAATTTTTACCCAGCAGGGAGGCAAGCAGTGAGGAGCGGGCCAAGTTGTGGCACGTGTGCGCTTCTGCGCTGTTTTCATGGCGGCCGCTTTAAACGTACACAATCCTCATCTACTGGCATCTATGTTGTCTCTTAAGCCGCAGAGGGCAAGACAAAAAGTTGGCGACAGAAACAAAAGCCTTTGACCAAACCCATGCAACCACATCTCGTACAGTGCTGCCTGCGTGCCATCCCTCATGGCATAGGTTGTTTTGCACCTTCACTCATCATTGCTTACATCACAGTGGGGTCAATCCATGCCAAATGACCCACACTTTGCACTTGACCATCTTAGGTTCCTTAAAAAAAAATGATACATGGTGTTACTGTGGTGAACACTCTCCAAACTGGTTTCTGGCAAAAAACATTTCTTCGAGCCGTGGCCACCACCTTAAGTTTGCAAGTGATAGCAAACCTAGCTAGCCTAAGCTAAAAATTTGTAAAACAAAATTTTCACACACAACATTTTTTGGAAGTGAATAAAACACATTGTGCTTTAATTACGATGACTTGAAATGAATTAATTTCATATTTCCTCAAATATGGAACATTGAAAAAAGTACAAAACCAAAGCACTATGAATTTTTTTATTGTGTTTTATGTTCTCGCAGAAGCCAATCCAACTTCTTTCTGACATTCTGCAGAACTCAAGGAAGCTTTAAAAATGCTTTGGTACACAAGGAATGCGAAGCAAGCCAGAAAAAAAGATTCTGAACAGAGCAGAATCAAAGCAAAAATATGAAAAATAGCATGTTGCACAGTACCATTTAATGGCATTTATTTCAGGAAGTTTAATCTGAACACTTTGTTTAAAGCAAGAAAATAATCTTGCAAGTAAACACCTGTGCCCTACTCAGGCGATGCACTGTACTCTCTCTTCACTGCAGTGCATGCAGCCACCGGAGCTAAGAAAGAAGAAGCAAAGTGACAACCGTTACAAGGGAGTCTGCCGTATAAATGAGCAAAACGAAGTCTGCTAGTTAGTTTGACAGAGCCAATGGAGGAAGCACGTCAAGGCCAGCCAGCTGATTGTTGTAACTGAAGCTTAAGACCATAGGATAAACAAATTTTTCGTCAAAAGCCAGCTGGGAAAGCATTTACTACGGTAACACTATGCACCCTGATGGTGCAGTTCCATTGCTGCTGGGTCATTCCACACCAAATGACCCGCACTTTGCACTCGACCAACAGAATCATCAAAATTCACGCTGTCGCAGTACTACGCGCGCAAAACACAGGCTGTCATAACGCCGGCACTGGGCAAATCACTGTAGCACGAGATGACACTAGACTTGCAATGCAGGAACGCTGCCGCAGTTGTGATGTAACAGCCCAGCTTGTATTACATGGGTTACTATGGGAGCAACAGCTTGACTGTTCCACAACATGTAGCAGCAGGCTTCTACTGTACTGAATGGCTTCAAATGACACTCAACTACACTGAAATAATTCTTGCATGAGAATGTCCCTTGCAAGAAGCTTCAGATATCAACCAATAAGTTATTTCCACACAAACTTTTGACTAACAACTTCTGCTATAAAACAAGAATGAAGCTTAATGGAGGTTGGGGAGCCCTACAATCCACAGATTTTTTCATACCCCTAATTGATGAAAACATAACGCTGGACAATGTGTGCAACTAAGGTTTAAGCCATCTTCTTACCAAAAAAAAAAAAAGCCCCCCTTTTTTAATGCAAATGGCATGTTATATTGACTTGGGACAGTATCAGTCCAGATGAACTTATTGCGTGTACATAGCCACTTCAAAGATCGACATTTTCAATGCCTATGCTAACTGAGAAAATGAGTGGCACAAGAAACATGCTTTCAGGAAAGGGTGACTACAAACAAGCCAGGTATGACTGGTTATGGCTAAATATAAGTCTCTCTCCACTCCACACTCCTCTCTGTTGCAACGATAGTCCATGAAGTGACCAGCTGCGGCATTTCTGACATCTCAACATAAAACCTGCACAGGCCATTTGAATTAAAAATTCTTTCTGGAAGCAGATGTGTGTACTGTGTGCACAAAGAAATAAAAATGTGCAAGCTCACCTGGGGTGAGAGGATCCTCGATGCAAAGAATAGATGGACGGTACGAGTCCCCTGCATCACGCTGCATCTCTTCTTTTCGTATATATGCACCACCATCTTTGATACGAATTCCTGTCACAAAATAGTTGAAGTGCTTGCCGTAGAGGTCAAAAAACTCTAGCAACAATGTGCCAAGGTTTGGAGATGGAGCATCCCCGCACCGTGGGTGCAGCTGCAGAAAGCTCACAGTCATCAATATCAAGGAGTAGGAGCTGATGCCACCAGTGAACACTTCGTTCAAGTCCCGCTGCAGAAGAAACTGCTTCAACACTAGCACCAGCTTGGGAAGCGCAGGGAACTTCTCCTTGAATGACTGCAGATGAGGGAAAAATATTGCTGTGAATGACATATGACGAGCAAATGGAAAAGAACAGCAACACCACTCAACTAGTGCACGTTCACATCTTTCTCTTCAAGCAATACACCGACAAAAGGGAGGTTAACATAAGACATGGTTGTGACATCATCAGAGACCCCTATGCCAAATGTATCACATAATATTAGTAGACGAAGTAATTCAAGTGACTGGAAAAACTCTGCTGTCCACAAAGAGCCGAGGGTAGCTTCACACATCTTCGCTAAGGCCCCTAGATTCCCACGATTCCACGATTCTGTGACAAATCGTGGATTTAAGCATTTTTGGCGGAATAGAGTTTTAGCAGCTACATTCTCATTTTTGACAGTATTGTTACAAACATCAGTAAAAATGACAGTATGATAGAAAAATGGCTATTTTAATTTAATTGCACACACATAATGTGAGAGGGGAGTTTGAGAACAATAACTATAATGCAACATCAAACTGTTCAGGCCTACCATAACTGAGGGCTTCCGCAAAAAGACTGCACGCTAAAATATGGAACCAGCAGATATGTCCATGTAATTCAAGAAAATGCTTCAGAAGTACGCCGTAGCCAAGCATAGCCATGTCTCTGATACTTAAATGCAGCCTCCCACACAGCAGCAGCCCCGTCACCATTGTACCGCCATTACTTGGCGTTTCGAGCTGCCCAGCCCTATGCCAACTTTTCCTATTTTCCTTTCCCTACTCCACTCAACTCTTTCAGTGCCGTTTCTTTCCCAATGACCAACATTGCTTCCTCTCCATACCATAGCCACCATCTCCTTTCCACTTTCATGGTGCACGCTTCTAACAGCTCTTCAGCCTGGTGGCGAAGGTCACTTTAGCTGCCTCGAAAAGTGAAAAAACAGCAATAATTTAAAAAACGCATTATATTCATACCTCATTTCAGGATATAATGCAAGTATTCTGAAGCATTATTTGACACCTTCCATGGAATTTCACAAATTCTTTCTCATACAATTTGTGGAACTTAATTCCGCCAGCAGAAAGTTCGGAGCCTCTATCTTGGTTAGTGCAGCTTACCACAACTCTACAAACTAACTTTATAAACTGTGCCCATTGATGAAGAGATCTGTTCAGAAAAACTGGGCTACAGTCAACTGCAATAGGATTACCTGAATGAGGCAGGCACTTTTGACTCCATTGTTCATGTTGAAGCTGATGTCGACCTTGACCGTTGTTTTTGCATCAGTCAGCTTTACAATTGGAACCTGAAATATTTGAAGAACAGAGTCCAAACTCCTGCACTGTTTCCAACAATTAATGCTAAGCAGTATGTGCTCATGTCAGAATGTAAGGATAGAATTCTCTTCAAGTTAACTATGAAAATGACTATCTGCTCAAATAAAATTTGATTTTATTCAGTTGTCATGAATAAACTTGCAGAACTTAGTTTCCTTACAAACTGTGAAGGCTTCCATAAAATTTGGGGGGAAAAAAACCTGCCTATTGTTTTTCACAGGGTGTGCTTATGTGGCTACTTAAAAAAAAATCAAGCTATATTGCATTCAAGTTGTCCCAAAACATACTAAATTTAAAAACTAACAGCATTTGTACTGAAGACAAAATAAAGCTCTGCCAACCTTCTTCAGCATTACCACGTACTGCTACTGTTACGACTACCACTGAGTGCTAATTCTGCACACTCACTTGCCAACAGTTTGCCCTGCCACCCTTCAGCTAACTGATCTATTTTTTTAAGGTGCAAGGGCAGCTTGGCCAAAGAGGGCCATGGCTAATCCCCTGGCAAAGACTGTAGCTCTTCAACTACCCCGAGTTCTTTGATGTGCACTGAAGTCTAAATAAATCAGCATCTCTGCACATGGCCTCCAGTCAAGTGTGGCCACCTTACTAATAGTCAAACATGCTACCCATGCTCAGCAGCAGTATGCCACAGCCACTGAGCTGCTGCAGCAAGTCATCCGCATAAAAGCAACTACAATCAGCCATCCAATAAGCATGCATGCCATGTTTATGCCAGCCTGGTAAGGAAAACAACTTACAGAGGCCTTGTCAAGAACCTTGATAGACTGTGGCTCAGCTATTCCATGACTTAGCAAGGCCTTCTCTAGTGTCCACATAGGCAATGTTTCCCACTTGCCGAGGACGACGACATCAATGTCACTACAGAAAAATACATATTGCAGCATGTCAGAGCATATAGTAAAAAATTAATCAGATGAACATTTCTTGTTTGTCAACACACTACCTTAAAGAGTTTTTCCAGCAACTTCTCCAAGGCGCTATGAATGAAAACGGTTTACTCCCAGTATTCGCCCACAAGCGGTTCAGAATAAAGTAAAAATGATGTCACTAATCACATTCAGAGAATGCGAGAAAGTTATAGAAGCCATTTTGAATAAATGCATAAAAAAAAAACAGCTAGACCAAATGAAACAGGCATTTAGCAGCTATCTGCACAGTCAGTCCTTCGGCAGAAAGATCAACAATGAAATAGGTATGAACAAGTCTCTTGCAGGGTACAAAAGACATGCTTGGCAATTATTTTGTTGTCACTACTACATGTGGCTAGGTCCTAGTACAGACTAATTTAACTGCTAAACAGTAAACAAAAACAAATGATGGTGCTAGGGTTTCCTGGAGCAGTGCCTTCCTAAACACTGAATAGCAAGAACATACGACTCCATGCTCTCATAAGCAGTGTTCTTACACTGCAATTTCACCTCAGCTGCAATTCCTTGATCACTGCTCTACGTGCAGTCACTAGGACAGTGACATACAGCACTATATGAGGCACAGCATAAAAAAGGGTGATATTGCCCACAAGGCTGGAGCCAAATAATTCGCTGCCTTTGCTCTCAAAACCAGAAACACGAACTACAATGAGCAATGCAATGTGGCACCACTAAGAACAGCTACAACTCGTATGCATACACATGTAAAAACAGTATAAAAAGAAACAATTAGCATGCAGTCAATGATATCTCCTGAGGTATGAGTGAGAAGCACCCCTTTATCATTTTTGAAACAACTTTCTTTAGAATGCATGATGCCCACAGAGTCTTTTCAAAGTTCAATACAGAAGTAAAAACAAAATTCGTTCAGTTCAAGCCAAGTTTTCCCTTTACAAGTGCTCATACCTACACCTTGGGGTGCCTGAATGCAGGAGAAGGGCACATGAGCAAACTTGTCTCTTTCGGTTTAGATGCACCACCATGCCTCATGAGGTAGTACGAAGTCTGCCAAGGAGCAAAGGGCTATCTCTACAGATGCAGGTGAGTAAACCATATGCTTCTCAATGTACTGCAAAATCACCACCAGCCTTCACGATAAGCATTTAGTGGCTGTCATTACCCAATGCACAATTGCCTAAATACAGTGGCTTTACCTATAAAACAACAGTGATTCAATACACATTGCAAAGCTACATAGAAAAGGAATGCCATGCTCATGCTTCATTCACCTGGTAGGAAGATAAAGGCCAGTCCGGAAGCTGCCAAAAATCTCCACCTGAAAGTATTTCACACCATGGAAAAAAAAAAGGGGGGGGGGGGGGGGGGGAATAAGAATTATTTCCGTAACTTACAGTAAAGAGCATCACTGTGCAAACTTGCAAATACAAACATTCGACATTTTCATTCCCTGTATAACAAAAACTGTGGCCACAATGCAAACTTTCATTTCTCCAGCTATATTATTTGGAACAACAAGCATTGCAAGCCAGGACCGTAACTGCAATGCAGTCAATCATTAGCTGAAATGGCACTTTTCAATTATTATATATTTCTGGTGCATAGTTTGTTTGTTTTTTTACTGCTGCCAGTAAAATCACTCAGTTTTCTTGAAGCATCTACATAAATTGTGAGATAACAGGTAGAAAATGCTGTGCTTTTGCCACAGGCTTTACGAAGAACATGCTCTGTGTTGTACATTAAGCGTATCACATCAGGCCAAAGGCAAGAAGGGACAGCAGTTACTTTTATGGGTAGCAAATACAAGTGACTGAAGGAACAGCGAAAAGTTGCCACTGCAACACTCGCTGGAACATCAGTGATTTTTAAGATTCAACACTGTAGGTGTTCCATTTTGTGTGTAAAAAAATGCACACTCGCAAGCAGCCCTTTGCATCTCATGCACTGCTGTTAGTGGAGAGTGATGACAATTAGCTACTACAAAACAAAAGAAATATGTGCATGGTATTTAAACTCCACCCTAACTTGATGTGGTCGAACTGTACCTACAAACCAAAAAAAAAATGCTTCCACGAGTATGTTGTTCTCACGCGCTTATGAACTGGAAGTGTCCCTGTGCTCCACAAGCCTCAGAGCAGCAGGACTAAGTGCATCTGCACCTGGAAGCTTTGCATACAACAGATGTCAGTAGCTATTTTGAGGATGAAGGAAAGTCACCACTTACAATGGTGCCTGACATACAGGGCGATCCAAAGATCACAAGAAAAGTAAAAATTCGGCCAATCGAAAAGTTGAGACAGCAGACTGATGAGGTTTTCACAGAAATGCAAAAAAAATTCTGGAGGTTTTTTAGTAACGAAAAACTGGAATAGAATTGCAATGCTTTCGCATTGCTCACATGCAGGTTCCTGAAATGCCCCTGGTAATTTTATTGCAAAATAGTTATGGTTGCCACGAAGAGGCAGTGCTCCAGTTATATCAGTTTTTAGAGTGGGCAACAGCACCAACTGCCGGTCAGAAATGTGGCAATAAAATTTTAAGTTAAAGGGACTATGCAATGAATAAAAAGTCGCTTGTAAATGTTTTCAATGCTTAGAAATGATGCTAAGAAGCATTCACACCAAGTATGAGTCTTCGGAACTGAGCCAGCAATTTATTATGAATTTTTAAAAACAGTGTTTTTTAAAATTCGCGGGCTGATTGGTGTGCTCGTAGTGAGATTTTGAAACTAAAATCGTGACAAAAAACGTCACTGTACCCGTGACGTCGCCAGGCCACCACATGCTCATTCGCTGGAGCCACGGCAGCCACGACGTCACGGGCACACTTCCGGTAGCCGTGAAAATCGTCTGCTCATGCCACCGCGCGACCCTCTCGGGCAAGCGCGAGCCAGGGCATTGCCTTCGCGCATATGGTTTCAATTTTCCTCTGCCTCCTCCTTCTGTTGGGAGTTCCGGAGCCACTCGCAGTGGCTCGCCGAGTCGCAACTGTCGTCGCTGGCGTTCAGCCGGTACGGCGTGAACACATAGGGCTCGATGCCCATCGCGGCCTTAAGAGCGAGCAGTCGCGCCTCGAGGTCCAGGTCCATTACTGCTAACTACAACAGACGACAAGCAAAGAAGCCCGACGCGCGCCGCAATCACGCCGCCGACGCTGCTGCTGGGGTGCTAGGAGCGACAACCGGAAGTTGCAAAAAAAACGCCAGCGGATGACGTATTCATGGGCGGGGCTCAGACTCAGAGCTGTTTTCTTTATTTTTGTTTGGTGCCCCGCGTGTACGAGTTGAGGGGGAAGAGGAGGAGCGTAATTTTTAATCGCCTATATCTTCAGTGTTATTGATTCTAGCTTAAAAATTCTTGCGTTGGGGTGACGAGTGATGAAATGCCTCTCTCTCGTCTTCTTTACGTAATCTCAATTTATTGCATAGTCCCTTTAATAAAAAATATCCTTATGTATGCACTACTGTACTTTTTCGAATGATGGAATTTATTTTTTCTATGAGTTACGGAACACCCTGTTGATGAGCTGCTTGCAACAGAGCTCTGATGGCTTAGCCTGAATTAATCAGCTAAAGGTACAGCTCAAGGTACACCATATTGCATCTGATGCCACATAAGCAACAAAGGCCAAAATTCAACAAACAGAGGGTTGTCAATGGTTATGACAGTTACACTTCCTGAAGCAGTGTTTTTTTTTGTGGATGCCTTCAAATGAGATTTCTGCAACACAACATGGTGGCACCCAACACAGGTTAAGACTGCAACAATTATTCGGTCGCAAAAAAAAAAGTGAAGAAATAGCAAATGCTCACAGATATTTAGTGTACTGGTGATGGCAATACATATTCAGATTTATGAACAAAGTTTCATCGTACCAACAAAATAGTGACATGCAACTTGTACAAAAGAGACTAACGAAGATCTCCAGAAAAAGGCCAGTGTATGTTAAGGTGCAACTGCAGACCTGAGGGTAAGGTACTGACAAATCCAAGTGCCAGTAGCCAAATTATAGTACCTAACAATATGCAAGACAAATTCAGTGTTCTGACTGATATCTGTAACCAAGACCTCAGTGAACAGATGATGGTGAATTTTTATGGTGCAAGGGCATCTGCGGCCAAAGAGTGCCATGGCACAAGTTGCTTTCATCTACTCAGGGTGGGGTGAAGTCCGATTCTCCAAGCATTCACCCTAAAGAAATCGAGCACCAGGCCAGGGGAAAGCTTGCATCTAATGTACCATCGGTGGGTACCTGGCAGTAATAAAGTTCGAACCCTGTGCCTCCCACATGCAAGGCAGATGCTCAAACCTCTAGACCACCGCTATGGTCTGCCTCATAGTGAACATAAGCTGCAGAAAGAGACCAGACCTGCAACCTCTGCATTTCATACATGTACTACGCTCTCATAGCTAAGCTACAGTGGTAGCAATACAGCGCAATCTACTGTATCACCGGTGGGTACCTGGCGGTACTGGAGTTCGAACCCTGCACCTCCTGCATGCGAGGCAGATGATCGAACCTCTAGGCCACCGCTATGGTCCGCCTCATAGTGAACATAAGCTGCAGGAAGAGACCAAACCTGCAACCTCTGCGTTTCATACATTTACTATACTCTCATAGCTATGCTACAGTGGTAGCAATACACCCCACTGCATTTTTGCTTATATATTGATGTGCCAAAATATGAAGCCTTGAAAAAAAGAAAACGTACACTAACCCTTGATCAGGTTGCTAGCAGATGACTTAAGCACATTTTTAGGCGACCAGCTTTAACGAAATGCCATTCTTTTAAATTGGCACTCAGTGCTATTACCAACAAAGTGTGCCAAATAACTGCCTCAAATAAAGGGTGACACACTCAAGACACATGAAATGATGTCAACACAGCAACATTGATTTGCCCATAAAATGGAAAAAAAAAACAGCTTGATATAATAAACATCAAATCAAGGCTACATGCAGCAGAGTAAGCAAGCATCACAAGGCACAAGCTTGACAAAAATTTACTGCAATGGAGTATGAGAGTATGGCCAATACATAATATGCAGTTCATATGTTTCACCCCATTAGCAACATGTTCACCAGCATTACCCTGGCACTAACAAGGATTAATTTACAACAGCCACAGCTGCTTTGCTTTTCCGAATATCAGGATAGCAAAAGGCAAACCATATTTAAATAAAAAACGAATGATACTGCAAAAGCACCTCAGCTTGTGGCCAAAGTCCAAGGATGACATCTTTTATCCTCTGGATGACCCCCAACCGCATCCGATGCTCAGCTGGAGTTGGCTGCATGTATCTGTAGAACTCTTCAATCTCATCATGAAGCCTACAATAAAAAAAACAAAAAGCAGCAATGACAAAGTGCCGCAATTGTAAGCACAACAGCACCAAAACATCCGACCTGGATGAAAACTGAAAGCATGGCAAATGCTCTCATGCCACAGAAACACTTCGGGCCACTGCAGTGGTGGGCTCCAAATCAATTTTTCCCACAAGAGACAATTTCCACCGAAATCTCAACATACCGGCAAATTAGCACTTCACCTCCACTGAAATGCAGCTGCTGTGTCTGGGACCGAAATCGCAAGCTTAGGCTCAGTAGCAGACTACCACAGCCACTGAGCCATCATGGCTGGTGCACATACGTGACAATAACAAAGTTAAACTCTCAGAAACCCCAGCTTGAACTCATCTCTGCCCCTGGATTTGATTTTCTCCTGTTATCCCTTTATTCTTTCTTCAATACATATAAATGAAATGACCACCAGTATTCCACTAACACTGCAAGCACTTTAGAAGGACTTGCAAGCGGGCTTGCTGCTGCATACTTAGGAAGAATATTATGTCGAGACAAGAAGCACACAAAACAGGCCTATGTCTTCTTTGCTCCTGGAAAAGGCTCCCATTTCTTTTCCTGCCACAATATTCTTCCTTAACCAGACCCTCCTACAGCAGGATACAAGTCAAGAAGGCAGTGGCAGGTGCCCCTCAAAGGAAGCCCTCAGGCCAATGGTTAATCCCCTAAGCCTGACATCGCACATGGCTGGCAGATCACTCCATGAAATCTGGTTAAACGCAACATCATGACACCCAGTTCGCCCGTGTGAATCCCGCTGCTCCAGCGGCTGCACATGGCACTCGCTGACAATGGCATTTCTTTCGATGAGATCGACGAACGTCTCCGGCGTGAAGCTAGTGAACGGCGATCTTATTACATGCGCTATCAACTTCAACAAAGTGGTGCGCGTGAATCTTGCGGCACAGAGTGATCTCGCTGTTCAAGCCGCACCACATCGTCGGCCATTATAAATGGATCGAATTCAAACACTGTCGTGTGCCCAGACTTGTTGGCGATGATCGTGCATGCCATCTGTCAGCGCTTCGCACGCGCAGATGGCACGCGCAGATGACCAACTTGCTCTGTCAGCCGCCACTTGTTTTTTATGTCGCACACTGTTACAGTGGCAGCAGCCTGTTGGCTGACCTGCAGTCATCCTGCAGCAGCGTTCCGATGAGTAAAGTGTTACGGTGTACTAGAATATTATATCTAGTTCACTATATTAGTGTACTAGTACTATATTAGTGTACCATATTAGTGTGCTTTGTGGTCGCGTGTGAGTATCAGTGCCATTTCATCATGCGGCGGCATGAGAGTTTCACGGCTGCGTTCAAGCTCAGGCTTTGTAATTACGCGCTGGAGCATGGCAACTGTGCTGCCGGCAGGCATTTCGGCGTCGACGAAATCCGAATACGTTATTAGAAAAAGCAGCAGAAGCTAACAATGTGGGGGGGAGGACGCTTTGCTCGTGGATCGTCGAAGCGTGGAACTGTATCCCCGACCGGGTAGTGGCCAAGAGCTTTAAGAAGACCGGCATATCCAATGCTCTGGATGCAAAAGAAGACTCTGTGGGACTGCGAAGATGGTGCTAGCGACGACACTGCCGTTTCCGACAATTAATCGTGGAGCAATGACAGCGAGGTTTTAGACTTGGAATAGAGTAGCTGCTGAATGAGAAAAATAAAACGGCAATGTGCAGTTCATGTGATGCCTATGCAATGTGTGCGTTTATTACAAAGGTAAGCCTTACTCATGATAGCTATTGTAAGAAATCTGACCTGCAACTTGTTCTGTTTGTTTTCGGTGCTCGAAAATTTTGAGGAAAATTTACCCCATGCAATGATCCCACCTGTAAACTTGCGTTAATTTTTTTGAAAAAAAGAAAAGGATTGCACTTACTTCTGCTTAAGAGCGGAAATGCGAAAGCCTTTCCTCTCTTTCTCCCTCCATTTTTCTTATTTTTATCATTTGAAATTTTGTTTTTATTTTTACTTTATTATTTTCATTTTGATTTGTTTTCCTATTTTAAATTTTATTTTTTACTAAGTAAGCTTTTTCACATGTTTACATTGTTTTTCATGGAATCAGTCACCCAAAACCTGCTTCAAACACTGCATTTATTTTCATTAATGCAATTTATTTAAAATTCATCAACCACACTTTTCCCATTTCAAGGTCTACTCACGCACTACCTAACACAAACTTTTACACGTTAATCTACACAGAACATGCGGACAAAATTTGCTGACACTTTTTGCTCATGCGATATAACCATAGAATGCTTTCGTGTTAAAAAAAGTGTGATTATGCGAGTAAATACCATACTAATAGCCCATACATTAAACCACCTTCCTTTAGACTAGCACCCCTCTTTGGACAGCAGGCTCGCACCAGCTACAAAGCAACTCCGACAAGCATGCCATGCCACAGCCATGCCGAATTGAGCTGAACGACAATACACAGAAAACAGGATGTGGAATGGGCATTGTACTTTTTTTTTTTCATTCACTGCGATCATGTGAACCATAATCGGTGGCAGCATGGACGTCGCCTCGCACCTACACTTTGGCTTTCATGACTCCCTTCGCTTTTACGGAGCCAGCCGTTAATGGTGAGGAAACCCAGTGAGCGTGTTCATGCGATAGCACATGGAGACTTTGGAAGGGAAAGCCGTTGGTTATTTGTTATGAGGAGAGAGAACGGTTCAGTACTCGTCGCACTCTTGCTGGGAACAACAGCGTCGTAGGAAAAGGGATAAAATAGGGACTAAAAACAGGAAGAGTAAGGTGCCAAAGCGGAGGGTGCTAATAATTTTGCTCCCTTGAGGTTCTTTAAAGGTGCACTGACATCATACAGCACACAAGCATCTTCCGCATTTTAATTCCATCAAAACGCGGCCGTTACAGTAGAGATTTCGTCCGCTGTTCTTATGGTAAGCTGGCGAACGCTGCAGAACACAGAAGGCCGGAATTTCAGCCCACGTCCTCGTGCTCAGCAGCTGAATGCCACAGAAGACGCTGCCACGGTGGTAGCGAGCTTGCACAGTATATGTATAACGCCGACACAACACCAAACCCACACAATCGCCCATTGTTGGAACTGGTGCTTGGAAAAGACCTTAGTAGTTTCAACTGTCTAAATTTAGTGACACTTCAGTTGTGGTACGCTGATTTAAATTCGGAGACAAAGTTCGCATAGTGCCGAAGTACATGTTCTGGCAGTGCGAACGTGAACGGGGAGCATATAGTGTGAGCAAAGCTTATGCAGCTTATGTGTGTGCCGTGCAGGACACTGAAAGAAACCGGGAATTTTCCTCCTCACCCACCGCTACCAGAAGTATCCACCAATCAATTCTCAATAACACATGAATGGCAGATGCAGCAACAGCCTGCTTGTAACGTTGAGGGATGCAGGCTGAAACCAACTGCACCAAAACCGATTTTAAGGAAAGGCACAGTAACTGCCTCAGTCTCTGGACACCTCAACAGCACCTTAAGGGAAGGGATGAAAGGTGGAATGAAAAAAGGAAGAGAAAGTTACCTTAATGGGGGAGGGGGGTTCAGATACATTTCTACCACCTGGTATTCTTTAACGCTCACCGACAGTGCACAAAACACAGCTGTCCTCTGCATTCCGCCTCCCCTGAAATGCGGCCGGGATTTGATCCTACGTCCTCATGCTCAGCAGCCGAATGCGCTAATCACTGAACCACCCCAGCGGGTCGAACTGCACCGTCTGCATGCTTGTAAGGAAGCACTCCTCGTGCCAAACCATGACACAGCATCTAAAGAACCCACGGGGTTCAACAGGTCGTTGCATGCCTGCGCATTCATCATGACCGAATACAGTGCTAGTTGTATTAGCCAAGGTAGGGTGGCTAGAATTGTTTAAGTGTGAAGAGGATGAGTTTCCTTTGTCGAAAGTGACCCCTCCACGTGCCACTGCCATCAGTGGTGCTGATGCTAAGGGCGTTGTCACACAGTCGCTGCTCATGCAGGGAGGTAAGCGTGCAAACAGTGTTTAGTTCCACAATTTGAGCGCTGTGCTTTGTCATTAGGATGCCACCGATGAAAAAAGGTCTCCGCACTGGTGGTTTGTCCCACAATGCAATTTTGAGCTCCAAGTTGTTTAGTTATTCACCTAACAGAACTGCTTTCTTTGTTAGAGCAGATGACAAGCAGGTGACAAGAGAATTCTGCTGTTTGCTGGAATCAATGACTTCTTTGTCTCTTCAACACACTATAGCATTTGTAAACCTCCGATTTAACGGGAACTGGAGCACTCATCAGGTGCTCGCATGGTATACTCTGTTTTGAGTTCGTGACTTTGGTCGATGCCTGCATAGTTTGACACAGCTTCTTGAGAAACAAGTAGTAAACCACGATTGATGCAAATGTGCATACCTACATAATGAGGTTTTCTTTCAAGTCCTAAGCCACTCTTAGAGACATCAGTATACACCCCTATGCGCAGTTAGAGTGCTCAAAACAAGTGTGGATGTCTGTATAACACGTGCCAAGACATGAGGCAATTGTATTTCATCAGTATTTTGTGTGCTTAGCGTACTGCCACACTCACATGACGCATATTTGCTTTTTTTTTTAGAGAAGAAAAAGAGGCAGAACTATGTTTGCACACATCACATTCAGTGGTCTCCCTCATGCCACTTGTTCTGCTCTTTCAAAGATCACTGCTACGTGTACTAAAGAAACAGGTAAACAGAAATGTTAAAAGAATAGTAAAAGCCGCCTTCCACCACCAGCAAAATGGAAACGTGTGCTTGTTCCAAAGAGAGAATGCTGATGGCAGTCGAGTCGCATTTAGTCAAAGGGAGATTTTGCATACTAAACAAAGTGCAAGAAACGGGCATTTTCGGTCAGCCCACTTCGTGAAGACAGCGAAAGTGGTGCTGGAAGCTAGCAATATTCCATGAAGCAGACAAACAAGAAAAAGCAGGTGGTGCGTGGGTGGCAGAAAACAAACAGAAACAGACAGGAAGGGGGGGTATTAAACAAAGCTGTCCAGAAAGGGGAGATAAGGTTGAGTAGGTTGGGAGCGGGTGTTGGGCAGTAATAGTCTGGGGAGAGAGAAGAAAAGGAATACAAAACGATGTAAATAGAAGGAAAAATGAGGAAAGGAAACAACAAAGACAAAATCAAGCGAACAAGAGAAAGCAGATAAAAGTAAAGAATTAACTAGAGAGAAGTGCTGCAAAAGGCAGCAAGTGCTATTAGAGGTCTACGGATATCAGACTTTGGAAAAAGTTACACTAACATAGACCCTCCTTTTTTCCCCTTTATTACAAAAAGGGGGCACGCAAAAAAGTTGCAGAGATTGCAGTGCATGTAAAAGAACCCCACACAGACAGAAATAATCCGGAGCCCTCCACTAAGATTTTACTACACCTTCTCAGCTTTGGCATGAAAAAATCCACTAGTATTTTGCTGCATGAACACACAACAGTGCAGTCTGTGCATGTAATTCTCTAACTGGGAAGCAAACGAAAAGCATGGAACACTTTCTGCATGTTTTAAAATTTTCCAGAGTACCAGCGCAAATCAACATGCCTTTTTTACAGCATATGACCTTTAAATTCCAGCTCGTGACAGGCATCTAAGAGAGATAAAGACACTCTGCTCTTAGCCACTGCGGCTCGACGAACCCCAAATACATAAGACAGGTGACGGTAACGCTAAACTCAACTGCCACATTTGAGGAAGCAGAAATGACAGCAACATAATTTACTAACATCTGGAGGGAAAAACAAGCGCGAATTATGCTTTTTTCGCCGCACACAACACTGCGGGACCTGCTCACTCCTACGGCTCCCACCTCCAGCGCCCCCACGCAGCAGGAGCGCGTTTTGGAGCCAACTTTCGGCGGCCGCTTTTCACATCTCAAAAAAGGCTAGCAACCCTAGCCAAGTTCCAGTTCCCCCGTTTCGCGCAGTCGTCGCTGGTATCGTCCACGGAGGTATCGTCCTGTCCACATGCTCAGATCTTTTTCCGTTTTCCGGACGGAGAGTGGTGGAAACAAACAGAGACTGGGAGCGGAGGAGGAAGGCGGAAAGCAGGAGGGAAAGGCGCCGAGGAGAAAGGACACGTGGCGGCACGTGGGGAGAGCGGTTGCGCACGCATATTTTTGCTTGCGTATTTTTTCTTTCAAATGATGCGTTAGACATCATTACATGGACCACCGCGTGATATTCACCTGCGACCGCTAAATAACAAATTAATTCCGGTTTCATCAACCGAACTTTTACACGTCAGTCATCGTTTGGTTTCATCAATCGAACGATGACCGACGTGTAAATGACCTTCAGGTCACGTGAGGCATGAAAGAAACTACAAATATAACTGCTGATACGTCGTTTGTTGTCATTCGGGCTCTTGAAGCAGGCTGGTTTATATGTTATGACGCATCAGCATTTATATTGCAGGTGTTTTCGTGCCTCACATGATATCACAGCCATCGGTCGGCTGACAAAACCGAGGGTATGACGCGATAGCGTAATGGGTTAATTCCCATATGCAGAAGGTCATTCTCTGCATTCATAGATCAGTGGGAGTCCTCGTACCCCTCCTAGCACAGTGGTGCAGTGGTTAAGCGATGCGCCACTGCCCTGCGATGGCAGACACTCCCAGCGGTGGGACTTGTGCGGCCCAAGTTGCTTTTCCCGAGTGACCAAAATGGGCCGGTTGTGATGACAGACGCCGCAAGGTCACGTGACCTAGGTGGCTCTCTGGGGACCACCTGCTCACAACGCCAACATCGGATTTAACGCTGTCGTGTTAAAAATTGTTATTTCGCGGCTGTACGCGAATACCACACGGTGATACATGTATTCTATTGTCTAATGCATGATTTGAAAGGAAAACACGCTACAAAAGATAGGTGCCTATAGTCCTGTGTAGTAGTGGCTGCGGCAGTGATAAAACCACCAGCGGCGACGTGGCACATCAGCTGCGCTGCAGAAAGGCCACGCATGCAGCCGTGGTTGAGTATCGTGCTTGGAAAGCTGCACACATGCAGGAGGCTAAGCCACAAATGTGTGGTGGTTCAGAGGGCGGACGCTATCGGAATGCTGCCCACAAACGCAGCCAACGCAGATGGTTGAGCTCTGAACGCTACACGTATGCGGTGGCCAGAACCACAAACGTGTGGCGTCCTGAATAGAGGATGAACGCTCTCAGGACGCAAATGCGCTTGCCGACAAGATCAAGACCTTGCCCGCACATTTCTCACACCATAATGCACTCATCACCAGAGGTGAGCAAATGCCCTAATTTTTACCTTGCCTCACTCACCCTCACTTTTGAATCCATGGCTCTCCCTCGCCCTCATTTTAGAAAGTTATCCGGCCCTCCCTCACCCTCACTAACAGTCGTTTTAAAACTATTATTTGTAGTCGGCAACTTCTGGCGATATTACTGAGTAATTAACATACAAGACAAGCCCTCAAGGCACTATTGGATGAGAGGTTAGATGCTTATATTGTTGTGTGTGCCCGTGTACGTGTGTGTGTATTTTTTGACCTAATACGTGAGAAAAACCGAGACAGCTACAAGTTGAGCCCAAAGATATCACTCTGCCTTTACTTCTGGCCCCCACTTCGTGCATACATGTGCCCAGCACTCAACATTTCATTCTTATCTACATGCGCTGCTAAAATGAGTCAGCGTGTTGTTGTGTCTGTACAAAAACTAATGTACACCAGAATATTTAGAAAACAATGCAGTAGCGTTTACCATGACAATTACAATAAGTGCTAAGCCCAGAGTAGACTGATAACAAGGACAGTGTGTAGGTCGCTTAATTATCATTACCCAATGACATTGCATAGCACTGGGTCTGCTGAATTTCACTGCTTCTAATCTCCCGCCATTTCCTGCTGTTTTCTGCATGCTCATCTAATGATGCTTCCACGCGCACGGATGAAGAGATGATGAAGACCATGCTTTCAAACTACAGCATGAGAGACTGGCAGTTTAACACTCGTGAGCGTGGGTACATGATGACGACGACAACATTGCAAGCACAGCTCGATAGTTTGGCAGTTCATACAGGCAGCATGTTCAGATTTCTCCAACTGATCGTTTATCTGAAGGAAGTATATGAACCAACCTATTTTAAATCGGAGTGGCATTCCCTCTTGGTGATGTGCGCAGCCTTACCTCGCGTCTAGTACTCCGTTGCTCCGTCTTTTTGCGGTACGTTTCGTGGCATTTCCTATAAGCTTTGTAAATAATTTAGTTAATGTAAATAGAATATATTTTCAATATAATAAATATCATGCTTTAAAAATAGCTGTGGCGATGGCGTAGTGGTTGGAAGCTGCGGCCAGCGGAACAGATTTTTTAGCACCGCCGCGGGTTCGGATCTCGCTCCCCCAGCCGTGAAGTTTTTTATTTCTTTAGTGTCTTCCCCCAGTGCGATGCCGGCTTTCCGCTGCAGTGAAACTCTTGTGCTGTCGTTTAAAATAAAACATTATTCAGGCCACTTAAAAATAATAAAGATAAAGATACATATACGAGTATCAAAAAATGCAACATTTGGGCTGAATAATGATAATCACTAACTCCCCAAGTCTGGAGTGAGCAATTCTTGTGGTGGCCATTTTAGTGCCCTAGCGCTTCCACTCCACTGAAAAGCGGTTGTCTGTCCGAAGCCTGCTCCTAGCATGTGGGCCACCTTGGTCATACGACGTTGTGACGTCAATACAAGTTGCCCACCGAACTGCAAGCAAACTGCCCACCGTGGCAATTCAATTAATGATTAGTCGCGAGAGATTCCTCAGGAGCAACATAGGTCTCATAAGCCCCACCGATGGCAGCACCTGCCATAGCAAGGCAGTGGCGCGTACCTTAACCTATGCACATCTGGGCCGGACACGGAATCAAGACTCCCATGGACCTGTGAATGCAGAGAATTGAAATTCTACCACAGTACAAGTCTAAAATGATGCAATATCACGCAAATTTACATAATATGATATATCAACCGAAGTAAGCCAGTTAAGGTCAAGCAAAAGGATACAAATTCAAAATAAACCATGCAAAACCAGGGCTAATGGTACTAGCGCACGATAATTCGTGGTTAGCCCCAATCAAGCTAAACCACCGGTGATTTTTTTGCTTGCACATCTACGCATTAGCCAAACGCTGAGTGTCAATTCCCTACTGCGCCTGCAAGAAATTTGGTTCACAAAATCAGGTGCGCAATTACGTGGTCACACGTCTCACCAGGGAAAGAAATACACCAAGGGATGTTTCTGTCATTTGGAGAGCAGTACAACTTTTGTAGCGAGAGCTACATTATGGTATCATTTAGAGCCTTCAGCGTGGCGGTGGCACGTGACCGTGACGGTGGCGGCGCCGCCACCGCCACGTGGTGACGTGGTGCGGAGCAGCTGCCGGCGGCGCGGCGCCGTGGCTGATCACGTGGTTCGTCACCTGGTTGGTCACGTGACCAGGCACGTGGTGCGCCGCGGTGAAACAGAGCTGCCACAGCTGTGCGCATGCGCCGTGTCAAGTGGGCCGAAGATGAAGACGGAACAGCCATCGAAACGGAGCGGCGAAAGACACTTTGCAATTCAACTGAGCAAGTTCCACTTG
This sequence comes from Amblyomma americanum, assembly GCF_052857255.1. NCBI lineage: Eukaryota > Metazoa > Arthropoda > Arachnida > Ixodida > Ixodidae > Amblyomma > Amblyomma americanum. Next base: position 116,475,047 of record NC_135497.1, on the reverse strand, counting down.
GCCAGCTGTAGCTATCGCGACACTCCAGGCTTAACCAGAGTTAAACCACCGCCATTTTTTTTTTTGTAACGAGAGCTACATTACTGTAGCCGCTTCGCCTTTTCAACATGATCGCACTTTCGTCGTGGTCGCACCGCACCGCTCGGCGCGCCATCTGGCACGACGTCACTCCGCCGTTGCGCTCGTGGAGCAGACGCCGCTCGCCTCGCCAGTTGCGCGCATGCGTAGTAGAGGGTGTCGCGAATTGGTAGCGCGTCCCCGACTTTCCGAAGGGGAACGCTATCGCATGCAGATGCGAACAAGAGAACAAAGATCAAACAAAACGAAGCCGGATTTATAGTTTAAAGGAAAAGATAATCTGTCTTCCTCTACACCTCGGTTTTCTGACACGTCAGCTCTACGCTCCTCGTGCTCGCCGCGCTCCTTGTCGCCGTCGCCTCGCACACACCCTTCACACGCGCAACGCTGGGCTGGCACGCGCAGCGCTCCGCTGTCCGACGCACCACTGTCGACGCACCGCGTTCGCAAATCCTCCGAGGATCTTTTGTGCACCTCATAGAGGGCGAGGGGGTTCGGCGTAGCGGGAGGCGAGCCGCAGCGTTTGTTCGGCGTCGCTTCAGCGTCCCGTCTCCGGCGTCGTCGCTCGGAGCCCGCAGGAGAAGGCGACCAAACACATGAGGGCATACGAACTGGCGTCTCCAGACGAGGGGGTGGGGAGACATCGTGGGTAAAGCCCCTCAATTATCCCCTGTTCGTAGCTAATCATCCCATTCAGCGGCGACGGGAACCTTATGCGGGGGCAAGCGGGACAATAGTAAGAGTATAGAAGGGGCGCTGCTGCCTTCGCAGAAACGGGCCGCGGCTTTTGGCCCTACCAATCCCCACGTACGAGGTATTTCGGGCGCCGACGCTGAGGTCTGGCCTCGCCAGATACCTGCGTCGCCCCGCTCCAAGCGCCGAATTTTCGCCTCCGGCGACGCCAGTAGCCCACACGCTGACGCGGCGCCGAAGAAACGCTGCCTTGTGCTTCGGCCGTTATGGAGAACGACGAGTCGGCTAGGCTTAAAGAAGCCAAACTTCGGCGTCGGAACGAAACAAGGACGAGACAGCGTGCCGAAGAGACCGAAGAAGAGCGTGTCAAACGTCTCGATAAGCGTCGTAATGACGACGCGGCTAGACGAGCTCGCTTAGCCTCCGACAATGAATCCGCGACGGTAGAAGACGTGCCGAGTTTGGCGTCTCTGAAGGAAGCCAGACTTGAGCGTTGGAGCGAAGCAAGCATAGACAGAGATTAGCCAAGTAAATCATCAGTAGCATTACATCGCTTAACCACAGCGAAGCCTAAGCGTAGTCATGGCCTGTAGCTCTCGCTACCTACCAGGTTTAACCAGGGCTAAACCACAGCTAATTTTTCTTCTTTAGCACCTCGTACAATGCAAGGCGGAGCTAGCGACGATTCAGACCGAGGTGGTTAAGCTGCTGATTTATTTCCATGGTAAGACTACAGCGATTGACTTTGCCCACCACATTGCGGCACCCCTTTCCTATACCCCAATTCCAGCGAAAATAGAAAGATACGACTGTACTGAACTACTCACAGTGTGAATGAAAGACTTCCGCACCAACGCCGCCAACAGGCCTTGATTTGATAGTGGAATTTCGTAGAAGTATTTTTGCGCTGCAGCGAGTTCTGTGAAACCTCACTAAGCTGAAATCGAACTTCGTTCCGGGAAACAAGGCTTAGAACTTAGGAGCTCAACAGCCTTACTAGGTATAATTTCTACATGCTTTACCTACACTCTGGTCATCTGACAGACTCAGGGCTGATAATAATAATAATTAACTGCGGTACGTACCACGGTTCCCGTTGTACCGGCGGCCACCCGCACGGCCCGTCCAGTGCCTCCTTGTTAGCGCACTTTACAGGGTATTTCACCTAAACTTTACACAATTTTTAAATATAGGCTTTTTTAGTTATAAGACCGCTTTTTTCAGCATAGTATTGTCAGCGGTGTAGTACACCACGGCGACGGAGAAGGTGTGCGAATTTCCGCCTTTTGTGTTCGCCTCGTGTACCTCCAAGACTGCAGAAACTACGTATTTCCCGGGAATCTTCACCCTAAGAACTGGCGCTCTAAAACGGGAATTAATAGCGGGCTGCACAGAAAAAAGCGTTAGCCGTAGTACGGTTCGAGCCATCAGCCTCGCCCTCAGACCGTGCATCTTGCCCTCCCTCCCTCGCCCTCACCATGTCTTTCCTCCCTCACCCTCGTTTTCACGAATTTTCATGCGCCCATCCTCCCTCACCTCACCGAGAGAAATCCTCATGAGACGAGGGTGAGGACGCCCTCGTGAGGATGCGCCCATCTCTGCTCATCACAATCATGTTACAGCCATGCGTGACGTCACCACTGCGTTAATCATTCTACGACATTTGTTCCTGCTGAACAGCTACGCGCAATACGCCTGGCGGCCGAAGCCGCGAAGACGCAGCGTGTCTTTGCCAGTCTTCAGTCGCGGAGGAACCGGCCCCTGAAGCTACGTGCCGGGGGCGGGGAGTAGGGGGCCGCCAACATTGGTGTAACAATAAAGTTCTCAATCAATAAATAAATTCACGAACCAACTAGCGCTGGTTAAAAAAAATCGGCAGACACACTTAAGACAGCTTACGTGTGGAAATGCGAAGGCATTACTGTCCCTGGGTGCATTCTAATGTTTCATGTTAACGCATAATGTTCGTATATACATTAAAGTTTTTTTATTTTATTATAGATACCTCAAGGGCCCTTGACGGCTTTACATGAGTTTACATGAGGCTTTACAAAGTTATTTTCTGCAAGTTTGTGCTCGCGCGTATGACACCACCCAGAACGCTGTAAGACGAACGGTTGCATCACAATTTTGATGCAAAAGTGTGGGAAGGCATACAATTTAAGGTGCATATGTCGTCATTTCGAATGCCTGTCGCAAGCTATAGCCCTCGACTTGCCTAGCACATGTAAGCTGTATGCAACGAGAAATCGCATTACACCATTCAGTACGCTCTACGGCAAACGGCTGCGTCATAATTTCGGTACGAATGTTGGGAAAACTGGAGCCACATGGAGGTCGGCCAGTGGCGAGTACATATAGACGAAGGACAGGTATAGCATTGTCTAAAGTGGCGGTGCTCGGCTTGCTGAGTGCGTCAGGCGGCCGCTTGATGACGTCGCCCTATTTTTCTTGCCATCACTGGAATGCTTTCACGTAAAACAAAAAAAAAAAACTTGCGCTGGTCACTCGTTGTACCCTTCCGGTAAAGAGGCTTTTATCGTATTTCATGGAAAACACCAGCTGGCGCAATCAACAAATCTAGAGCCAAATAGACCCGACCTCAACGAGAGCAAGACCTACTAAACTCAAAGCCTGCACAGATAGCACTGCTCCAGCGCACATGTTATATTTCACCCATTTCGTCCCTAGGGCAGAAACACTACTGGCAATGTAGCATTAATATACCGGGTGCCCCAACTAACTTGAGCCAAGGGTTAAAAAATAAATTTGAGACGGGCGAGTGAAACCAGTTGCATATTGGCGATAGCCATCTTGCGCACCACAGGCAATTTTGTTTCGCAATTAAGTTTAATTATCTAAATTAATAAATAAATTGCGTTTGAAGAGTTGTCGAGCACCTTCAGAAACACCCATTCCATTATTTACGATAAGGAAACCCTCACGTCTTTTTTTCAGCTCCAAAGAAAGCCCGCGAAATACAAAATAAACCACGTGACTAACGCATTTGCGCGCCACGATCATGATGCTCTCAAACGTGGTTTGAGCAAACGAAATCACCTGCAGCCTTGACTCGACCCGCACCAGCGGCAGGCCGATATGTTGGCGGCGATTTCTCGTCTGCGTCAGCCAGTTGGCACACATGAGGCCCGTTTCACATGCTGCGACTGGACCGAAAATATTCGGTGTAGTCGGCGAGGCCGCAGTGCGATTTTAGGTCACTGCTTTTACATGCAACACCGACACAGCGAATTCGGTCGGAGGGACAGGCAAGGTTTGCATAGGCAACCCATTATTAAACGCGACAGAAACATCACACAGAATATGTTGATGATTTTATGACCAGCGTATTTTTATATGCAAGGCAATATTTCGCATGTTTTGATTAGAATAAACAGCTTTGCTTCCACCGCAGCAACAGCTCCCACGTGACCCCACGTCGCACGCCGTCTCGGCGCTCCCCAATGGTCAGTCGCAGAGCGAACACAGCGACGCTGCGACTGAATTCCAACCGGACGGAACTAGATCGCAAACCGTCTGCGACTAGACCGACGGCCCTCCCCAGTAGCAGTCCGACGGAATTCGCAGTGTCGCAGGAGAAAATCGCATGCATGTGAAACGGGCAAAGTTGCCGCCGCCAACATATCGGCCTGCCGCTGCTGCGGGGCCGTCGAGTCAAGGCTGCAGGTGATTTCGTTCGCTCAAACCACGCTTGAGAGCAGCACGATCGTGGCGCGCAAATGCGTTAGTCACGTGGTTTATTTTTGCATTTCGCGAGCTTTTTGAAGATGGGGGAAAAAAGTGACGCGTGAGGGTATTCTTATCGTAAATGGAATGAGAGTTTCTGAAGGTGCTCGACAACTCTTCAAATGCAATTTGTTAACTAAATAAATATTGACTTTAGACAACTAGACTATTAATTAATTGCGAAACCAAAAATTGCCTGCGGTGCGCAAGATGACTATCGCCAATATGCAACTGGTTTCACTCGCCTGTCTATTTTTTAACCTTTGCTCAAGTTAGCTGGGACACCCTGTATACCTGTTGGAACAATGGCCTCCAGCATTTGTTCAAGGACATTTAATCATTTATCTACGTAATATCTATGCTCTGTGCTGATGAGAAAAATGGGAGCAAGAAATAAGACGCTTTTTTTTTCCTCGAGAGGAAAAAGCATTATGGCTGTTTTCATGACCGATTTTGAGAAAACAGTAAAAACCAAGTAAAGGCACTAAAACTGCACGCACAAAACAGCATACCACGATCACTGCAGACGAACAGATCAATCGTGAGCCCACAACGGCAAACGAAACCTGACGAAAATTGGAGGTACACGAATACCACCTAATTTTGGCGGCATGTTTTCTTCTTTGCAGAGACTCGTAATAGATTACATGGTCCTACACGTGGTATTCGCCTACGATCGCAAAATAACTTATAATCGAGTTTTCCTCTGATGTTTCGGCTTCAACAGCTCTGTGACGTCAAAGTTCGATATAGGTCACGTGAGGCATGAAAAAACTACAGCATAATCGCTGCTTCTTCATTCGTTGTCATTCCGGCTATTCAATCAGACAGGCTTTAACTTCGTAGTGCATGAAAACGACGAAGCAGCGGTTACATCGGTACCTTTTTATGCCTCGCGTGACCTGTACACAACTTTGACGTCACAGCCATCGACCGGCGGTTGTATCGAAACAGCATGACAGAGAAATTCAATTAAAAAGTATTTATCACACGTAGGCGAATACGACGTGGTAATCCATGTACATTAATGCTTTACGCATCACTAAAAAGAAATTCGGAGGACGCTTAAGCTTCGCCTTTAAGAGCAGGACGCGACAGCGTGTTGCAGCATTGCCAAGGAATCCACGGAGCGCCATCGTCCTTCGGTGCGACCCCTTGCCCGGACAATTAAGGGAAAGGAAGCATATCTTGATGGACACCCTAACCACGCCGTAAGGCAAGGAAAATGAAAATAAAATTTAACGAAATGAAAGGACGCCTGTCTCATATCTCGGTGGACACCCGAACCGGGCCGTAAGGGAAGGAAATTTAAATGAAAATTGGTTTCAAGGAAAGGAAATGACGCCTGCCTCAATTCTCGCTGGACACCTGTACCGCGCCGTAAGGGAAGGAAAATCCCTACCCTTACGGCGCAGTTAAGGTGTCATGTCCACCGAGATGCGCCATTTTTCGCTCACGGCCAAAGACGCCGACGACACCAGCTTTTCCGCGACACGAGCTCCTTAACGCTGTCGCGTTAAAACACGCACCCAAAAATTAGGTGTCTATACTCTTCGCGAAGAACGCTCATGAAACTTCGAAAGTGCGCACGCGCGGCCCCGAAAGATTCCGCTATCTGTACACATCAGTAGTTCAGTCGAGGATGCCGGTGGTGCTGTTGCATGATGTCACTTGAAAAACCACAGATTTTTGCCAGATTTAGAAGTGTGGCAGCCGCAAACGACACTACAGATTTAGCATAGCAGGATCCGCGATCAGCTGCCGCGGAAACTCACTTGCGCCCGTGCAGTGGCAGGTGTGCGCCCCCTCAGGACCATTTGGGCATGCGAAGCGAGCACCTCGACCTACCGGTTCGTGGTAAGATCGCGCTATGCTAAGTCTATTCACAGCACAACAAACGGCGTCGCGGTTCCACCGTCGAATACAACTCGAGAACCAAGCACCTGTAAAGAATGCCCTCCACCCAATGGCGTTGGCCCATTTTAATGACGTCACGGTTAATCCCCTTTCATCTGCCAGCCCCCTGCCCCTGCGATGTCACGCTGGCAGGTCCAAGGGAATCAACCACGGCGTCAGTACAGTCTGTCGACGCCATTGGGTGGAGGGCCTCCGTTGAAGGGGTACTTGCTGCTTTGTTCTTGAGTTTTATCACGGACGAACTAACGCCTGCGTTTGCGTAAACAGGCCCCCGACTCTATTTCAGTACGAGCGGCCACGATTATCAAAACGAGTTTTGCCGGTCGACGATGGGGATTTAAAAAAAAATGGAAACCGTGGTGTCATTGAGGCTGTGGGCATCGGTCACGACATCATTTTTTTTGTGGGTATACCGGCGCCGACATCTTCGAGTGAGCGAGCACGGCGCTTTGACAGGTGCCAAAAAGGAGATAAAAAATAAGCAAGCAAAAAATAAAGCACGGCCACCGTGAGTGGTTGTTTGCTTCCCACCTCATGTTGCGTTCGTCACGAGTGACGCCACTACCAAACGGAATGGAAAACGAAGTTTTACAAAATACGGCCCTTAGCCCCATCGCGCCTTAATATGACGGTTTCGGCTGCTTTTTTCCGGGCGCAATCAGGGGGGTAATGTTTCGAGACAGACAATTAGAAAACGCCACAAATCTCGGATATACTCTGCGGCAATGAGATAAAAGAGAACGACACCGGACACAATTCTTCAGTTGAAGTCGTTTGATCAGAACCGTCCCAGTAAACGGACTTCGGCCGGGAAACAGCACCTTGCATGTCTGCCTTTCGAAACAGTTCCATGCGTGGTGGGTCTAAAGTACAATTAGCTTGGCAAACACATGCACTCCCTTCTCCCTAGGTCATGCGTACTAGGACGCGCACTTTTCTCGCCCTTTCACTACCTTCCCTCACGGCACCGTTCACGCGTCCACCCATAGCGACACAGTTACTTTATTTTCTTCATAGCCTCCCCTTTCTACAAACGTTGCCATGCAACACTACGGTAGGCGGAAACGTTTTCCAAGCACTGTATTCCTCTTCACGCTACCTGACTTGGAAGGTTTGAGGCTGCCGCCAGGTAATGTTCCGTAGTATACAACACCACCGTGGTACTGCCTCCGTCTTTGCAGCGCCGTAATTACTATGATAAGCCTACAACTAGCACATTTGGCAAATTTCAGTGATACCGTGCAACTAGTGCGGACAGAGACTTGTGCATTGATGCCCATTCTACAAAACGGCACAGATGCATTAGAGCGATTCCGCTACTGGAGGGAGGCGGGGGAGGTTGCGGTGGAATATAAACCGGTGCCCTGCATGAAAGGCTAGATGCGGAAACAGTGCAACTCCGCTTCAGTTTCTTGCGCGCACCTTCGACCAGGAGAAAAGTGTTTTCCGTTACACGCGCCACTTGCGTCACCCTCCGTAAATCTAGTACCGTTCAATACCCGGCGCGTACGCGCTAGAAACGCGCACAATCGCTGAAAGCGCCATACGTGCACCACCGACCAACAGGTGGAAAGCGAGCGCCATCTTGAAGTCACCTTCGTAGCCAGTGCACGTGGCGGAAAGTCCCGCCGATTTTGTCGAGACTGCGCGAGTTTTCAAGGTCGTCGCGAATCTCAGAGACCTGTTGGCATTTCACATTTGTAAAGGCAATGGGCAATTTAAAATGTCACTGATTCCATACTCGCATTAGAAGGGCTCCAAAGAGCACAGCTGGTAATTATCAAGCACACAATGCACCGACTCCGTGTTTACATTTCTCGCATCTATCGAGGCTCTTTCTACATTTGTTCTACGTCAGACACTTGATCGCACTCGCAGCACGCCGCGAGTGAAAGGATGGAGGAAGTGAAAGAGAAAGCGGCGTCTTGGCCAAGGACTCCGGACCTACTGTGCGCCTAACTGCCACAAATATTAGTGCGCCTTATGCAAGCCTTACCGCACTGTGTAGCTGGTGGCGTGCCGTCAGCAAATACGCAACACATCGGTAAGACCTGTCCTTTCCACCCTGGATTACTATCTAAACGGGAAAGCAAACTAAGGCTTCCACGAAGTCTTCTCTCGCATAACCTCAGAGGCCCAGTAATTCACAAATTAAAGCATAGCAATGAATCAAACAATGCAGGATCAGTACCGAAACTTAAGCTGCTATGGCAGCTCGAGACTTGAACCATCGACAGGATATGATACAGGGTTGGTGCGCTACTAAACGCATAAACTACGAATACTAAAAATTAACTAGTTCCATTCGCTCGCTTGTTATCCCGCATTTAAGCACTCTGGACATAACGGCGAAATGAGCGCGAAAAGTACGCCCCTACGTAGAAGTCGTACATTTCAGACAGCCACCAAAAATGAAAGCTATCCCTTTCCACTGAAAAACAGTGCTTGGGAGATGTCGGCACACTGCACAACTCGAAATTTTGATAAGCGATATCAATGCAGCAGCAACAAAAAAAAAACAGCGAAAGCCCACGGTACGATAAAACATTAAGTTGGGCTAGTTGGTAACGGCTTAAAGGAATGATATTCTTAGCGGTAAAAAACAGACACAACACCAAGCTACACACACACAGGACACCCGCTAGACTTCAACTGTCTTTACTGGACACTTGTACGACATAAATATGTATCACTGAGCCCACGCAGGTGCCTCGTCATCCGCATCAGGTCTAACTACGCCCTCCCCTCTCCTGCAAGGCATACGGTTGCGCAGATAAACAATCTCTTTTTCTGCCAACGCCAGGGAGGGAGTGCTTACACACATGTCGCCCGCTTCTTGAATACGAAAGGCTTCGATAATTTCCCTTTCTTTTTTGTCGGCTCCCACATGCATCACAGACGTAGCGTCGTATGCTGGGATACAGCCTTTACAACTTCTGCAATGCTTCACCAATTCAGCTCCACCGGCCTGTGACGAAACATCCCTTCTATGCTCTAATCCTTTCGTTGACACACCTTCCGGTCTGGCCTATATATACCTTGCCACAGGCAAGTGGAATGGTGTACACCACTCCCGTTCGGCAGGTTACAAACTTCATTTGGCGCTTTTTGCTGCAACACGGCTTCTTCGTTTCTGTGACTGCTGAACATAATCTTACCAGCTTTTCAGGGGCTGTCAACAGAACACCAACACCACACTTCTGGGCAACTTTTTTGAGGCGGTGGGATAGACTGTGGACGTACGGGATTGCGACCCGCCGCTTAAGCCTTTCCTCACCTGCCTTCACTTTGGCACCACCAAGCTCCCGTAGTAAAGCTTCGACCACCGCATTAACCGATTCTAGAGGGTAGTCCGCCTTGTCCAAACGGTCAACCTGCTCTTGCAGACTGGCTTCCATGTTATGCGGGCACGACAGCAAAGACAGTTGAAGTCTAGCGGGTGTCCTGTGTGTGTGTAGCTTGGTGTTGTGTCTGTTTTTTACCGCTAAGAATATGATTCCTTTAACCACGGTACGAGCAGTGAATGGAGTCTACTCGAGAGATGCGTGTCACGTGCAGAGCAATGAAATAAGCCACGAGAGAGAAGCACTCCAAATGCGATCGGCACTACGGCTCGACAAGGATGGCGTACTCCCGACGTACAAGAAGCCCAGCGTTAGCTTCTGCTATTAGACGTCTTTACCATGCCGGAGACATATGAGCGGAAAATGAAAAAAAAAATATATTGGTTTTGAGAGAAAGGAAATGGCGTATTATCACGCACACACACACACATCTCTCACATATCGGCGGACACCTCAACCGCGCCGTTAGGGAAGGGATAGCATAATCGTGTTTACCAGACAGCTCCAGCGCACGCGCCTGGCCGACCCAGTATCATTGAGCGTGCACAGGAGGCGTCCGGTAAACGGGTATACGTCTCCGGTATGCTGAAAGCACGTCAGTTCAGGGACTGCGGCCTAGGGTGGTCCTGTGTCGCACGATCATCGCAGTGGCACCTACAATGTGCGAGACAAGGATCTTAAACGAACCCCCCCCCCTCCCTCCCCACCCCACCCCACACCACCAACAACCACTCTTGTAACGCCACTTCCCTGACCCAGCTTGACTCAACGCATATCATGTTAAGCAAGAATCGCGCGTTTACCGAAACAGGCAACAACAGCTGCCACCTGTCCTATAAGAAAAGGCCGTTCTGATCAAAGCATCGGCGGCCCCTGCTTTCTCGAGCCACAGAGCAGATGGCTAGAGACTAACATTACGTGAAAATAACGCTGCAAGAGCCCCCGCCGCTGTGGCTCAGTGGTCAGGGCGCTCGGGCTACTGAGCCGGAGTTTCAGGGCTCGAACCCGGCCGCGTTTCGATGGAGGCGAAGCGAAAAAGGCGCCCGTGTGCTGTGCGATGTCAGTGCACGTTAAAGATCCCCACGTGGTCGAAATTATTCCAGAGCCCTCCACTACGGCACCTCTTCCTTTCTTCTTTCACTCCCTCCTTTATCACTTCCCTTACGCGCGGTTCGGGTGTCCACCGAGATGTGAGACAGATACCGCGCCATTTCATTTCCCCCAAAGCCAATTTTCAATCTTCAAAGGGAGAGAAGGTGGACGTCGCCTGTCATGCGGAAGATCTGCACTAAGTTGTCTTGAGTAAGCAAACATCCCCCCCCCCCCACACACACAGACACTCACAAATAAAGTAATAAAATAAAATCGGAACGCGCCTTGCGCACTGCTCAAAAAATGAAACATAGGAAGAAATGCGGGGCGGGGGGGGGGGGGGGGGGGCAGCAATTCAAGGAGTGACAGTGCTTTTAAACGGACAGAACACTGAATTTTAGCACCCAACCTTTTCGATACAACGGAAAGCTTGCTGTCTAAGGTGCTCGATTCCGCAACGTTTGTTAGAAACGCTGTAGATAAGATTTTTAGCGAGAAGAGCGTTAGCTCTTACTAACGTTTGTCAAGGACGCGTCTGTCTGCAATGAAGGTCAAATTGACCAAAACAGTAACCATGTGACCACACCGTATCACACAGCAACAGTCATAAGCACATGGCAAATCTATTTCTACACTATTATCTGAACACCTTAGCTGCCCACCTGTTATCGTTCTTCAGGCGTTCTTCATAAATATTTTACTCTGAGCTTCCCGTGCTTTAAACGATGCCCAGCCCATGTCCCCCGGAACCTAACGCCATATGGCGCCTTCAGGACGATCTGCGCATGCGCTGTCACGGCCGGACTGGAGAGAGGCGAGAGCGCGCTCGCCGTCGCCGCTCGAGTCCGGCCGTGGCGCTGTGCCAACGCGCGCTATGCTAAAAGCGCCTGCCGCGTCGACACCAATCAGAGCGTGCGCACTGGAGGCGTGGCGGTACGCGCTATGCTAAAAGTGTTTAATGAAAATCTCCTGCGGTTCCGCGATGGCTCTGCACCAACGCGTCCGCGTCATCACAAACGAGGAGGAGACGGAAGAGAGCAAAGTGCGCACATGAGAGCAGCAACAAGGCTAGACGTCACAGCGCATCACACTGATGCGACAGGTGTCGACGGTTAATCACAGGCGTGTGGCGCAAAGCGGAGGGGTTTGTATGTTTTGTCGCTCGCGCGCGGTTACATTCAGACAGAGCCTGGACACTAGCGCGAACTTGTTCACCTTTTTATATGTTTGTAAATTTTGTGAATAGTGTATAGATCTCCTGTTCTTTCTCGCTATCGCTGCCCTCTGTACTTCTTGCTATCCTTTCCCTGTCCCTTCCGCCGGCCGCAGCTCGAGTGCTTAAGATATAAGATAGCAAAATGCCGCATCTGGCAACATGTTTTCCTTCCCTTTTGTATTTTTTGCCATAATAAACCACTACTATTTCACGCGGACGTGACAGGCGAGCACTGCGCGCTTGCACGGCAGCGTAACAAGACTGCAAGGCAAAAACGCGAAGGGCCTCGAATTTCGCGCCCGCAAGGCGGTGCAAAGACGCGAGGTGAGCAAAGTTAAAGAGAAGCGGGCGGGCCCGGGCAAGGTGATTCAACAGAATCACAAGTGTAGACAGTTGGGCTAGTTGGTGGCCTATTACACTATGAATAACGCTTCCAGCGCGAGAAACACGGTGTTCAAACCCTGCTGGGGACACGTCGTTTGACCCCACTAAAAAGAAAAAAAAAAGGACGAGCTTCTGGGAAACTACCTGCGGAATCTTTCCCACCCTCCCCTATGTCGGGTTCGCCCTGAGACGCGACCCACGATGAACAAGACGACGCGGGCAAAGGCGCATTCCCGAAATTAACCGTGACTGACAAGTGCCTGGCTTGGATGGACGTACAGCTTGGGACGAAGTAGCGGCGGACCTCCGTATCCTCCTCGCCCATTCCCACGGGGCTCTGCGGGCTATGTGCGGCGATTCTTCCCATCTGTGTCTCGTGTGGTGAAAGGGGCGGAGCCTCAGTGTATTTAACGAGCGTCCTGAGCACGAACGATCGCTCTGGGCCCTGACGACCAGGCTCATCCAGTCGCTCGACGCTATGAACTTTTTAATATTTGACTGCTTGCTCTTTCTATTTCTCTCGTAAAATATGTAAATCAACTTTCTTGAAAAGTGCCAGAAAACCCGTTTGTTTTTCGTTTTCCCAACCTTCAAGTTCCATATTTCTCCAACCCGAAGGCTCGGACACGCTGCCCAACGGAGCCCGGGTACGAGTGAACCCCTGCGTCACGACACACGGACATACTAAGAGTGGACACCACGGACTTTGAAGTCCGGCGTCCCTGGTGTCCACTTTTCCTCAGTCCGTGCGTTTTTAGCGCCGGAAACGTGAGTTACAGTACATCAATAACCGGCGCAGCATTTCGTACAACCAGCTACGGCGCTGATCCTCGCCGCACCGGGGTGATGAGCGCTGCGCGATTTTTTGCATCCTGCCCGTATGTGCTGTACGAATTCAGTACTGTCGCTGTACCAGGCATCAAAGCGGCAGTTCCACAGTTATAATATGGTCCTATTCTAAAGGTCTCTAATGGTGTGCTGACAGTCGTGGCAGCGGTAAGAGCGTTCAATTCCCTGTCAGGCATTACGGAGCCCTGTCTGGCTTGAGATTCATCGGCGCAGCAAGCTAACAGTAACCAATGAGTTCCAAGGCGCACGACTACCCCACCCACCTCGGTGGCTACGGTGTTCTACTGTCGATCGCGGATTCGAATCAGGGCCGCGGCGACCGAATCTCGACGGAAGCGAAATGCCCGTGTGCTGAGCGGATGCATGATAAACCTCCCCAGGAGGTCGAAATTAACTCGCAGCTCTCCACTACGGAGTCTCTCATAACAGACATTTTTGCTCAAGCAACAAAACACCATTACATAAGGCGCCAGCGACGACACAAATCAAACAGTTCTCAAAGAACGCTAAGAAGGTACCGCAACAAATCGAGGTCATTATAATGAAGGCAAGCTGCAGAAGAACTCGGGTATAAGGACACGTTTTTAAGCACTCCTGAGCAGCACTTTAGTCTAAGAATTTGCAACATTAACACCACGCTACAAAGTTTGTACAAGTTACAGCGTTATGCGCAAACGGTTCGGGTTCGTTCAGGTTAAGAAGCTTACGCAAAATAAGAATAAACAACTGCAGGCGAAGCGCGAACCGCACAGGGAAACCCAGAATACATGCGCAACCGACACCTGTGCTGCAAAGCTAGAAAGCGAGCAGTACACTGCGAATACAGCGAACGCAATACGTGCACGCGTAGTAACACTCCTTACATGAAATCAACAAACTAAAGATATCAGTCAAGGACGACACCCCTCCCCCCTTTTGGGGTGGGGGGGGGGGGGGGGGAGCGGTGGGTGGAATAGAACATGCGCTACTTGTCCCTGCTTGTCTGATAACAAATGCGCGCCAAATAAATTGTTGCGCACGCATAGGTTACATTCTTGCCTCGAAACAAACAGCGTCCAGTTTGACAAACGTATTCACGGTCGCAGCTGAGTATTGAAATTCGGTCACATTGTTCTTCCAGCATGTGTTACTTTTTCATTTGTCACAGCACAGATTCTCAACTAGAAGGCGCCGAGAGAAGTAAAAATTTCGAGCACTTGAAGACTGCGCGAAAATAAGCGGCTCGGTATGGAAGGTGCACTTTTTCTGTTTGATTTTTTTCTGTTCCCTTTTCTTATAATTTTTGCGCAAGGCTTTCCACACGTTCGACGTCATATCTGTGGATTACCCTGAATCTTGCAACCGCGGTACTCCACGTCAAAGACAACTGCAAGCAATGCGTCAACCATCCCGATTTTAATTAAATAGCAACAAACGAAAAATGGAATCACTGAAGGCAATTTATATCGGACGAGAACGAGTGCACCGACAAGCCTTGTACCCTAATTTTTAGTTTCTACAGATGCGCCATAACAGACGTGTTCATTTAACTCTGCGCACTGAGGGTCAGCTTGAACAACAGTGCACAGCTTGCTTCCCGGTTCTGGTATACCTGTCAGTTTTTACTGTGCATATCATCGCAGGTTCCCGCTTCCGTCGCGCAAATAACGTGGCTTGCAGAAAAGCATAAGCAACCAGGCAGTTCCAATTTGGAACCAGCCTGTCCAGTCGCTGTGTTTCCTGTTCTACCTCCAACCAAGGATATGTCGCCCCGGTTTAATAATAATAATAATAATAATTGGTTTTGCGGGAAAGGAAATAGCGCAGTATCTGGCTCATATATCGTTGGACACCTGAACCGCGCCGTAAGGGAAGGGATAAAGGAGGGAGTGAAAGAAGAAAGGAAGAAGGGGGTGCCATAGTGGAGGGCTCCGGAACAATTTCGACCACCTGGGGATCTTTAACGTGCACCGGTATTCTCTCCAGTATCCTTGTTGCATCTTTATCTCTTTACTTAAACCGTGGACCGTACTTATGCGCATGCGCGCATATGCTGCGGCACCGAGCTTCCGAGGACATCAACTCCACATCTCTGCTTGTCGGCACAGGTCACAGTACAGCGGCAGGTGCAACTACCGGCGCAAAAGCAAGGGCCTCTAGGTAAATCGTCTCGGGTGGTGCAGTTAAGACGTCCTCGCAAAGAGGACCCGCCGTACAAGCGATGCGCTCTACCTCCGTATGAGCTGACCTCAAGAGACTACGCGTATGGATGCCAGAATCTGGCCTCCAGGAAGCCAGACTTGACCGGAAAGACTGCGTACTTTGCTCTACGCCGCAAACAATACGCGCAGCGTCACCTTCACTGAACACCGAGAAAGGTATAGTGAACCTGCAACTTGCTGTGCCTGCTTTGGCGAACAGCCCCTAGTTCGGGTTTTTTAACTAACGCTCATTCAGAATTAGCCAAGCGCCTCCAAGCGAGTAGCCGTGCGCGGATACCCGCTCGCTGTGCAGGCAGCGCTGCGCATCAATTCACCCGGATCTTCCGCTAATACATTTCATACACGACAGCAGTCACCCGTACACGCAGGCGTACATAATAAAACGCATCTGCCATGCGTTCCGCTAACGAAAGCCAACTCGTAACGAGGAGGCCACAAAACAGCCATGAACTGGAGCGACTCGGGACTCAAATGGCACTTTTCCTCGCGCCTGTTTCACTGCCACTTTAGGTAGCGAGTCTGGATCCCGACCGAGCAGTATAGTTGAGGTGCCCTTTTCAGCGCCTCAGCTCGCCGTTCTGGCATATTCTGGGCCAAACGAACGACATCAACTCCGCAGTGTGTCCCTCACGCAGGTAAGGCTGTAAACGGGTGCTAAAGTCACACCTTCAGTTTAAAAGCAGGCAATGCAGTTCCGCGCGTTCGAGTGAAGGCTGGTGCGGTACACGAAGCCTGCCAGCAGAAAAACATAACGATCAGCCTGGTGAACCAGTACCTAAAGCCGTGGATGTATGACTGACGATTCTGCGCAAGCTTCGCGCCGAGTTTCGCACCGTCGGTTCTTTCACGGCTTTTAATTGAATGCGACGCCAGCCACAGCGAAACGAATTAACTGGCGGTGCAGATTTTCGGCTGAGCTCGAAACCGGCTATTTTATCCCGGAGCGAAGCGCGAACACGGAAGGTTTAGCCGCCCATAAAGAGGCACGAAACAAACGTCACAGCAGCAGCACTGGGCGTCCACTGCCACCATGGGTAGTCAGCATATCAGCAAGCGTTTAAATTTGTTCCCCTTTATATTTTTGAACAGTGCACAAACTAGCCTACGCTTCTAAGACGGAAAAAAAAATACAGCTCCCCCGAAAACGTGTCAAGAGTGCGCGAAAGAGCAGTGGCGACGTGCGGCTCTGAGCTTCAGTGCCAGTTACAGCAAGTATGCGCCGCCTAATGGTTTGCACTCCCGTGTTTCAGAGAGCCAATCGATCACGGGCGGCGTGCCGCTCGCACTTCCCGAGAGGTGTGCCGAGGGCCGGACCAGAGTTGCCACGAACCAGTAGCTCCAAGGGCTACGCTCAATCGCGCACTGCCGCGCGCGGATGCGGCCGGGCCACTGACCTCCCTCGTTCTAACGCGGGCTTCAAACGCGGGTCGCCACGCTAACGCCCCATCAATGGCACGATGAAACCCGGAAATCACGACGGCGAGTAGCCACACGCGCTACTGCCCGTGCAAAGAAGACCGCATTTGGGCCAAAGTTCCGGGATTAACGCATGCAAAGTGGCTGCGACCGGAGCCGGTGGGAGAAGGCGGAAAAACTGCACGATCGGCAGGAGGGAAGAGTGAATCACCGGGAAACACCAGCGTTGTCCGAACCAGCGAGAGCCGCTTTCGCCGCAGGGGCTGCGCATTTCCGTCCCGGGGGGGAGGGCGTCCGCGAATTATGCGAAATTATCGGCGGCCACTCTTCGCCTAGCGCGACGAAAGCGGACGAGCGAAGAAAAAAACGCGCTTACCGCTGCAGTCCCTGGCGCGGGTCTCCGCACCAGAACAGAAGGCCGGGCGGCGTCAGGATGCCGTTCCACGCCTGTCGACACCGCGGCAGCTGCAGCAGGCTCATCGCACTTTTCGCAGCGCTGGCGGCACTGTAAGCAAGTTGCGACCAGCGCGCTATCGGGGCGCCTTGCCGGTGGTGGCACACTGCGAGCCAGATTGCAACATCACGCCGCCCCCCTCTGTTCCCGCTGACTGCGGACAGGTGGTGTGGCCTCCCCTGGCGATGCGACGATAAGGGACACCGGACAAGCCTCGCCAATGCAGTCGCGGAAGGGTCACTCCAGAGAACATTCGCCGCTCACTACTGTCGAGCGCCGAGAGAGGCTGCCCGGCGCTGCGCAGCTACTTGCGCACGGAACACCTCACAAGCCGCGATTTATGTCGGCCTGCACTCGAGGTGTGCCAGTCGGAAGCTCACAGCAGGTCGCCGTCCGTAGCAGACCGCGTAGCGGCCGGCACAGTCTCCGGCTGCAGGACCGAAGCGTTCAGTCAGGTCGAAGCACAGACTACACCGGGTCATTCGCGGATAGCGCGGCTACCGATACGCTTGTGGCCGACAGGGTGCGTAACCTTCGGTGCATTCACGAACTACGCAGCCAACCAATGAATAGCGTGCTGAACCCGATAATATGGGGTGGGGGAAGGGGGGGGGGGGGGGGACCCTCGCGGCAGCCGCCAGTGCGCAGCCAACTCGCGCAATAGCGAACCTTCTAATAAAACCACTGCGTTTCAAGGCTGCCGCGAAACTCACCATCCGCTCCTTCAATTTTCGCAAAGAGAGCGTGGAATACGGGATCAACACGCGCGCTGACCGAAGAATGGCCCCGTCATGTAACCAAAAATCGCGCGACGAGCAGCGGGGGGCGGCCGCCGAAGGGGGCAGCTTTTTGATCAGACGCAGGGAACAGAACGCCGCTGACCCGCCGGATGCCGCCGCGTTGCTATACTCAGACGCATGCAGGCGAACGAACGGAAGCGCGAAGGAGGCTGCTAGCTGCTGCCGCACGATGATTCGGGCCACGAACCGAGCACGAAGACACACACGCTATCACAAGACAAGCTTCTGTGCGCCAGCGGAGGGATGACCGCAGCAATAACGGGCATTACAAGGCGTCGATTCTGTACGTTACAGGACCACAAAAACAAACGCACGGGTCTCCCAAAGACAACACATAAATACGAGATTGCTTTCGTCACCAAGGTAAAGCGTAGAGTTTTATGTAAGGAAACTCGTGAGCCGTCGCGGGTTCGCACAATCAGCACGACTTGGCGATGGTCACAGGCAAAGATGCTCGATAGCAGCACTCTTATCGGGAGCATCGCGGTCTAACGTACTAGACAAATCCACCGAGTGTCGCTAGCGAACCCTCTCGAGACCCTGCGTCGACACCGAGAAAAATGCCCACCCCCCACAAGTGACGACCAACGTCAGTGTTGGTCTTCAATTAGGACATGAAATGAGCGCGCTCCATTATCTAGAGAAACGCGCCATTATTTTACCTACACCAACCAAAATCTTCCATGTTCCGTTCCTCCATTTGTCGTCCTGCTGCGGTTTCATTCGTACACGACAGCCCACACATCCCTTGCACTGAGCACGAGTGGAAAGTGTTCGCTTGATTTCGGACAAAGTGAGAACGCATAAAAACGGACGTCATGCGCGCTTTGCTGGAAGCATGACGACACCTTTGCGATTCCACTTGCTTAGCTTAGGCTGTACTATCGCGATGAAAAAAAAAAAAAACGCGGCGCCTACGCACTGCGCTGTTCGAGTTACTTTTGATCGCGCTTTTACCTGGACGGTAAAAAAAAATACGACAGAGTCGTCTTAGAATGCATAACGGACGACTGTAGCGTCCTTTTGCTAACACCGAAGCAAAAGCGTGATTAAAAGAAATGCGAACACTACAGCGCCTAGGCTCCACTCTGTTCGCATTTCTTTCCATCGCCCCGATACAAGCAGAACGCAGTATACGACAGTGTTACGACCATGTTGGACCAGAACGACACACTAGGCGCCTCATGACGACCTTGTCCTGTGGTTTTGGGCATGAAGGTATTTATGAAATTTGTCCAAGAAGCTGTTCGCCAAGTGCGGCAACTCGTCACAGAGGGTCTTTAATGTCAAAGACGCCGCGGTGGCTCAGTGGTTATGTCGCTCGGCTGCTGACCCGAAAGACGCAGGTTCTATCCCGGCCAGGCGGTCGTAATTTCCGGAGCCCTTCACTACGGCGTCCCTCATAGTCCCAGTCGCTTCCGGACGTTAAATCCCCATAAACCCAACCTTTAATGTCAATGCTAAACTTACGCACCGTCCCTCAACTGACATCCGCATAGGGAAACGCGCCCAAGTCGGCGGGAAGCTGCCTGCCAACGCAAATCAGAACAAATGCCTTCCGGATATCAACGTCAGTATGAGCCATCTTTCCATGGGTACACGATGCTGAAACGAAAACGCGACCGTAGCAGCGAGCGTCGAAAGGACCTCTTGACTATGTTTGTCCAAGGTGCACGCGGATGAGTTTGTCATTGATGGAAGCTGGCAGCGGCTTGTGACTGCACACAGGGTCTCTTTCCATAGCACAAACAAGCTGCGCCTAGACGCTCTAGCGTATGCGCGAGAAATCCGAGCCGCCGTAACCTTGCCATCTAGATGGGGTGGATACGGTCATGTTCTTCAACAGATGTCGAACGGTGCTGGCCGCGGCACCGTACGCCCTGGCGGAGGTACGGTGCACTAGTCGTCAGTTAGAAACAACCCATCTCTATTTTCATTATTCCTGCTCTTTATTTTCTGTCTGTTGTACGCAGCAGTGATAGCAGCCCAGTAGGTGCCAGTCAACTGGCTCCATCCCCCCCTAACGCGATGGTTCGAGCTGCGGCGACTAGGAGGCGCTGCGGTTTGGCATTACACCAATGGCAATACACCAAATCAGGGGGTACAGGGTGATATGGGATGGGCGTCTTTCGAAAGCAGAGAGGCTAGCAGTAAGATAGCATTTGAGGAACGATTGAGAAGGATGGAGGAAAAGCGGTGGGCTAGGAAAGTTTTCAGATACCTGTATATAAAGAATGTTGACACGAAATGGAGAAAGCGAACTAGAAAATTGACAAGCAAATATCTGGACAGCAGTAAGGGGGCAAATCAGCAATTATCGGTTAAGAAAAGGTTAAAGGAACAGAGAGAGCTTTGTGGAAAACAGGGATGCTGACGAAATCGGCACTAGAAACATACCGGACCTTTAAACAGGAAATTGTCAAAGAAAATATCTATGATAATTGTAGGGGAAGTTCTTTGTTGTTTGAGGCCAGGACTGGAGTTTTGCGGACTAAGAAGTATAGAGTCAGGTACCAGGAGATAGACACTTTGTGCATTGCGTGCGGAGAGGAGGAGGAAACGGCTGAACACTTGATACTTTTCTGTAAAGGGCTTCACCCTACAGTGGAAGGCAACGGGGCTGACTTACCCAAGGCATTGGGGTTTAGGGATAGTGAAGGGAAAGTGGATTTTAAGAGGTTAGAAGTAACCAAGCGAAGGTTATCTGATTGGTGGCTAAAAGCAAGACAGGAGTAAAATTTCACAAGACATGGCTAGGTGGCTTGAGCCACCGCCCGATGTAAAGGGTTCAGCCGTATCCATCCATCCATCCATCCATCCATCCAGTAGAGTTACTGTATAAGCACTTAGAGTTGCGAGTTTTGTCTTCCCTACGCCGCTCGCGCCTCTATTGGCTTAACGCGCTCACGTGGTTGAAAAGAATCCATGCACTGTGGAGATACCAACTCCTTCGAATTGTTTAGCACTAGACTGTTGCCGACAGTCAATTCGTGCACCTACTGTTCTCACGCTTTGCTGCATTTTCTTTTGTCCGAGTGATGTTTCCTGAAAACGATGCTTTCTTATCAATAACAAGCAATTTAATTTTATCAAGTGTTCGTCGATTGCAAAAAAAATATTTGTGGCGTTTACAACAGATGGCGCCACCCATGCATCACATGGCGAGTATTTTCGTAACTCATTCAGATACGCCTTGGTGCAGCCGACGCATTACTAGCAAGCCACGTCATCCAACCCAGCAGTAATGTGCCTGGAATAAAGCAAGTTCGGCAGCCAGATACAAGCGGATAGATCTTGCACACGCTCTAATCACTGCACAAGTCCGCCTCCTGCGTTCAAGAGTTGCGGCTTTCCCTCACAATTTGGATGCTTGGTGGGAGTAACATGGCGGACCTACGTGCAACTCTAGGTACGACACAGTCACTCCAGCATTCAGATGCCCAACGCGAAACCCCGTGTAGACCATTATCGCTGAAAAAAAAAAAATCACAACAGGTGCTCCGATAATGGAATTCTATCGGAAGAGGGCCTGCCAATTTTTTTTTTTTCAGCCGAGAAAACCTATAATGAATGAATCAGGGGTCGAATCCACGAGACGGTTCGCTTCGCCACCGGACGCCGCGCGCGATTGGCTAGCGAATGAGCGTAAAAGTATTCGATTCGGATTCTAATCGGTACTACGACTATTCGCTTCGTATTCGATTTGGAAAAGGTACTACTCGCAAAAACACTTTTTGTCACTTGCGTGACGTCATTAGGACGAATTAACCACCGACGCACACTTGCGAGGTGTAGAGGAGCTAACAAAATAAAAATGGCGGCCACCTTTTCCCTGGATGGATGGATGGACAAAGCTGAACCCTTTAAATCGGGCGGTGGTTCAAGCCACCTTGCCATGAAGGATGGCTAAGGCTGAACCCTTTAAATCGGGCGGTGGTTCAAGCCACCTTGCCATGATGGATGGATGTATGGATGGATAAGGCTGAACCTTTAAATCGGGCGGTGGTTCAAGCCACCTAGCCATGATGGATGGATAAGGCTGAACCCTTTAAATCGGGCGGTGATTCAAGCCACCTTGCCATGATGGATGGATGGATGGATAAGGCTGAACCCTTTAAATCGGGCGGTGGTTCAAGCCACCTTGCCATAATGGATGGATGTATGGATGGATAAGGCTGAACCCTTTAAATCGGGCGGTGGTTCAAGCCACCTAGCCATGATGGATGGATGGATGGACAAGGCTGAACCCTTTAAATCGGGCGGTGGTTCAAGCCACCTTGCCATGATGGATGGATGGATAAGGCTGAACTCTTTAAATCGGGCGGTGGTTCAAGCCACCTTGCCATGATGGATGGATGGATGGATAAGGCTGAACCCTTTAAAGCGGGCGGTGGTTCAAGCCACCTTGCCATGATGGATGGATGGACAAGGCTGAACCCTTTAAATCAGGCGGTGGTTCAAGCCACCTTGCCATGATGGATGGATGTATGGATGGATAAGGCTGAACCCTTTAAATCGGGCGGTGGTTCAAGCCACCTTGCCATAATGGATGGATGTATGGATGGATAAGGCTGAACCCTTTAAATCGGGCGGTGGTTCAAGCCACCTTGCCATAATGGATGGATAAGGCTGAACCCTTTAAATCGGGCGGCGGTTCAAGCCACCTTGCCATGATGGATGGATGTATGGATGGATAAGGCTGAACCCTTTAAATCGGGCGGTGGTTCAAGCCACCTTGCCATAATGGATGGATGTATGGATGGATAAGGCTGAACCCTTTAAATCAGGCGGTGGTTCAAGCCACCTTGCCATGATGGATGGATGTATGGATGGATAGGGCTGAACCCTTTAAATCGGGCGGTGGTTCAAGCCACCTTGCCATAATGGATGGATGTATGGATGGATAAGGCTGAACCCTTTAAATCGGGCGGTGGTTCAAGCCACCTTGCCATGATGGATGGATAAGGCTGAACCCTTTAAATCGGGCGGCGGTTCAAGCCACCTTGCCATGATGGATGGATGTATGGATGGATAAGGCTGAACCCTTTAAATCGGGCGGTGGTTCAAGCCACCTTGCCATAATGGATGGATGTATGGATGGATAAGGCTGAACCCTTTAAATCAGGCGGTGGTTCAAGCCACCTTGCCATGATGGATGGATGTATGGATGGATAAGGCTGAACCCTTTAAATCAGGCGGTGGTTCAAGCCACCTTGCCATAATGGATGGATGTATAGATGGATAAGGCTGAACCCTTTAAATCAGGCGGTGGTTCAAGCCACCTTGCCATGATGGATGGATAAGGCTGAACCCTTTAAATCGGGCGGTGGTTCAAGCCACCTTGCCATAATGGATGGATGGATAAGGCTGAACCCTTTAAATCGGGCGGTGGTTCAAGCCACCTTGCCATGATGGATGGATGGACAAGGCTGAACCCTTTAAATCCGGCGGTGGTTCAAGCCACCTTGCCATGAAGGATGGATGTATGGATGGATAAGGCTGAACCCTTTAAATCGGGCGGTGGTTCAAGCCACCTTGCCATAATGGATGGATGTATGGATGGATAAGGCTGAACCCTTTAAATCGGGCGGTGGTTCAAGCCACCTAGCCTTGCCATAATGGATGGATGTATGGATGGATAAGGCTGAACCCTTTAAATCGGGCGGTGGTTCAAGCCACCTAGCCATGATGGATGGACAAGGCTGAACCCTTTAAATCGGGCGGTGGTTCAAGCCACCTTGCCATGATGGATGGATGGATAAGGCTGAACCCTTTAAATCGGGCGGTGGTTCAAGCCACCTTGCCATGATGGATGGATGGATAAGGCTGAACCCTTTAAATCAGGCGGTGGTTCAAGCCACCTAGCCGACTTCGTGAAATTTTACTCGTCTTGATTTTAGCCACCAATCAGATAACCTTCGCTTGGTTACTTCTACCCGCTTAAAATCTACTTTTCCTTCACTGTTCTTAAACCCCAATGCTTTGGATAAATCATCCCCGCTGCTTTCCACTGTAGGGCGAAGCCCTTTACAGATATATGGTTCATCCCTCTGGTGGCAGTCTTCGTCACTATGTCGCTCCTGTTGCGCGGCCCGATCAGCGCTGCCGTGCTGACGTTTCGCATGGGCATCCCGTGTTCCTTCAGACCGTTTTTTTTGTTCCTGTGCCTCGGCCCGTCTCCGTTTCAGCAGCCGTTCATCCTGTTCATTCAGTACTCGCTTTGGCTACCTTCCCCGCGTACTATATCACACCCGCGCACTCCATTCTCGGTTCGCCTAACTTGTGCCGTGCTACCGACCAGATCACGTGATGCATACAAAAACTGCAAAAGCTCTTTGTTCACTTGCTATTATTCGGGATTCTGCAGCAGTTTAGCGCGAGAGTTTCAAGGAATTAAAAACGACAAAGCAGCGGTTATATATCAGTTTTTGTATGCCTCACATGACCTCATACTTGCGACGTCGCAACCATCGCCTGACAACTGAGAGCGAAACCAAATACAGAGGGAAAAAAATTCTGAGGGCACTTAAGTCTGCTTACGTCGAGGAATGCGAAAGGAAGCAGTAGCTCTCAGACCTTGCCATCTCTGTGGACACCTCAACCGCGCCTTAAAGCATGCAATTGAAGGTGCATATATGTAATCGGTCGGAACTGCTGTCGCAAGTTAGCCTCCAACTTCACATCTCGGTGGACACCTCAACCGCACCTTAAGGGAGAATGTAGTCTCAGAAAGCATGCAATTGACGGTACATATGCCATCGGTCCGAACCCCTGTACTGCCCCCACACTGAGGTCAACCAGTGATCACATCGCTGGGATTGCATCTGCACCTGCTATATCTGTTGCCCAAACCAGCTTCGGCGGACGCGGTTTTGGCCTCTGACCCCACCTTGAGAAGTCGAAAATACCTTGGGCCATAAAAATCCATAATCACCATAAAACTTCCCTTCCTTTTCTCAGAATCAATTTTCCTTACTGCTGGCTCACGTGGTTTTTGCGTGGAGGTCACCTGCCGCTCTTTTCTTACACATTCTCCCAAATGCATCACTTCTTCGCGGCCGCGCAGTTCGTGCGTCCGTGTGCTATGCGATGTCTAAGATCCCCAGGTCGCAGAAATTATACCAAGCTTACTACGGAAATTACACCTGCCCAGTCTGGGTCTACCCGACACAGGCCGGGGATGAAAACGATTCTAAGTGTAAAAACTGCGGTGAAAGGGGCACTCTTCATCACATAATTTGGGAATGCGCCGACTCCCCGGGCGCCGACTTAAACATAAACAGTAGAGAAGCCTGGGAAGTATCGCTGCGGAGCGAAGACCCCGCCATCCTGCAGCAAGCCACCCGCCTGGCGGCTGAGGCCGTGAAGAAACAATGCGTCCTTAGTCTGCGGAGCATCCCCTACCCGCGTCCCAGGCCTGCGTGCCGGGACCGGGGGCTCATTCTCGGTGGACCAATAAAATTTTCATTCATTCTTTCATTCCACTACGGCGCCTCTTTCCTTCTTTCATTCCTACCATCCTCCGTTCCCTCACGGTGAGGTTGAGGTGTCCAGCGAGACGTGAGACAGTTACTGCGCCTTTTATTTCGTGACAACCAAGCTTTTTTTCACGTGGTTGTCGCGTGATCGGCACGTGCCGCTCCTTTCGTCGCCACCCCGCTCCTCCTTCGCAGGTGGCTAGTGGAGGGCGCTGGGGGGTTAGCCTTCCGAAGGCGGCATTACCAGCGAACACCAGTAACACTTTATCCATGCATTCGAATAAACGAAATGATTACCGTGGCCAGACTTCATGCGCGCACAGTGTTCTTCGCAATCTGCTGCATAACTACGAAGCAAACTTTGCCTTTTCGCGAACTTGCGGTGTCCCATTGAATGACGTCGAAGGCATGCAACGGGTATGCGCGCTGACAGGGATCGAAGAGAATGGGGACGCAAGAGGCAGCGCGCCACACTTTGAGTGTCCTGTCGCGCGGGTAATGTGGTGATTGGTACACCGTGTGTTTTCCGTTCGTGCCAGGCCAGGTATTTGGCAACCACGCAGCCATTTTGGCACACTGGTGTTTATATGAGCTATGTTTATTTTTTGGCGTCGCCGCTGTCTGGCCGAAGCCCGGCGAGAGCAATGTACCCGGCGTTGCGGACTCTGCGGCTCCTCATCTGGCAATACCTGTCTGACCGTCTTGCAGTGGATGGGGAGGCACGGCCATTGCAGCGCTGGCACACACGTTTCATTGTCGTACGGGAGGGCCGACTGGATATGCCGATGCTAAGCTATTAGCTAGGCCGCCGCCTACCCCCACCCCCCCTCTCTCTCCCGACTACTCTGAGACTGGTTTGTTTGTAGCTATATTATGTTAAATGGTTTCTGTGTATTTAAGTGATCACCCGATGTGTAGGTGATTAGCCAGTGACACTCATTGCGATTATGTACAGACTTTTTTTTATTGTTTTGATCGTTTTTGGATTGGCTACATTGACGGGGTATGGGGAACGCCCCTTTATTCCGATGACTGTCGCTTATATACAGATGAGATTAACGATGGGTAGCGCCCCCTATACATACACAACACTTCCCTTTGTAGTAGAATGTTTGAGGGGAAAAAAGACTATGACACAGCCGCGTGCTTACAGCGCACAGCAATGAACCAGTTGCATGCATATGTAGCTAGCTGACCGCTGGAACCACTCATCTCTGCATGTCATTTTTTTTTAAAGGAACATATGTTCCCCTGCTTAAAAGCTTATATTCTTCCTCTTCTTCTTGTAAACCAGCGCAACGGCTCGAAGCCAAACAGAAGCCAGAAGCTAACTAGCCCACCAGTTCATGTTGTAGTTATATTCTTCCGCATCACTACTTGTGGCTAGATACTGAATAAAAACCATGCTCCCGTGACAAAATACCAATCACCAATTAGTGCAGTATGAATAAACACTGGACTCATTGCTGTGCCTGCAAATAAGGCATAGTATTTAAGCCCCCCCCCCCCCTATTTTTGCTAAATTTTTCTGAAGATGGTGATGAATATTCAGTATCTTCGCGTGCCCAAGTGTACAGCGCTATTTATCATAAACGAGGTAAGCTGCAGTGAGGACGTCGAGCCAGAATCGCATACGTGTCACGCCCTTTTCACATGCTGTGACTAGAACAGAAAAATTCGGCGCAGCCGCCGACAGGCTGTTTCACACGGTGCGGAACGAAAAAATACGGCCCAATCACACTGTCGTTGCGACGCCAATCGCAGCCGCTATTTCACATGCTTACGATTTCAGTCGGTGCGGCGCGGGCGGCTTTTCGTAGGCGACAAAGGCTTTGGCAAATATAAATGTCAAATACCTTATTGTGCATTTATTTTAAAGTCGCGACTAATTCTATTGAGCTGTCCTGCATTTTTATATTCGATAAATAAACATTTTGGCTTTTTTTTTTTTGCGCTCGTCAACAGATGCACGACAACGAGCAGCCTGCCACCCTTGGAATCCTATTGGTTACCGTTCGCAACGACCGCGCCGACGGTGCGGTAGTGCGAACAACTCAGTGGAAGTCTCTCAGAGGATTTGCGACGACACCGACGCGCCGTTAGGTCGCAAAACGTCGGAAATCGCGCAGCAGCTACTACATTCGCATCATGTGAAACAGCCTAATGTCATTGCGGTTTTCGGCGAGTGCATTCACATGCAACGCATGCCCGGCGAATTCCTTCGGAGCGGCAAGCAGGTTTGCTACCTCTATGAGACTACCGCTCAGCTGCTCCCGCCGACAACTACCACGTGACCACACACGCCACGAAGACACGGCACTCCCTATTGGTCAGCTGCAGAGCGATGACAGCGACGCCAAGATTCGCAAGCCGTCTGCGGCTACATCGTCGCTCGTAGAGGCCTCGGAGGAGGAGCAGGAGAACTTTAATGGAACAGGAGAGGTAGAGGTAGTTCACTGTAGTAGAGGCCTCGTGCAAGTGCAAGAAAGCATGCGCATAGAAAATTGTTTGTGTTCGTACGCCGCACATACGAAATTTTGTTTAAAAAAGAAATTATATAAAGTGGTGTTGAATGCTTAAAACGCGAGATTTAATTTCTTTAAATAAACTATGAAAATAAAATAAATGAAACAATAATGCTTACATATTACGCTTTTTTTGTGTGTTTGAAGGCCACCGAAACTGGTTGCAAGCGCATCTTTTGCCAGAAACATTGGTTTTCGCAGCGGCGACGCATGTGAAACGAAAGCTCGCGAAACGCTTCGCAGCGCCGCTGTTCGCTCTATTCGCCGAATCGCTTGCGTATGGAACGCCCTAAACGGGCCACACAAGAACGCCGCTCCCGCGCCCATCCCCGGCCCATCATTCTAACAAATCCAACGCGCAGCACCTCAAGCTCGACTTTTTGCTTTCCGATGTGGTTACTCCTTGAGTGAACGCTGCTACAACCGCTCGCTGCAGCGACCGTCTGCCCGGATATTCTTGCAACCTCCCAAGCAGACCACTGGCTTCTCCGTAGAGTGCGCATTGCCGTCCTTCCAGGCATATTCACTCCTTGCTCGGCACGCATTCGCCTCTACTCCATCATGGCTCATTCTGTTTCTGGGCACTGGCAGCCAGCAAATCCCCCTAGACTCCTCCGAACTTCCCCTATGACAGGTTTCTTCAAGACAAGGATCAATTTGCTCAGGCCATTAGTGTACTCCTTTTTCCGCGTGGTTCGGACGTCACCGGCGGCACAGCCCGCACAGAGGAGGCCCTGCTTCGAAGACCAACTCTGCAACGTTTCAGCCATCCAGGAGTTGGCCGCCACGTCTTTATGCCCCGTTTTCGAACACTCCCTCCCCCCCCCCGCCCCTTTCTAAACGACACCTACAAGCAACGCTGACACCCAGCACTCCATCTAGAACTGCCTCAGTCTCCGCTTGCTCTGTGTATGTCACCTTTGAGGCAAGGGCATCACTGCGCCAGCCTCCTTCCTTGCAATGCTAGATGCGGGGACCGCACCACCGATCTCTACTGGCCCACATTTAGGATCATATGTAGATTGCAACTCCTTCCATTAGCCACAGGACATAACTGCACTATAAAAAAATACAGAATCATGTAGCCCCTCCCACAGTCCGGTACCAGTGCCTGCAGCGCTGTACTAGGCATTGTTTCCAAGTGTTGCCACAAATCATGTAGCAACTGTTCATACTCGAGCTGTACACCTAGTAGCTGCAGTTTATATATGTACACACCCCAGAACACATTCACCACGCGTTGTACTAAAATAAATGCTCCCAGAGAGTTCAATTACCAGTTGGTGTGCCTTTACTTTTTTTTTTTCGTGGTCGCTAAGTAACAACCTATGAAAAGCAACACGCCATAACGCAGCCAATGATCCCTCATTCAGCTAATGTTGGAGCACAAGGATCTACAGCTTAGAAACTGACCAAGCAGCTTTTTCAAAGTGTTCTCGCCTTCACCAGTATCACTCTACTATGTTGTAGATGCAGAGTCCTTGCAGTTTGATGATCCATGCAAAGTTCGTAGGAGTCACAACAGCCGTTCACTCACTGTGGTCTGGGGAACAAGAGCTTCTCGGTGTTATGTGCAACGCTCGCACCAAATCTATTCATGCAGCCACAGGTATGCAGAAGGACAGGGCATGTACCCAAGCAGTGCGGTGTCCCTAAAGACTCAGCATCCATCTTTGGTTTATCTGGCACTGAAGCCTGACTTGATCTAAATACGGGCAAGACTCAGGAAACCAACGTTTCAACAACGGAACTTACTTATGTCAGGGCAGACGCTCTTTCCCATGTTCTTTTAATCAGAACCTCAGTGCTTGTTTCAAACACAACTCCCCCGAAACGCTGGCACAGGATTTAAGATCCCTCTCATATTCTCAGTCAGCAAATCTTCCAGCTCTTCTAGTCCTTCGTGTAGCAGCCCCAAATAAGTGATTTCTGCCACTGAGCATGCACAGGGCAAATGGCAGACAACAGATTCGTGTAACTACTACTCAAGTACTACTACACCACACTCTAGATGAATGGCTAGTACAACATTGGGGCTGCTAAGACACTGCAAGTGCAGAAATGCATATCAACCAAGGCACATGCTAGCCATGACCACTCGCTCTTCCTACCAGTAAATTGCGCATAGCCGAATGGCTGCACACGCAATGCAAAACATTTATTTTTAGACAAAATCATAAAGGCATCCGAGGAATCGTGGTTGCCATATAAGGCCACATTCGGGCTGTAGCTGCAATGGATGCATTGTACACAAGTGCCACAATGAACGTAGCAAGAGACTAGTCTCGGAGAACTTCAGCTATGATATGTTATGCCAGCCTGATTTGTCAGCTTGAGACTACAGTAGATGAGTGAAGCACTACATAGCTCTGGCATGCATTACTTCCTCTGAATAGCAAACACTACTGTAATTACACTAACTAGAAGCTCAAAGCAGACAAACCCATAAGTCAACAATGAGAAAAGCAGCATGATTAAAGGCAGCAATTGATTCACAAGTTAATAAATGAGTTTCAAACGGAAGAAACCCATCCACCCAATAAGAGGCAGCACTGAGGATTCTGGCTATTATGGATTGAAACCTTGCGACTAAAAACTGAATTGCTAAAGCTAGCAAAGGAATCTTTGCTTGCTTTGGCAACACTTGTGGATCATTACAGCTTTTCAAGAGCCAGAAAAGTGAAATACAAGTCAAAATGACGGCATAGACTAACCACACTAATAAAAAGAAATTAAATTTTGTCTCTTGCTGTTCCAAGATATTCTGTGGAGGCTACAACATCCGTAACAAACGGATGATAGCTATCGCTGCATATGCTGTCCTTGTGCTAAGGCACAAGATATACGATGTCACTCCAGAAGCAGTGACAGCATGGTGCATTCAGGGACGATGACACCCGAGGTAGTCCATTCTCCTTCAAGGCTGCAAAATAGGCTTTGGAGTGAGCTCACATACACAGCTCCAGTTCCTGGCAGCATCAAACTGACACCCAACGAGTTCTACACTGCAGAGTTAAACGTGTACTTGTCATCAATGTGTTCGACATGCAAAGCTTCAACAATTAGCAAGTTGGACTATTCTAATGACAAAAAAAAGGCAATGATGTTACAGAATGTTATTTGGTCCACTTAGTACAAGTGCAACCACTAAAAACATAACTTCCCACTGTCCAAAGTGAAAGCATTGCCAGGGCCAGTGAACACCATTTCCACAATGTTCCAGCTTAAAATGTTAATACAAGATAAAATTTCATGAAAAAAATTCTTGCAACTTTCCAGCTACTTCAGCATATAGGAGCTCAGGTGACCCAGAATTGAAACTTTCCGGAACACAGTTCTTCCAGTGGCAAGGAAAACATTTTGATAAAAGCCTATAAGTAAATATTGTCAAAAACTATGTTATGTTGAATGTAGTAGTTTTTGGAAGAAATATTTTGACTTTCCTAGAAAGCTGTGAAACATCAAATAGATTCAAAAAGCAGCAGCCATTAGGTAACTATGGCATATTCACATAAATATATAAAACCATTCACAAAGTGCCAGTGGAGGTCATTGGTGCAAGAGCAGAAACGGCAATGGGCTTATTTTTGAACAAAAGGCAACAAAAGTAACTCGAAAGTATTAAGTATTGATAACCTTGTACAACAAATGCTGCAAAAGCCCTCTTTACTGGGCCCTGAACAATATGTGCGAAATACCAACGCTTCGTTATGCCCTTTTAACATGAAAAATTAGATGCCATTACCATCAAAAGCATTCCCCTATCTTAATATAATTTTCCTTATATTCTGTCACACAACAAAAACTAATATAATTTCCTAATGATGGCGCTTAAAATGTAAGCAGTGCTTTCTGAAACCAATATGTTTAAGAATATAGTATTTCATTGCAAATATCATTATGTTAAAAGACATTTTAAAGCATACAGTACAAAGGCTGTAACAATTACACACAAATTTACTGAAGTTGCCAATAACCATGTAATCATGACAAGCAGAAGCCAACAGTTAGTATGACAAAAACTACCCATATCAGCATTGCAGCTAATGCAAACAACAAACGGCTGGTGGCTAATCCACAAAACCGTAGTGTTGCGTTATAATAGCTCTTTTGTGAAAAGCAAAGTGACATGCATTAATTCAGTGAACTCACAGAAAACAGCAGGAACAGGTTGTGGCATGCAGGGAAGCCGTGGTAACATGGCATTGAGAGCTAGCATGAGGAATGGGTTAATAGCTAGATATGTTAAAAGGTATTTATTTTTAGTTTTACAAAACTAGAATCAAAAATAATCCAAACGCAAATGTTGTTTTCAGTAAATGTCATTGAAAATGAGGGTATAAGGCCTCCTGAGAAATAAAATTCACTCTGTGAACTACCAACATAACATCTCTGATGTCAGAGCCTCGGCAATCATTCCCAGTTCTGACAATGGATGCATGTTGTACGTTATGTCTTCCAGTGCATTGCTGCCCCTCGCATGCACTAAAGGGAAAACACTATTTTCACAGACAAATCATATTTGCTGGCATGGATGAGTTCAGGCCACATGACAGCCTCTTGATAGCCCCACAGCCATCACCTGACCCCGTGCCATGCAGCCCAATGTGCACATAGCCTCATTAAGGCTGTCATTCCAGCATATGCACACACAACCTGATATCAAGAACACAGAATTTTTTAAGGGAGTATAGATGCATCACAGGAGGCAACTGAAGAAATTCTGTCACCCTGCAGAAGAACAATAACAAGCACATAAAGTTTGAAAACAGGTTTAGAAAGCTCCCACTGGTCAGCTCTTGGCACTGCACACTGAAATATATGTAGAAACATGTGATCTGCTGCTAAACATGTGAAAGAAATAAACGTTCATAGATACAGTAACCATGCAAAAGCAAGTATAGTACGGCAAGTCTTTTTCACAAACCTTGCTTCAACCTTTCCTTCACTGAGTGTTGACTACATTAAAGAGCATGCAATTAGCAAAAAAAGGGTGATGCTGTGGCAAGCATCTGCAAACAAGCAGGAAGTTAAATTCTTAGCATGAAAAAGTGAAAGCATAATTACAACTAAAAAAAAAACGAGTCAGAATAGACAATCAGAAACAAAACCATGCATGTCAATGATATGTGACACAACTCCACCTGCTCTACCACTAAACCACCTACAGGTTTGAATGATACATGATGAAAAAATCATTTGACCAGGACAAAATCTTTTGTCAGAGCTAGTCTGAAATCACAGCAAAAATATGGCATATGGATATTTTCAAATTATCGCCCCGTTCAATAAACAATAACACGTGTATCAAGGCCAGTGATGAAATATGTATTTGAGACAAATGCAAATGGCAATATCTACTCAATCAGTTGCTACAAATTTTCACTGGGTCACAAATTCCTGATCAGCCATTTGTTGCAGACATTGAGCACACGCTTCACTGTGCTCAATATCTGTTTTGCCTTTCAACCCAAACTGTGACAACAACAATCAAACGAAAGTACCCTTTACTTCCCCGGATCAAGAACTTAATATCTACGCCCGGCGTTCACTTCTACGCCGCTAGCCTCACGAAATGAAAGGCGCGCAAGCCACGGGGCTGGTTCCGTAATATATGCCTCTCCCCCGCTCTGAACTTTAGCATAGCAGTACTTTGAAAATGAAAATGGGCTTAAAATGCCATTTTATGCACTTCAATTAACACTAGATAGGTGATTTGAAGCGTCTGCTATTCAACTCTACAGCGATTATTTAACAGCACAAAAATAAAACCTGAATTCTCCGGCACCACGTGTACAAAGTACGAAAATTTAGCATCCCCTTGGAATACTCTTTGCACAAGCGTACTGCGAGCTGTTCTGCTCATTTTCTTCCACGTTATTAGCGCTCCGCGAATTAGGCCTTAATCAGCACGTCGCAACACAGCCGCGTGGCCAGCAGCACACGAGACGAGAAGTAAAATCCTGAGAGGTCGTCGAAGGTGTGGCTCGTAAAAAACATGACGCTGATTCAAACCAGCAGTTAATCTTCCTCCCGTACCCCACACGCTCCAGTAAAGAAAAAAGAAAACTGGAAACTGACATGCTGCCTGCTTTCAGAGGCGAGCTCTGCGCTGACAGGGCTAGCTGATGGCAATACGCGAGAGCACTCAGAGAATCGCACGTGTTTTTCCCGAGTCGCGGAGAACAACGTGCGATCCACACAGCACGCTCTAAAGAAGACGTGGAGTGCGAGCTGCCTGTTTGGCATGCGCAGGAGACAGCAGTTTCGCCACCGATGGCAAAATCCATCACCGGCAATCCTAAACTGTGCGTATACACTCACTTTTCGACAAGCCTCACCATAGTTATCACGTGATTCACAGCGCGCACCAGCACTGTGAGCAAATAAGAGCAGTCAAACCTCCACCTATGACCACTACGGGTCTAACAGGTAGACGGACTTGGCTTCCATGTGGAGTTGTCACTTACCCGAGAATTCCCGGTCGAAAGTGTTTCACCTCAGTTCGCCACGGCGTGCCGCCATATTGACTGATCAAGTGTTGGTTCCTATTGAGAGCATACGTGCTTGCACGGTTTTCTCTTTTCCGCTTCGTAGGATTGTAGAACTTGTCTGCGCCACTTGTCAGTTCGTTCTGTCCATTGACGGCTTTCTTCGGCTCTGTGACACTTGCTACAGTACTATTAATGGGAATATACTCAGGAGCACGGAAATTCGAGTTGTTGAGATCCATCGTTTCTAAGCCTTGCTGCGTTTCCCAGATGGAGTTCCACAGTCGCAGAGCCGGCCCGTAATGTTCAGGCTGATACCAGCCAATACTAGGATCCATCCACTGGACCAAACACACAGTACGTACAGAAATGCCCACCCCGTGCTTCTCGAACACTGATTGCTACGAGAAGAGCGAGGGAGGGATTATTAAAAAAAGGGGGGAACTCTCCTGCGGGTGTCCACCGAGGTGCACCAGATAGTCGACACGACCGATACACACGCCGTTTGGAAAGGCAAGAAAGGCAAGCGAGGCAAGCCCCCTCGAACGGCGCATGCGTGCAGGCGTATGTACATGCATCCACCACCACCTTCCAATGCACTGCCAAATATTAATTGCAGGCTAAAAACAATATAGCGTTTAATAAAAAATATATGTGTTCTTAGTGACGCGATAGTATTTGTAGAGGTAAGTTCGTGGTCAGCCATATTTTTGTTTAGGTAATGTCAACAATGAGCGTTCAGACGGTTCAGATCAAAGCCTCCTGAAGAATATGCATGAAGAGTCGGGGGTTTTTCTGACCGCCGTAGAGCGCGCGTCCGCCGTATGGCGGCGCTGTCAGATGACCCTCTAGCAGACGACACGCAGGCAGCACAGAATTTTCTTGTGACTGCCGTTGCAGGGAAAAGTATGCCTTCTGGTGCGCTGTTTCTTATATTATTTGTGTGGTGTGTTTATTGTTACCGTTTGACAAGTGACGCGTCGATGACTGCAGTTGCTGGAGGGAGTAGCGAGCGAAAATGCATTGCTGTTGCGTTCCGTTTTTCATGTCCAGTCAGCGAAACAAGAAGCCCTGCGTTCGTTCCATGAAATTCCTGCCGACTTAGTACTCCCGGAAAGACGGCTCAAGGTAATTCGAAGAAATAACTGGCAGCCAAGCACAACATCAAATTATTCTGCAGTTTGTAGCTTGCATTTCAAGCCAAGGAAATGCTACTGTAGACAGTTTGACTGCCCACCAAGACAGGGGTGGAATCTTTTTCCCGACGTCAGCGCTCCGAAGAGTGTTACAGGGTTTAAAGAAGTTTGTCGATATCATACTGAAAGTCCGGACGCATCTTCAAAGGCCACTGGACACATGCTTGCTCTACAACTAGTGTGAATAAAATCGCGAGTGTGCCTGTCCTGACGTGTGAGAACAAGGATAGCGGCCACAGGGAAGCACTACTGCATATTATATGCAAGAAGTTAATTAAACCGTTGCTAACAAACATAAATGCATTTGACATATAGCAACGGTTTAATTAACTTCTTGCAGATGATATGCAGTAATGCTTCCCTGTGGCCCCTATCCTTCAGACAAGAACGCAGTTGCGAAGATGTACGACAAGAAACCTCTTTCCTGAAAATGCTTGAAACTGAAGTAAGAAATGATTTCCGCCGCCTTCATCGCACCGACGCATGTTATTTTTCTTTGTAAGGGCGCACGTGTCTGTGCCTTCAAGCGCAGTTTTTTTTTTTACATTCACAAGTCGCTCGCCATGTCTGATACTCCCCTTGTTTTAGTTGTCATTTCATCAACGCACGTTCTTGTCATTTGGAGAAATCCGGTCAGTCAGGCCCGCTGTGTTACTCCCAAAGTCACTGTGCGCGTTTGCAACACACAGGAACCTAGTGAGCTGTGTCTCTTGCGGAAAGAATAAAGAAAAGGGGCATGGGTTTATTTGAAATTTGTCAACGTTATTCAAGGAGGTACCGTTCGGCGAAAGCTCGTCGGAAAAATGACCAGAAACAGCGCAGGCTGGTCCTTCCAAGATCTGCTTCACCCGATCGAAACATCTCTCGCAATGCTCTGCAGCAAGATTGTAACAGACGCGCGCTTCGCAAAGTTCTAAGAACAGATACGAGGGATGTGCCCCCTGCGGGCCAACGACTCAATGCAGGCAGGTTACCGCGACGTCTCCGGCTTCCATCCATGAGCGCCATGCAGTCCTCCTTTTGTACCGGTCACCTGGCTACAGTTGAGAGCTCAGGTAATTCCGGACTTCCTCCTGTCCTTATTCTATCTCATGGATTATTTTCCCTTTTTGCTTGCCCGAAGTAGTCGATCTCTTGCCATTGGCAGCAGTACAATATACAACTATGCATCATGCAGTGTAAATACTTATTTTGCGGCATTTCTAGCCACTTCATGCACTGGTGGCAATATGGTTGTTTGGAACATGTTCCTTTTGTTGTAAACCGTCCAGAAGTTACGGGTTCTGCAGTAGACAAAAGATCCTAACGGCATGATAGAACGGCGTGCACTGCACGCTTTTCGATTTCTAAATCGAAACTGATGATTCTCTTTCAGTAATATGTGGAAGTCAGCTTAGACTTTTTAAGCAGTTGCTGCACTCTGAGACATCCAAAACATGTTTTTTGTCGTTACCTAACTAAAAGTTGCTGCTCAAAGCCCGAAAAAAGGATGAAACAGCATGATCAAGCGCCGTGCACCACAATCTCCCAGCCATTGAAACCGAAATTGAGGGTCATCTTTTAGCGCCGCCTAGCGGCCAGTCTGCGCAAAGTCGAGGCGATCTCGGGAAATCGAAGAGACGCTTCAGGCATGTTCTTAAGGAGGCACTGCCTCGCCCTATCCGCCCTGTGGCTTCTCCGACCAAAAAAGTAGTGCCGCGCCAAGAGTCATTTTTCGTTACTAATACAAGTAGTACATAACATTTTTGATCTTCTGACTGATTTTATTTACAACGGTATTATATTACGTTAACTTTTCTTTTTACTTCAATGTCGTTTTTGCCTTCATGTGGTGGATGGGCAGCGGTACCGTGTATTCAAGCCTCTGGGGTGAGCGGTTGCAGTGATTGTGTTTTGTTTTCTACCGGCAACGTGGTTCTACGAGGCAACGAGGCTTGCGCTCTCAGTGCGTACTGTCGACCCGCGCTCTTGTTCAGTATGCCAAAAATCAAACGAGAACGAACTGAAGATACTTACGAAGAGGGAAATTCCGTCATGAAGGTTTTGAAGAAAATCAAGAAAGAAAAAGTGGAAGATGGTGCGTCTGCAAATGTGGAAGATGGCTTGGACGAATCTACACGTGCCGTCGAAAACGGTGGGCAGGATTCTCTGACATATGAGGAAAAATTGGCATTTGTCAACTCTATTGCGAAGCCGATGGCCACGAAGAAGTTCACGAAAAAGTTGTACAAGTTAGTCAAAAAAGCGGCGAAACACAAGGGATACCTCATGACTGGCTTGAAAGAGGTGCAAGGCAAGCTCCGCAAAGGAGAAACTGGTCTGGTGATATTGGCTGGTGACGTCCATCCAATCGACATAATCAGTCACATTCCTGGCCTCTGCGAAGAGAAAGGCCTTCCCTACATCTTCACGCCTTCGCGTCGTGACATGGCTACAGCGGTGGGAATGAAGCGAGCGCTCGTCATACTCATGATCAAAGAGCACGCCGATTACAAGGAGCTGATGGCGGAGTGTGCTCAAGTCATCCAGAACGAGTACGCTATGGTGTAGAGCTTACGTTCGTGCTCATTCGACACCCGCAAAAGAACGTGTTCATCATATTGGCTTTCATCGCACTTGCCGCACATCGCACTTAGGCGACGTCGTATGTTGGCGTTGTCTAGTTGCTTTGTAATATTTTTGTTGAATGTCATGATGCTACTAAGCAGCCTGTTGTAAGCATTTTCGGAAATGTGCAACGTGTCAGTGGTGTGCTGTGAATGGAATGATAATTGATGCTATTAATCAGTTTATTGTCAAAAAAAGCGCTATCAAACGTGCACCGTTGCAGAGGTATGCTGTGAAAATGCTGTAATATTTTTGTTGAATGTCGTGATGAATCGATGCTACTAAGCAGTCCGTTCACCTGTTCAACCTTTTTCAGAAATTTACAACGTGACAGTGGTGTGCTGTGAATGGAATGATAATTGATGCTATTAATCAGTTTATTATAAAAAGCGCTATCAAACGTGCACCGTTGCATAGGTATGCTGTGAAAATGCTGAATGTTAGCAACATTTGCAGCTCTAGGTCATTGTACATTGGTGGTGGTCAGAAGTGAGCATCCCAAATTAGCCATTTATTGTTTCACCTGTTCTGTATCTGTACATAAGGCACACCCAAAATAAACTGCAGCAATGCTGCTATGTTGCTCATGCTGTGTGCTCCCATTTCTGCTGCATGCCACTGGCTAAGGAGTTTACCCCTGTGCCTCATTGCATCCAAGTAATACTTTACGCGCATTCTTTATTACACTTGCAGTGCAGCTTTTGTGCACGGTTTTCAGGTCTTAGTACAGCCAATATATGAAATTTCATTTGACCAGGACCAACTCTGGAGTTGCCCCAAGGCAATAAGGCTGAACTGCAATGCTGTTGTGAATCACTACAGCACAAATTACATGCCGCTCCATCAAGTACTCTGTCTAGGGTACTTTATGAAAACGCCACTCGGGCAAGGTGTGCATCCCCCCATGCTTTTACACTGCACAGACCTTGCAAAGTGGCTGCCATCTTGGGACCAGGAGCATGGCAAAAACCTGCACATTAATCTAATTTGCTTATCACCACCTCCTCTGGCTAACACTGGAAGCTAGGCTCTGCGCCTGCAGGTGGTGCCCACGATGTCGTGCACAAACTCTATAGGCATTTTCACAAACCTCGAGAAGGCTGTTTTTCTGGGCTTTGGGGAGAACACGGGGGAGCTTAATCCTGAACTCTCCTGTACTAGAGCATAGCCCGGTGCCCAATATGGTGGTACCCCTTCACCTCTTTTTGAAAAGGTCTATATGATGTATGTTCGGGAAAAATTCGTGCACCCAACTTGCTGGTTGCAGAAATCCAGAGCAGTGTTTGTGCTGCACCTATTCCACAGTGTTCAGAACATTTTAAGCTTGAAGGAACAAAACGATATTTTACATGTTTACTAGTGTGTTCAGTCTTTAGTCAACTTTAAGTTTTTTTATGTACATTCAGACATTTTCTTGGAAGAAACACACCTTCAAGTAAGCTGCATTTCATTACTCAACACACAGGAGACTTCCTTGATGTCGTTACGGAACCTTTACAATCAAGTTCTAGGTAATTATATCGTAAGCACTCTCATTGGTTTGACATGGGCATGCTGGCTTAGCTAGTGGCATGGGTCAATGGTTAAGCCAGCATACTCAAGCTAACGTAATGACTGCATGCTATCGATCATTAAGCACTAGTGGTGTTACCTGGAGCTTCCTTCATTGCTAAATTTCATAAACAATAGAGAGTTATGTTGACTGGTTTGATAGTGTCTACTGTAGCCTACTTTTCAGCATGCACATATTAATGCTACTGTGAAAATTCGGTTTAGTGTTCTGTTAATTGTGCACCTGTCTTGTGAACTAAAATTGTACAGTTCTAATATAGGAAGCAAGCACAATATGCCCGTCACGACACTTTATTTTTCTGTCACTACAGCGGACAGTACAATCCATACACTAGTGACAAATTCACTGTTCACATCTGCCAACAGAACAAAGCAAATACACCAGACAAACTTGCACTGCACTCTGCATAAACTGTCCACACAAGCCCTATTTTCCTACACCAGCTCTATTGCAAAAATAACCAGTGTGACAAGTAAATGCTTAAAAGGTTATGTAGAACAAAGGCTGAGCAATAGCTTTATTGATCTGGAACAGTACAATTCAACTCTGAAGATATCAGGCTGCACTTCTCAAGACATCTCAAGGCTCAATTTGCTCCACTAAACATTTCCAAGAACAA
The DNA here is from genome assembly GCF_052857255.1 of Amblyomma americanum. NCBI lineage: Eukaryota > Metazoa > Arthropoda > Arachnida > Ixodida > Ixodidae > Amblyomma > Amblyomma americanum. The sequence continues at coordinate 116,434,367 of NC_135497.1, read as the reverse complement.
TAAACTTTCTCAATTAGACCTCACACATCTTTCACACATGCACTAGAACAAAATGCATCTGAAGACTTCTTTTCGTTTTTCACATTGCAGCAAGAAAGAATGCTATGGGTAGTGTGCAGTCACTTATTTCCTCCATCACACTGAACAGGAAATTGTACATTTCCACTAGCAGAACTTAAGTCCATCCATAAGCCCCTTTACAAAACTGCACATCACATTAGTTATTGACACAAGTTGGGTGCTGGTGAAAACAATACAGAAAACTACTCGGTATATTCAGCGTCGCCATGCCGCCAGTAATAAGTTACTAGTTGAATGACTTGATAAAGTTGATCAAGCCGTTAGTGGATGAGTCATGAGTGGATACTTGATTCTTGCCCTTCAGCTCTGGCTGGATAGCTTTGGCCAGCTGTTTGCCCAGTTCAACACTGGAAAATAAAACAAGTGTTAAACATTATACACTTCCAGTAGACGGATAATGCATCATGTAAGGGAATAATGCAGCTATCTACGCAAAACGAGGCGTACCCCCACTGATCAAAGGAATTGACATCCCAAATGATGCCTTGAGTGAATATCTTGTGCTCGTACATGGCTGCAAAGTGAAGTGGGTAATTAGTAGGAAAAAATGAATAAAACACAAGCTCTCATATTTTGTTGTACTTACCAATCAACATTCCTAGGCTGAATGGAGTTACCTTATCCACAAGAATTGAATTAGTTGGTCGGTTGCCTTCAAAAACCTGTGAAAGATGAAGAGCAAATAAGAAAATCGCGTATTACAAACATGTCAAGCATGACAGAAATCAATAGAACATACAAGGTGCCTTGCCCCGAGCTACCACGCAGCAAGCAAGACATTGCCAGTTTTACAAAGGTTCCAGATGTAACATTATTGTGTACCTTTTCCGAAAGCAGCAGCAATTCAGTAATGTTCAGAATTGGCAACCCCATGAAATACCCTGTCCAAGAGAAATGCCACAGGGAGCGCACAGAACCAATTTCAACTGCGTGGGGTGCAATTACAGGACATCCAAGACTGCAGCAGAGGACGAAGGCGTAAACCTCACCCCTCATTTTATGGCTTCGACTTGTCTGCAGGTTGTCAAACAAAATATTGGACACCATTTTTGTTCTGCTTTAAAGAAAATGCTGCAGCTTCAGTTCAGCTACACAGTGCAGCAAAAAAGTTAGAATGGTTTGAAGTAGTTAATATTAATGTTTCTACAGAATATAGCTAAGCAAGCAAAATCCAATGCACTTATCTCAACAATAAAACTGTTCCTTACAAAAATGAATAACTTTTTCTATTTAAATAGAAAAACAATGAAATGCAGTGTGCCTCGCATGTTACAAGACATAAGAAAAGTATCGCAACACAACCCGATATTTAGGGTAAGTGAATGGGTAAATTTTGTCTCGCACTGAATTTGAATACTGCAAATTGCACATGGAGAGCTCAGAAAAAAAAAAAAAATCAAAGGAACCTACTTACACAAGAAAAAAAAATGACGTTAATTTCCTTCTTGCCAGCATATTCAATAGATGTACTACTTGAATCACTAACAATGAACAAAATCATCGAGGCCACAAGCTATGCCTTAAAACTAAGGCTGATAAATATACACATGAAAATTAATGCGGTCACTGCCTCTGAACAACGGTCAAGCTGGGTGCTTTCTTTTCTGCAGCTGAGTGAAAATTTTCTAATGGGAATGCGCTACTTTGTACAAGTTTTCCGTGGGTTCAAGTGGCTCCAGTAGAGCAAAAATTGGCTTTGTGTTGGTATCTACTGAAACCAGTTGACAGCTTAAAGGCTCTGAGCTGGAATAAACTCGTTCTAGCTGATAATTTACTGATATTAAACTTCAAGCTTTCTTCTAAGTTCGCAGGGTAATTATGCCCTTCAACTAATACAACTGTGAAGTCAAATTTTGCTTGCCACACATTGCAGAAATAGCACCATAATTTCATTACAAAACTTTCATTATCAACCATTCACCTCTAATAATTGAGGAACACCTTAAAGGCTGGGCATATAAGCATGAAGCAATGGTACCAATTTGAAGGTGAGTGTATACGAGTTTCATGCATTACTTGTGTATACTGTAGTGCTCTTGCACAGTGCAGCTTGCCGCTTGCACAGTGCAGCCTGCCGCTTGCACAGTGCAGCCTGCCGCTTGCACAGTGCAGCCTGCCGCTTGCACAGTGCAGCCTGCCGCTTGCACAGTGCAGCTTGCCGCTTGCACAGTGCAGTTTTCCACTTGCACAGTGCAGTTTGCCACTTGCACATTGCGGCTTGCCACTTGCAGAGTACAGTTTGAAGTTGTGCTCTCACAACTGGCAAATCAGGTCTTGCAGCTGACTAACATTTTAGCGAAAGTTGCAAGTGTGTTGTAATTTTTTTCAGTGTTTAATGTAAAATATATTTCATGCTTATTAGTAAAGTTTCAGAAAGGTTAAAAGAAAAGGATGTTGTACAAATATTTTGCCCAAACAGATAACGTTACAATGTGTAGGTGCTACCTGAGTAGCAGCTTTCCCAGAAACTACTGCTACCAGTAGCAACTGGTTTCAGCAGTAACTAGATCCAGCAAGGACTTGTTCCAAGTAACTGGTAATAAACCAGTCCTACTGCTGTCAGCACGATCCCAATTGAAAATGTTTGCCTGGATTCTTGTTCAGGGCATACTTAGGACATCGTAGTAACCAACTCAACACTGTACGCAGCAAAGCAAGGGATGAAACATGTCTGGCATCTGGCATGTTACATGCAGTCATGTCACAGCGAGCTGCATATGCAAGCTCACCTAGTAGCAAAAATTGCTCCACCATTTTCATCCAGAAGGACAAATATTGTAACGGAAAACAGGGAGACAGGTCGCTAACCAGCAGAATACAGCAAGCAGCCAGCCAGCCAGCGCGAGACACTTCAACGTCTTCAAAGACACTTCAGCGCCACCCGAGAACACCAGGTGGCATTACTCCCCCTCCAAAAAAAAAAAAAAAAAAAACAAAAGCGGGGTTGCAGTATGGGCAGTGGAAAGAGGAAAAAAAACAGCACAAGCACACAAAAATGTACAAGGGAGGTGGGCGAAGGTGTCCCACGCGAAAACTAGCAGAACACTGAGCGTACTATCCATTACCGCGTGAAGTAGGGTTTCATGCGGACAACGTGCACAACCTCAGAGCGGGGTGGACGACGCTGAGGCTGCACAGTCCCGTCAGGAAGAACTTCGTAGGTCACTTCGGTGACGGGGCGCAAAACTCGGTACGGTCCAAAGTAACGGCACATCAGTTTTTCAGACAAGCCTGGGCGGCGTACCGGGGTCCACACCCAAACTTGGTCTCCCGGATGGTATTCGACGTGCCGATGACGGAGGTTGTAGCGGCGCGCATCCGTGCCCTGCTGCCGCTGAATGTGAAGACGGGCAAGTTGACGTGCTTCCTCGGCGCGCTGAGCGAACTGCTCGGCGTCTGGCGTGAGTGGGTGGTCATCAGTGCTGCATGGAAGCATTGCATCCAGCATCGTCTGAACGTCACGTCCGTAGACCAGACGAAATGGTGTAAATCGGGTCGTCTCCTGGGTGGCCGTGTTGTAAGCGTATGTGACGTACGGGAGAATCTCGTCCCAGGTTTTGTGCTGCGAGTCTATGTACATTGCGATCATGTCGGCGATCGTTCTGTTGAGTCTCTCTGTGAGCCCGTTCGTCTGTGGGTGATAGGCAGTAGTTTTGCGATGGTTCGTGTGACTGAGCTCGAACACGTCGCGCATGAGCTGTGCCGTAAACGCCGTACCTCGATCAGTGATTACGTGGGACGGTGCGCCATGACGCAGCACGATTTGTTGCATAAAAAACTGGGCGATCTCAGATGACGTACCGCGCTGCACCGCTTTAGTTTCCGCATACCTTGTTAAATAGTCGGTCGCGACTATGATCCATTTATGACCGGCCGATGACACAGGGAATGGGCCCAGAAGATCGATGCCGACTTGATCAAAAGGCGTCCGAGGGGGTTCAATAGGTTGGAGCAAGCCCGCTGGCTTGAGAGGAGGCGCCTTACGACGTTGGCAATCGCGGCAGCCTCTGACGTAACGCTGGACGGCGTGAGAAAGTTTGGGCCAATAATACGCCTGGCGCACGCGTGCAAGTGTGCGGGCAAAGCCCAAGTGGCCGGAGGTCGGCTCATCGTGACAAGCAAGAAGGATATCGGCGCGGAGATCTGCCGGAACGACGAGGAGGTGCGCTCGGTCAACAGTGCTGGAGTTTTTCTTAAACAAAATGCCGTTCCGGAGACAGAAGGCCGGCAGGTTTCTAGAAAATTGTCGGGGTACGACAGAAGCTCGGCCCTCCAGATAATCAATGATAGGTCGCAGGTCTGGGTCAGCTCGCTGGCGGGTCATTAGGTCTAAGGCGCTGACAACTCCAATAAAACCACTCTCGTCCTCTATGCTATCATCCGCTAACCCGACGGGCGCGCGAGAGAGTGCGTCAGCGTCTTCGTGCGTCTGGCCAGATTTGTGCACAATGGTGTAATCGAATTCTTGGAGGCGGAGGCTCCATCGGGCTAGGCGCCCCGATGGGTCGCGAAGATTTGCAAGCCAGCACAACGAATGGTGGTCGGTAACTACTTTGAACGGGCGGCCGTAGAGGTACGGACGAAATTTCATGGTTGCCCACATAACCGCAAGGCATTCTTTTTCTGTGGTCGAATAGTTTGTTTCAGCGCGAGAAAGCGTGCGGCTTGCATACGCGATGACCCTTTCCACGCCACCTTGGTGTTGGACGAGTACGGCGCCGAGGCCGACGTTGCTCGCGTCGGTGTGGACTTCGGTTTCAGCCTCTTCATCAAAGTGCGCAAGAACAGGGGTTGTTAGCAGTCGTCTGCGCAGCTCGGCAAAAGCCTCCTGCTGCTCGGCAGCCCACACGAACTGTGTATCATTGCGCGTGAGGTGGTACAGGGGTGCGGCAATCTTTGAAAAGTCGGCGATGAAGCGGCGGTAATATGCGCACAGACCCAAAAAACGTTGCACACTTTTCTTTGTTGCAGGAACAGGAAAGTTGGCGACGGCAGCAGTTTTCTCGGGGTCGGGCTTAACGCCATCGGCACTCACGAGGTGACCGAGAAACTTCAACTCTTTGTACCCAAAGTGGCACTTCTCGGGCTTTAGCGTTAAGTCGGCCGATCGGAGGGCATCTAATACTGTCCTCAGGCGTTCAAGGTGTTCGGCAAAGGTTTCGGAAAATACGACGACATCATCGAGATAAACCAAACAAGTTTGCCATTTTAGTCCAGCGAGAACGGTATCCATCATCCGCTGGAAAGTTGCCGGCGCTGAACATAGCCCAAAAGGTAGCACTTTAAATTCGTACAGTCCGTCGGGTGTCACGAACGCCGTTTTTTCGCGGTCCCGCTCGTCGACCTCTATCTGCCAGTACCCACTCTTTAAATCAATGGAGGAGAAGTACTGGGCGCGACGAAGTCTGTCGAGCGAGTCGTCGATACGAGGCAGCGGGTAGACGTCTTTTTTGGTGATGTTGTTCAGTTTCCGATAATCCACGCAGAAGCGGAGTGTCCCATCCTTTTTCTTCACCAGCACGACAGGTGAAGACCAGGGGCTGCTGGAAGGTTGAATGATTCCATCTGAAAGCATCTCCTTCACCTGCGTTTGGATCGCCTCACGCTCCTTCGGTGAGATACGGTACGGCTGCTGATGGATGGGGCGGGCATCGTCGGGCGTAATGATGCGGTGCTTGAGAAGAGCCGTTTGCCGGACTTTCGACGAAGAAGCGAAACAGGAGGAGTATTCAAGTAAGAGGGCACGTAGTTCTCGCTGTTGAGTCACCGAAAGGTCCGGGCTGATGTCAAGGGATGGGCGCACAGGTCTAACAGCTTCGAACGCGAAACATTCAGAAACCTCCGCTAAGGGGTCGGCGAATGCGATGGCAGTAGCACGAAAAAGGTGCCGGGGCTCGTTAGAGAAGTTAGTCACCAGGAGCTCAGAGCAGCCGTCGCGGAGATGGATGAGACCTCGCGCTGAGCAGATGCCGTGGGTGAGCAAAAGGGACAGGTTGCCCTCTGCGACCGCTGTCCCTTCACGTAGTCCGTCGCAGTGAACACTCACAAAAACGCTGGCGCGTGGCGGAATCCAAACGCTCTCGGCGGATATTCGAAGGGCGGCGCGGCGTGGACAGTCCTCGGAGTAAACATCAGCTTTCTCGGTAGAAAATGTGACAGTGCGCTTTCGGAGGTCAATAATAGCTCCATACTCTCGGAGAAAATCAACGCCAAGGATACAGTCACGGGAGCAGTTCGGTAGAACTAGGCAGCTGACAACAAATGTGGAGCTGCGAATTTGGACTCTTGCTGTGCATAGGCCAAGCGGAGTTACGACATGTCCGCCAGCCGTGCGAATCTGCGTGCCGGACCATGGTGTCATTACTTTTTTAAGAAGCGCCGCTAGCTTTCCGCTTAAAATCGAGAAATCAGCGCCAGTGTCCACCAAAGCACTAGCCTTATAGCCATCGAGAAGCACGGGTATATCCAACGAGAATCGATCTCCGAGTTCAGGTACTGCAGTCGTTGCCTTTAAATCGCGGTCGGTCGCTGTTCGCGTTGTCGGGGGGTCTTGTTCGTATCGATTGCCAGCGGCCTCGCCCCCTGAGGTCGCTCTCTTTAGTTTTCCCGGCGGGGACTTGGCGACCGTCTCTGCGCCATCCAGGAGGAGCTTTGGGGCTGTGGCGAAGGTCGGCGTGGTGATGGAGACCGAGACTGCCGCTGGGGAATTGTCGCCATGCGCTGCTGGGCTACGTAGTCCTCGATCTCCCGGGGTCGTTGACCTCTTGGTGGACGGGGCATGTCGATAGGGAACCCCTGCAGCCCAAGCTGTCGATACGGGCACTGGCGATACAGATGACCGGGTTCCCCGCAGTGAAAGCAGAGACGCCGCCGATCCGGAGCACGCCACAGGTCCGTCTTCCGCTGGGGTGATCGTCGATTGTCGATGTAGTACGTGTCGGGGTGTGCGGAAAACAGCGAGCCTTGATTGGACGGAGGAAACTGCGCCGAAGAGGGCGCAGGACGTTGCAAGGCTTCAGCGTACGTTGGACGACGGCACTCCGTTGGTAAAGGCGGCGGGTCAACGGACGGGAACGAAGGTCTCAAGGCTTGAACCTCTTCGCGGACCAGGCTAGCGAGAGAGCCGGCCGTCGGCAGGGGAGCACCGAAAAGCGCCTGGAGCTCTTCGCGCACAACGGAGCGGATCAGGTCGCGGAGAAGACCAGGTTTAGCCCCGAAGGCAGGAAGCGGCTCTGTAAGTGAAGCGGCGAGTACCGGCCGGTCGTAGGTGGTAGACCGCCGCAAGAGCATCTTCTCCATCGTGACCGCCTCCGAGAGAAACTCAGCAACAGTCCCAGGTGGACTGCGCACGAGGCCAGCGAAAAGTTGCTCTTTAACGCCGCGCATGAGATGGCGCACCTTTTTATCTTCGGGCATGGCCGGGTCAGCTCGCCGGAAGAGCCGAGTCATATCCTCCACGTACATGCTTACAGTCTCATTCGGCATCTGAATGCGAGACTGCAAAGCCCGTTCAGCCCGTTCTCGACGATCCGTGCTGGTGTAGGTCTCCAGCAGGCGTCGGCGGAACTCGTGCCATGATGTTAGGGCGTCTTCTCGGTTTTCGTACCAGGTACGTGCACCATCCTCGAGACTAAAGAAGACGTTTCGAAGTTTAGCGGCGTCGTCCCACTGGTTGAATGAGGCCACGCGTTCAAACTCGAGAAGCCAGTCCTCTACGTCTTCGAGCTGACTGCCGTGGAATGGTTTGGGCAGTCGCGGATTCTGCAAGGTGTAGTAGGCAGCAGCTGGCATGACAGGTCGATGGGTGGGTGCTCTGGCAGACTCCAAAAGCCCGTGTTCGGGAGGTAGGCCTTGATTTCTCCGGCTAGCACGGTGCACGGGGGTGTCCACTAGCGAAGGACTGGAGCCCAGGGTATCCGGAGGAGTATGAGACATATACAGGGATCTTTACCCAGCGCCTACACCAAAATATGTAACGGAAAACAGGGAGACAGGTCGCTAACCAGCAGAATACAGCAAGCAGCCAGCCAGCCAGCGCGAGACACTTCAACGTCTTCGAAGACACTTCAGCGCCACCTGAGAACACCAGGTGGCAATATATTGAAAGAGAAGGAGGCTGCACATAACACTCGAATGTAAGGTGTAATGATGGCACTAACACATAATACTAAGATGGAATATGTAGTGACCTGCACACCAAGTAAAAAGTGTCGCGAAACAAAATGCAGCTTCACTTGCGCAAAGTGTTTTTGACCGTGAATTGAGTGTTGGCAATGTTCCTGCAAATCCTTCACGGTGGCAGCACCGTTTCTCAATGCTAACAGTGTCTTTGCAGGCATTAAAAAAATATTTAAAAAAGGAAAACTCACTACACTTGAGAGTTCAGACCAAAAGCTGACAGAAGCGCATCGGCACACAAGGGCCTTTCGGGGGCCTTTCGAAGGACACAACCATATGCTTTGCTTACAGCACGAGTAACTCCTATTCACCTAATTTTAATGAACAACATCATAAACAATTCTAATGTCTGCACCATTTTTATTTCTTTTTCTCTCCAGCCATATTGGGCCAATACAGACGCAGTACCACCGTTGATTGTTGTACACGGCAAGTTCCCTCACAGCAAAAAGGAAAAAATAAGCAGCGTCACTCGGCCGAAGTTAGCATATAACATAGCTTCCCTTATTTGTTAATAGAAAACATTCAAATTATTCAAGAATATGAATACTAGACATTCGAAAGCCGCATTCGACAATTAGACATATTCAATTCCGATTTTGAATCAAAATATTTACACACCTTGACTAAAAACTAATGGATCTTTACTAACCAAACCAACACTTGGGCTTATGGATGTCAAAGCAAGACTCTGGATTAATTTCAACCACCTGGTGCTCTTTAATCTGCATCAAAATGTGCATCAAAAGCCTGTCACTCGGTATGTCAAGAAAGAAGTATAAAATTTCTTCATGGGAAAAGATTGATTGTTCTGCACTAACTAGTGCAACAGGAATGTCAAGGCAATTTGTGCTCATTTGTAACAGGATGTGAATCCTTTTTCTTTTTCCTCATGCTGCATGACTTCAGTGCTTTGCATAATTGGTTTCCTAACCACATTGTGTTAGCCCTGCTCAAAAGACTCTCAGCCCTATATTCTCCTGCCTGAAACTCTGCTGCAGAATGTATCTTGTTCAGTTAAGCTACCAGCAATGATGATGATAATGATGACAGTTATGATGATCATTGATTATGATGGCGGTGGTGATAACAGACAGAAAGGCCACCCCAGTGTAACTGCAAATCTTTTTGCAGTGTAATTGCAGTCTTGCAAATCCCAACTTTACGCAATGATAAAATTAACTTTACAGAGGCACTAATTATGATCCAACAGGTATATTTTTTTCCATTTATTATAAATGGCTTGAAGTGCAAACACTCTACGAAAATTTTCTGCTCGGATACTGGACATGAAACCTTAGGAAATGCATTGCGCGTTCAAGATACAAAAATGTCTTAAAGAACGTTCTCGGGCCAAGCTGAAATGGCACGCCAAAGAGGTGAGATTTTTCTACTATGCAACATTAAGTCTTAAAGCGACTACACCAACACCCAGGATGTGTCTCCTTCTGTTATCAAAGATTTGAGCTTCTAACATTTTCTGAACTCTGAACTGCACAAATTAAAAAAAAGGGTTTCCAGAGGAAGCCTGCCTTTCATTGAGGTGCCCAATAAAACTGGCTTGTCTTTGGTATCTTCCATAATGTGCTTGAAATGGTCAGCATTTACGGCATACCCAGAAGCTGCACCTCCAAGGCAAACTGTAGGTGGGTCGACACAAAGGGGCGCAAGAGGAGTATTTTACAGCTTATTTTACAACTGTTCTGACTCGCCAAAAGCCACACCTGCACTGCAGACACATCACAGGCCTGGATGGCAGTGTTCCTTCGTGTCAGGCGAACATGCAAACCCCTAAGGCATGGCCCAGATCAAAACACCACTTGTTGCTCTCTGGTGGTGTGCAACTCCGCAAGGTTTCTTGAGTTAGTCTTCCAGCAAGCCAAAAACGGTTGTTCATACATGAGGTGGAAGCATAGCAGCAGTTGCTTTCAGAAAATACAAACATTGTGTACTGAGCTGAATGAATTGAATTTAATTATAACAAGGAAGGCATGCACAAAAGATGCACAACACCCCATGACTAATGCAGAAACCGCCATTGAATCAATACTGGACATCCATCAGGAAGGTGCTAAGGCATGGCCCAACAAATGCAAAGCATTTACGACGCAACAGTGCAGCTACCTTCCCACAGGATAGCAGAACAAAAACATGGACTCTTCTTTCGAAACGAGACCACATGATTTCGACCTCATATGCCACCAATGGACAGAAAAAGATTGCTATGGAAGATTGGAGACTTGAGCTGAGAACTGCTATATTAAATATTCTGTTTCATTTTCAGGCAAAGCAATCTGTAATGCAACATTTAAGTTCCAGTTAACGTAACAAATTTTTCTGGCTTTCAGCTTGCTTGATCCCCAATTTTTTTAGGAAGAAAATTTTAAATTCCCTGAAGTGAGAACACAGAATATGCAATATTCCGTGGGAAACCTCTGGCACATTAACGCAGACAGTTTTTGCACTGAAGCAGCAGTGCTTTGCCTCAATTGCATAAGGTCATTGAGAAGTTGGCTTTTCCTTGCAGCTCACTAGCTTAGTGGGTTAGTGAGGAACAGCGGAAAAAAGAATTTGCATTATATTTGGAACCTGACTGCTAATATAGTGCGAAGGGCTTTCTGAAGAAGATGTTTCAAGAAAGAAAAAAACCCCACTATATCTGTGCGAATACGGTAACATTGCTTTTGAAAGGCTGAATTTCAAACCCGGATTAGAGCTTTCATTTCACACTAAGCAGCTGGAAACCTCTGCAACTTCAATATGCATGCCTTAACCTTTTCACTACTGTGTCATAGGCCATCGATCATATATGAGAGACATTTTCAAATCTGCGCTCCTGGACAAGCTGCCATCTAGTCTGCTTACAACACCAACTCTTTGGTTTCAGTTTTGTTTTTTCGTTTTCTAATTTAAGGAGGCGACATGACATATGAAACTTTGAAATGATGCAGTCCGCCGGTCTGTGATCATGGCATCAGTTTCGCCGCACGCCCCTCAAAGGCAAAAGGCTACACCGAGTGCTTCAGTCGGTTCTGCTGCAGTCTTTTTTTTAAAGCAGCAATGGTGAGTTAGAAAATGACATGGAATGATCAGATTTCAGTTCCGAAAGAGAGACTTCGTCTCAGAGGCCCGGGACATCAGCGCGTCCTCACATCGGTTTAGTTCTTTTTATGTAGTACGCTTTATTTGTAAATGATGCGAGTGGTTTTATTTGGTGCTTTAGGGTCTTCACAACATACTGCCAGACAAGATATTTTACCAAGTGCACCAGCAGATTTTTGATTATGACGTCAAGGAAGGATACACCCCCTTTTCACCCATAGAACCCATTCACTAACAACTGAAAAAAAAATATGGAGGAACTGAAAGCTCTGCAATTAAAAACAACAGAACTCAGAACAAGTGTAATGTTCAGCATATTCCAGATCTATGTCCACTTCACGTTCTCACACAACTGCTTTCCCTATTGGCACAGCAGACATATTCCCTACCTTGAAAGGCCACGAAAGTGTGGTTTATTATGTACGAAGCTGAAAATGACAAGAATGATAGCTAAGAACATGTGCAACGTTTTGTGTATTTCAATTTTTTGGTAATCAACTTCTGGCTCAGTGCAGTCGCTTATTTTTGTATTGCTTGTGTTGTTCTATGTTACCAGCATATTTAACCAATAATTTTTTGAAAAGTCTTGCACACACAACTCAGGCATTTGTTTCGTTTGGAAGTATAATCAATAAGCCACAGTTTGATGCACTACAATGCACAGTGCATTTTTCATTTCTTGAAGAAAGAATTTTTAATTTAAAACGCTCAAAATCTGTTTTTTTTCGTAGCAGCGAAATTTAAATTCAGTGTAAAGGCTAAACTACACGGGGAGAAATCCTTAGAAACAATTCCACAAGCAAATAACAATGCAAAAGCATGCAAAAAATGACCTTGTGTGGAAGAATCTTCTCCAGCACATCTTGGCTCATCCCAGCCTTCTCCAGTTCAGCTCTTGCTTCTTCTTTTGTTTTGCCTTTCATGAGGGCCTCTGGCTGAGCGAGGAAGTTAGCCAACAAAATCTGGACAAAAATGGGGCCCACATCCGTTAAAACTAAGGCACTTGCAATCGCTTCCCTGTCCTTTCTTAAGAATGGCATGCAGAATTTAAAGACACCTGCCTCATGATGGATTCCATGACTGATTGGGTTATGGGTCTTGACTGGAGCAATGAAATCGCAAGGAATCAAGCGAGTGCCTACAAAAAAAAAAAGAAAGGGGGCAGGTATCCACCCGTTCCCACAAACACTATAAGCTTAATCGATGTGTTAAGGAATAGGCAGCCAAAGCATAATTATGCACATTCTTGGTCATCTTCACTGTGTAACAGCCATTATAGGAGGAAGCATACAGGTCCTGTTTGCCGATGCAAAGCTAACAGTTAAGCATCGCAACATAGCTTTTAAAAGGAGTTTTAACTACAAACACCTTGTGCCATGGCTACGTCCACGGTAACAGAAGTAGGCCATTGCAAGAAAATACTGCTTGGATGAAGACTTTCAGACTACCGGTGCAGCTGGTACTTAGCAGCATGCTCATTAGGTAAACAACTCTAATGCTATGAAAAATCACATCCTTGCTTTTAAGTTCTCCACTAAAAACCCCATGCAAAAGCAGCTCATATGTCACTTTTGCAAATTCTAAACAAGAAATAGAGCGTTCATGGCCTTTTAAGCAGCCTCTCTGTGATGCCAATACAACTTTTTGCATTAAACACAGCAAATGCTGCCCATGCCAATGCCACAATCTGTCTCATGGCACACATTATCAGTGGGATTTTTCATGATATCCCCAGTGCACAGTACAGGCAGGCATGCTTAGCACGCAATTATATTCCACTGATATGTTGCAACGCGACGCAAACCACTCCTATCACACCACATGAGTGTAGACATGGATGGATGACCGTTTTTGAGAGATTCAGGAGTCTTCACAAAATGTGTCCTGAAGAGCTCGACCCAGAACTCGCATGTAGGTGTGACAGCGCAAAATGACTCCCTTTTAGCAAACACAGCACTTAAAGCCACACACGTACTCGAAGAGTCAAGCATACCAGTGATCTAGTCAGCCCAATCTAGTAAATATTTAAAAGCGACAAAAGCCCAGTCATCTGTCTGCTTCGTGTAAATTGTCTCCATTAATGCAGGTTCAAAAGAGTTCAGCCCACAGAAGGACAAGAGTGTGACCTTCAGCAAAAGGCACATAAAAAATGTGAAGCAACAACACTACTTTATATTTTTGACACTGCTGCTGCGTTTGTATGGCTGCTACTTTACACATGAAGCATACATATCTCCAATTGCAACAATTGGGGTAAACCGACACATTTAAATGATGAAAGCCTTTCACTCAGAGCCGACCAGTTATAACTGCAGTTCACTGGTGCTAATCTTGTAATCAGTGCCCATGAGTCTTCTCCAAAACATGATACCGGCGACATCTTTTCGGCTGCATCTTTTCTTAAGAGGCATGTACATACCTTGATGTATGAGCTGGTAAAAAGCATGCTGCCCATTGGTGCCAGGCTCACCCCACACAATGGGGCCAGTTGTGTATGCTACTCTTTTTCCACTTCTAGTGATGTACTTGCCATTCGACTCCATGTCACCCTGCTGAAAGTAGGCTGCAAACCTGTGCAAATACTGACAAGAACAAGATAGCCAAAATTAACAGTTGGAATAACAGTTTCTTTAACAAATCCAGAGCTAGCATGAACATCTAGACATCCAGGCAACCGATCAAAAAAGGGCCAAGTAATTGCATTTGGTGTGTGCATCTAGACCGGGACAGTTAACGTAACTTCGAACTGTTCTCAAGCTTAGCTTGAGAAGCATCCCACACAATGATATCTTTCTTGGTTTCCAATATCACAAGGGCATTTTTCAAGCTGAAGGTAAGTATAATTGTTAGATAATTTCCTAGTTACGAGTAAAATTATGGTTCACATACCTAGCAGCAGCTTAAAAAACGATATTAACTATTAGTACACTGTGTTTGGGGAATAGTCCAAGGAGGACTTTAACATTCACGAGAAAGTTCTATATCACTGGGTTGAAATCATTTTAACTTCAAGCTTGCCATGCCATCTACTGGCCATTCTAGTTAGCTTAGTTGGTAGCACAACTGCACCAGTGTGATGGCAAAACCAGGTTTGAGCTTAAGATTTTTTCCCACAAAGTACAAAAATCAGAGAAAGCTGTGCAGCTTTTCTACAACTGTATGATTGGGTTCAGGTGGATCCTAAAGGTAGTTATCTTGTTTAAATGACAACTACCAAAATGTCATAATTAAGATTCCCAACAGTACCCTTCAGCAACCCTCTTAGCACTTCCAACAAGGTGAGAACAGTCACCGGTTCTCTTTCAACAAATGAGTCAGTAATGCAGTCATGCTCCAAACATAGATTTGCACTTATACAATCATTTCTGTAGAGAAGACAATGGAATGGAAAGAGGTGCTTGTCAGGGGCGTAGCCAGGTGGGGCACAACCACCGGCGCCGGAAGTCATTCTGGATTTTGTCACCTACAGTGTCTTTTTCAGACTAGAAAAGACATTTTGGTGCGAACATTGCTAACTCGTGTTGGATTTCGTGCCAACGCCCATGCACCTGGAGTCATGTAACGCAAGGGGTCCCATCCTAGCACAAACTTTCAAGGGCCTATCGATGGCTCGCTGTTGTGACTAAGATTTCGGTGAAATTACTCGCAACACATGACCAGTGACAGCTGCTGCTGCGCAGTACACTGGAACGAAGGACAGTGTCATTGAGATTTTTCCCCGGCCGTGGCATATGAACGACAAACATTCATTAAAATATTTGTCCTCTACTTGCTAATTTCATGGCCTTTACGTGTTTCATATCAGCGGCATGCACTGCTTTGCTAGTTCCGGGCCGATAAAGTTCTGGACTTCGTGTGATATTTTCTTTACTTATTAAATACGCAAAAACATGTAAGCTTTGGTATCAGTTATGTCTGCCACGAGTGAATGATAAGGGGATAGTTCGTATGACATGATTACAAGACATAAAACTGAGCAGGGGACAACACACAGGAGAGAAGCAAACAGGACGAGCGCGTCCTATTTGCTTCTCTCCTGTGTCTTGTCCCCTGCTCAGTTTTATGTTTTGTAATCATGTCTGCCACGTTTTTTAACACATACGAATACATTCTTGCATTGTAAATGGCAATGCAGTTATTATTGTTGCATTTGATCCTTCCACAAATTCTATAAGGAGGCCGCGCTGCAACATGAGCCACCCCCCCCTGCACAAAATTTCTGGCTACGCCACTAGTGCTTGTTACGATGTAAATGACAGAAGCCAACAGTCACTGAAACCAAGGAGCATAGGGGATGTTTTTTTGTAGTTTTAATCAATGAGAGATTACTAAAAGCAGAAGAAAAACAATCATATGCCGCCGGTGGGATCCGAAACCACGACCTCCGAATTTCGCATTCGGTGCTCTACCAACTGAGCTACGGCGACGGCTGTCCAATCTTCTGCTTTCGGGGCTATTTATGTGTAGTGCAAGTGAACCTTGAGAGCATTTGCCAGCACCACCCTCATCCATAGAGGCGGATGTAGTAAGTCCTGTATTACCGCGAGTGCCATGTAGGAACGTGGTAGAACGGTTAGGGCGCAAGCGCTGCGAGAACCCTCTTATGCTACCTATGGCATCAAGACTGTCAGATTCGAGGCCCTCGATGAACTATTCAGAAGACAATGGAATGGAAAGAGCTGCTTGTTATGTTCCCTAACGAACTCACAGTATATATAACTAAAGGTACCAGCAATCTGCTTTCATGCGCTGAAATCTGAAACGAGAGCCATAAAAAGACCTCGATTGGCCTCAGTAAGAAGTCAACTGCCATTCCATCACTGCTACATGGCAATGCTGCAGCATTTGCGCGCATTCATTTTGCTTAATTATAAACATTACTTTCTGTGCATACATACATCAGAAATAACAAAGTTGAACCTCCTTCTTGTACTGCACTGCTTAACTTCACAGTATGCACTCTAGCCAGGCAAATGCACAGAACTACTGTTCTCAAATGCAGAGTTAACTCTAAAAAAAAAAATCTCAATAATGAACAGAAAGACAAATAGCCAGGCAGACTTCCATCTTGCAATAGTTAGTGCTAACTAAAAAAAAAAACAGCACAAAGAAGCGATAATCCAAAGAACGAGTACCTGATCATAAGGCAGAAGGGCGTGGCTCTCTGCTCCAAAAAAGTTATGGTACCAGACCCCAAGCACAGCAAGAATAATTGGTACCTGCAAATGGTGGCATATGGATGCTTGCAATTATGCACACAGGCACAAATTCACACAATTTTATGTGCTCTGCGTGCCGCTACTCAGTGACCTCAGCGGTAGCCATCAAAGACATTTCAAACTGCTGTTCTGAACACAGGACAGCATAGCAGCAAAGCTGCCTGCTGTAAGTACAACACAGTAAAGAGGACGTTTAGCTCTAATCTTTTTTTGTTCACACTCAAGTCCATGCCAAGCATTTTGTGAAATTTTTTACAGTTTAAGAGAGGGTCATATAACCACCAAAGCAGATTCAGTGTAGAGATTTTCCTGTTCTTTTGATTTTTTCAAAAAATGGTAAGTTCCAAGAACAACAAAATTTTCGTGCACGAGTTGGTGAGTTTAGTTCGAAACAAAAAAGAAATGGCATTCTTAAATGACATTCTTATGCTTTGAGAACAGTGGCACGCAACCTAGGAATATCCACTCACTAGAAATATTTGTGCATGATGCCAGAGACAGGCTAGCCTCTGTACCTACATTTGCCTCCACTGGTGCCTTCAGGAAGTGTTGGTCCATAAAGTGAGCGCCGCTAAGCAGCTGCTCAAAGTTGTCCATGCCTGCAATAAGATATAATAAATATCTAAATATAACATGCATGACAAGGGTGCCTGTAAAATTAAGCATTCTTTCAAGACAGCTGTCAATGCCCAAACCATAAAACCCACCAAAAATGGTTCATGAAGTTAACAATTACGCATGACACTATGACCATAAAAAACTGCTCTGCCACTGCTTTACTCAGATGCTTAAGTTACTTGCTTTCAAGTACTTATGCAGCTCTCTGGTGAAAACTGACATGAAAAAGAGCATAGCTGATTTCTTTTACACAGCATGTTAAATCCCAGAAAACCAATAGCTTGGTACACAAATGGTTTGATAGACTTGTGCCGCAAATCATACTGCATACATCATCAATAAAAAAAAACTGAAAAAGCCCAAAATTCATCACTAAGAATTAACACTAAAAAAAAAACATTCTGAAATAAACTATAAACATCCACGAAATGATAAAAACACTGAAAAGTCAGGCCTCTAGATATACTTAACCACAACTATGTCCCTGCATAACAATCCAGGGCCCTGGTTTATTCAAATCAATTTTCTTCAAAATATTACTTTGCATGTTTACACCCACAAAATAAAGTGATACGATTTAGTGTAGATGGATCTTGTAATGCTGATGCCCAGTTACTGAGTAAGAGTAGTGAGCATTATAGGCCGGTTCATTCACCCCTTGAGGCTGTTCTAATGGAAAGTTCCGAATGTAATGTAAAAAAATTGTGGAAGTTTTAAAATCAAAGATTACTTTGAACGACAAAAGCCAATAATGGAGCATCACAAAGAAGTTACGCCAATAGCAAGCCAGGAACTGACCATTTACATACAGCATTTACAACATAGTCAATCCGGCATGTCAATACAAAATGTGGCAGGGTATGGTGAACAATAAACATCTTCCCTTATCTCCTTAGCAGGTGCTGCTTACACCAACTCTGTTGCCTTTCCAATACAACAAATCAGAAGATAAAATGGCCATACATTTTCGCTTTCTACACATGCAACTGCCATTCTATTAAAAAAAAACAAAAACATGGACTATGAGTGCAGTTACCACAATGATGGGCCTAATTAGCGAAGCACTACTTTCTCACCAAAGTGACCGTTAGATACCCGTTGGATACCCTGATACAGGCGACTAGTTTTCGTATCAATCCAGTACCACAAGCATATATAGCAGGTATGCATGGAAGATAGAGTGCGTGCATAATATCACAAACCTCCAAAGATTGTTTAATTTTCGCCTTAGCATATGAGTGCATCATCTACAGCTGCAACATTTTGCAGGTCCAAAATTCCAACCTTCCCTACAAATGAATTGTCAAATATAAGTACTTTTTTACACCACTGGAACAATCCTTAGATAAGAAATTCTACCCTCTATGGACCAAGGCTGCCACAGTTCAAAAATACAAAAATTTTGCTGCACATTAGATAAACTGCAATGATGTATCCACTGCTCCTGTGACAATGCGTACTATAAAAGAGAAAGGCATTCTAGCTGTAACAAACTATTCATGCAGGACATCACAATTTCTATACAATAACTTTAGCCCAACACTCTAGATGGTATTATACACAGGTGTTTGCCAGAACACATCACTAGAGATTAAGAAACAAATTAAATTTAAGACTGGACTGGCTATAACACCACGAAACAGTTTAGTCTATGCAGGAATTTTGGTGGATGAAATGCTACCCCGCAAAAGTCTAGTATATAAACAGTGCGTCCACCACTGCACTGGCCAACTGTACTAGAGCCAGAAATCACCGCAAGAACACTTTGCCGAGCACACTGAGCTATAGGGAAGCCTATCACTTAGAAACATCACACACTTCCAGCTCAGGAGCAGCGCTGCCAGCTTTAGAAATCCATGTTTAGAATGTCCTTACGATAAATGAAAAAAAAAAAAAAGACTAATTGTGAATCCTGAAAACTGTGGAAAAGTGAGCATTAATGACAGTTTCGAAGTGTTTCGTGACATCATAGTCACAAGCTCAGTCTCCAAATATTATAAAATACATAATATTAATTATATTATAAAACTATAAAATGTAGAGACTGCCTGAAATTAGGAAACACTCAAAAACATAGCACATGCAAGAACCACGAATATACAATTATATGTTTGGTTATAGAACTCGTGCATGATCTGCCCACAAGTTTTGTCCCTCTTCAATACTAGTCTTTACTTCAACCATGTGCCAACCAGGTGCTCAGCAAATCCCTTTCAGGCAAAAGGTGTTCATTTAACTTCTAATTAACCCTTACAAAGCAATGAATGATCAAAAACTAAATTACCCTTGGTAGCAGCCACATGCACAAAGCCTGCACTTTTCCTCACATTTTCATTTTTCACCCCCACACTTCAGTTGTGCCCTTGGTATAGTGGCATTGGAAGCAAATTTACACAGTGAGTGAGTGCAACTACATCTTATTCAAATCGTATTTTTGCAGATGCATTCTGTAGAAGGACGTTCCACAATAATTTCAAATTTAAATGCAGCCAGTTCAGTATGCCACATCTTCAAGTACAGTCCTTACAGTTACACCAGTGTCTATCAGAATAATATCTTTTGTGCGTATATGCATTCAGTTCACACAAACATGCCTGAAAAGGCTCGTGTATTCAGCCAGAATTAAACTAAACTAACAACGACCACTGGATGTGCTGTCACGTGAGTAGGAGTACTTTTTATGCTTTTTTGATTCATTTAAAAAAGGAAACCAGATTTTTCAACAGCTACATATTCTTACCAACAAAAAGAGCAACAGAGAGTCCAATCGCTGACCAAAGTGAGTACCGGCCACCAACCCACTGAAATAGACAGAAAATATGTAGCATTGATACATTTAAGAAAAAAATTGATTAATCAACATACGCCAACACTTACATCCCAGAACTCGAACATGTTCTTCTCATCGATTCCAAACTCCTTGACTTTTGGACCATTTGTTGAAAGAGCCACGAAGTGTTTAGCCACATCAGCTGGCTGGAATGACAGTGGCAGGACATATTAAAAACAACCCACCATGCAAGGCAGCATTCCATGAAACATCCAAACAATAGTAGACACTACAATTCCTTACATTCTTTGTATGATTCATCAGCCATTCCTTTGCTGACTGAGCATTGGTAATAGTCTCTTGAGTGGTGAATGTCTATGGAGTGAAAAAAAAAAAAACGTAATTTAATTGCAATCTCACTGATCTTGTCACACTCAAGAATGTAAGCTTCACAGAACTTGCCTTTGATGCAATGATAAACAAAGTGGTCTCTGCACTCAGCTTCTTCAGGGTCTTTGCAAGATGGGTACCATCAATGTTGGAGACAAAGTGCACATTTGGACCACACTGGTATGGCTGGAGTGCCTCGGTGACCATGAGTGGGCCCTGTAGCAATGTCCAGTAGGTGTTAATATAAGCCAAAATGAGTCCACTTCAATGGCACATGGCCATCAATGCAAGCTGCAACATACAGAATAAAGTACTACTGCAAGTTTGATAAAAATATACATTAAATTCAGCCAAAGAACAAGAAAGGGACACAAGCCTAGCCACACACAGTGTGATGTGTCACCTACTGAACTATTCCGAACACTCACAAGGTCGGAGCCTCCGATGCCAATATTAACAACATCAGTGATGGATTTCCCAGAATAGCCTCTCCATTGGCCCTTGCGGACAGAGTCTGAGAATTCTCGCATGTGCTTCAGCACAGCATTGACGCCGGGCATTACCTGCACAAAAATGTTCAATGTGCACATAAGGCATGAAGGCACAGATAACAGGAAAATATACTTCTCACTTCAAAGAACTGACAAAATAAGACACAGCAGTAGAAAATTATCAAGACCACATCATACAAATCATTGTTACTGGTCATTTAAATATCAAGCAAAAGACATTCTGACATTGTGCTACAAAACTAATAGCACCATCTAAAGGATTGTCAAGTAAAGTCACCATATCAAAAAAGCATAAAAAATCATCTCAACACATCAACCAAATTTAATACATTGGTCACAAATGTGCAGCAAGTTCAGTTAGAGAAAAATAATGGTTTCAATTAGAATAGATTTTCAGTTATCAAGAAGAATAAGCGTTGACCAAGCATGTGAAAGGCTATGCATTCGTTGTGCATTATATTACCACCAGCAAAATAACATTCATTATTTATGAAAATACAAGATAGGTAAATACTTCAATACACATACACATACTATGGTTTGGTTGTATGAGACTTAATGTCTCAAAGCGACTGAGGCTATGAGGGACGCCGTAGTGGAGGGCTCCAGATAATTTCAACCGCCTGGGGTTCTTTAGCAAGCATTAACATCGCATAGTACACGGGCCTCTAGCATTTCACCTCCATCAAAATGTGACCATCGCGGCCGGGACCGAACCTGCACCTTTCTAGTCAGCATCCGAGCACCATAACCACTGGGCCACTGCGGCAGCTTAATACACATACTATAAGTCACCAACTGCATTTATGTTACTGAGGTGTCAAAACTCTAGAGGCTTATTTTGTGACAGGAATTATTCTACAACCTGACTCAAGCCCAATCACAAAGCACTATAAGAGCTGCTTCTAAAAACAGCATCCTAGTTTTTTTTATTATGCATACATTAACCCAGAGTCATATACAGTCAATTTCACTTATACTGATGACAAAAAAAAAAATTGACTGGTGGAGTGCACTAGAAGTATAGAATTACGCCTTTTTTTGGCATGTTGCTTCAGCTCTTGCATAACGCTGGTCAGTAGGAGAGTTTCCCTAATTAAGCTGGCTTCTCTGCAATGCACTTTGCCCATTTGCCCAACTAATGGTGGAAGAAGCAGTTTTCTAAGCAGAAAATGTAAACACAGTTCATGCATTTTTGAACACTAGATATGTCAACGTGATTTCTTTATTACTAGATGACCATGCCTATGTCAGAAAAACGCACAAACTGAGCTTATGGACCTTTAAGGGCTTCCTGGGTGTCTCCATGTTGCTGGCTGGACTGCTGCGTGTACCTGGTGCTAGTGCAATGGAAGTGGCAGCAGAACTGGTTTGCAACAGTCCAAAGAGGAGATGTCTTGACACCTCCCTTGCAGATGAAGAAGACTACATTTCCTGCTTGGAAAACTGCCCGTTCCGCCATTAGTTCAGAATAGTGCATTAAGGAGAGGCCAACTTAAGAATTAGGAAACTCCAATTCTCTGCAAAGTTTCGCTCATCAGCAAAGCAAAGGCTTTGACTGTAGCAATGAACAAGAAAAAAAATTTGCTACAGACTGAGATGTGGTACTAATAAAGGAAGCACTCATAAGATGTAACAGCAACTTGAAACAACTATCACATATAACTCCGATTAGTCTGCCCAATGGAAACAAGATGCAAGACGATTACAAGCACAGGGACACATCACCACAGGATGACTGCACCTGCTCTTGGTCTTGTGTCTTGTTTGCGCTGGTTTCTTTTGTATTAGCCATGTAAACAGAGGCCCAGCAGACTACTTTAACCTGTACAATGACACATCCAAAAATTTTCACTAGCAAGGTACAGCCAGGTGTAATAGCTCGCATTGTCTACTTAACTGCAACCTATCGAAGTCATTGCTTGGGCACACGAGGCTTAAAAGTGGTTTAAGCATGCATAAACGCATACATAAATTATGGCCATACATGCATTTTCAAAGACATTAACAAGTGCAATACTGAGGACTAAATACAATGATTTGGGCAGATTATAAGCAACTGAAACATATAAATGTACAGTGTCCTTTCTTGAAAGCTCACAGTCCAACCACTTTAACTATAAGGACAGAAAAAAAAAAAACTTATTTGCTGCACCTAGAACGTCACCTTGACTACTTTTCTGAAACACACAGTCAAAGCTGCAGTATGAGCAATGCACAACCACTACTTACATCCTTTCCATCGACAAGGATGGGAGTGTTGCTGCGGTTGCGCAATGCAACATGAAGTACTGCCCTCCCTTCAGTGAAGTTGATCTTTTCCCCTCGAAACATTGCATCACGGGCCAGTGTGACCTTACGGGACTTGACGAGGTCAAACAGTTTTCCCAAGACTTCTTCATTGATGAGATTTTTGGAGTAGTCAAACAAAAGTACTCCAGAGTCGGGGGTATCTAGTTTAATGCTGCAAAAAGCGAAAATATCGGGAAATTCAAATCTGACAGCACTCTCGAACATTCACAAGGTGAAACATGAAAAAGTCCAATAGTTACGTACAGGAAAACGAAATAATGCACGCCTGAGGTGTTCCGACTGCTCTTATTTGTTACAACGAAAACTAATAAAGTCGCCTCTTCACGATAAACTGACAGAGAGAAGCCTTAATATGGTGGAAGCACGATAAAAATGAACGCTGCTTTAGTTTAACAACCGTTCTGTTCCGAAAGGCATATGTGCCGCTCTCAAGGCGAATCTGCCGGCATCACTAAAGCGAGAAAATTGCTCTCATTTGAATGTGCCTCAACCGCCGAGGGAAAGAGTGCCCACGAACGAACAACGGGAAAAAGAGCAAAGAGAAAGAGAGAAGGTGATCGGCGCGATACAAGGGCGAAAGAAACGCGGCGGTTTCGGTCGAGTTCCTGTTTCCTCGCGTCAAGGAAGTAGCATAAACCAGTCAAACACACGGGAAACCCCAAGGTCAGACAAGGACAAGATGAATGCGTCCAAAGCAGAGCAAGCCAAGAGTTACATAAGGGATTTCTAAGGAATGCACGAAGAAATGAAGGCCTTAAATGGTAGAATCGGCATTAACCACTGCAACTCAAACAAGCGAAAACACACATAACCTGCACTTCTTGAACCGTTCCGGGTCCTTCTTGAAGAGTTCTGGCATATTGAGCTTCTTTCCATTGCTGTTGTAATATTCTTGCAGCTTCTTGAACGCAGGATCTTCTACGAGAAAGTGGTCTTGAACGAATGTGGTCATGACTATTAATTCCCAGCAAAGAGAAAGGCCTTCAGACGAAAAAGCCGTCTTCTGTGCTGCTGCTCAGCCCAAACGTCCGGCGCCTCCCAAGCAAGCCAGCCAGCCAGCCAAGCCAACCAGCTGTCAAACAAGCGAAAACGAGAGCGCGGGAGTTCTTGGGAGCAAGGGGTGAGAGAGAAAGCGCTAACTCCGCCCACAACGGCTACAGTTGCGCCCTCTTTGGTGGGAGATTCAAACGTGTATTTTAGACGAGAAACCGAATTAGAATTGCGGCTTTATAGTAGCTGATGATGTATTTGGCAGTGGTGGAGGTAATGGCTAAAGCTATGGCAGCTTCTTCGGCCTCCTTCGGAAATTTTGTTTTATCGATTGTGCCGATGCGAGGCGAGAACCTCGATGATCGACAAATGCCAGGTAAAAGGCGTCTATGTCCGCATGTTCTGCCACGTCCACATAGGCCGTGTCTTTCTGAGCTAAAAACTTTCGTGAAGTTTCTCTGCCCTAGCCTTTCTTCTGTCCGTATCGTAGTGTGAATGCATGTTTTTGGGCAGAGGATGGACTATTAAGTGTTCGTGCACGTGTCTTGGAATTGGCAAGGTGTGTGCATGGATTCCTTCATATTGTATACCTGCCTTCTTTAGGATGAAATGTCCCGTTTCAGTGCCTGATAGTCTTTTGTATTGTGCGGTGGGGTGTGCTTCCATCATTTCCGCTAAGGTGTTATGAATTCCTAACTGTAGTAGTTTTTCATTTGGGGTATGACGGGGGAGGTTGAGCGCAATTTTGTAGGATTGTCTAATTAGAGCATCCAGGTCGTCTTTTTCTCTGACTGTGAGGGTGACTATGGTGTAGAGTAGATGACTCTGCTAAGAACGAAGGCTTGGATTAGTTTCCTGGTCTCGGATTCTTTAACTCCTACTCGCCTATTCGCTATGCGTATGATGAGGAGGGAGATTTGGTTGACGGTGTTTCTCAGTTTCTTAATTAGTGTGTCGATTTTTTTTTTTTTTACTGTATCGGCATTCCCAATATTCTTAGTGTTTCCACTTCTGGGATGACTGCCCCTTCCGCGTAAATTTGGTCTCAGGCGCTTTATTCTTTCTTTGACGCTTTGGGTGAAGGATGAGGACATCGGATTTTTGGGGGGAACACGCAAGTCACGCGGCTTGTGCCTCCTCTACTACTACATCTGCCGCTTGTTGTAGTGTATTTTGTATCGTGCCGATACTCCCCTTGGTGGTCCAAAGAGTGATATCGTCCGCGTACAAAGAGTGTTCTAGGTCTGGGATTTTGGCGAGTTCGTATGCCATGTTGATGAGGGTTACATTGAATAAGAAGGTGGACAGGACAGATTCCCCCCCCCCCCCCCTTGCGGCGTTCCTCTGTCTCCTAAACTGAAGGTGTCGGATTTGATTGTGCCAATTTGAATTTTAGCCGTTCTATCAGAGAGAAAGTCCTTGATGTAGTCAAAATGTTCTTTCGCCCGCATTCAATGGTGAAAGAGAAGCTAGGATTGCTTTGTGTTTGACGTTGTCAAATGCTTTGGTTAAATCTAGAGCTAGAATTGTCCTTGTGCTCCTTTCTTGCTCCTGAGATAGGACTTCGTTTGCTAGACTGAGCATCGTATCCTGTGTTGCTAAATGTGATCTAAAGCCGACCATAGTGTTTGGATATAAATTGTCTCTGTGCATATGGGACGGCAGTCTGTCTAGTATGACGTGCTCTATCAGTTCTCCTATGCAAGAAGTAAGCGAAATAGGTCTGAGGTTTTCGAGCGCGAGCTTTTTGCCCGGTTTTGGGATGAATTTAACGATGGCATGTATCCAAGACGCTGGGAGTCTTCCCTCCCTCCAACACTCGTTCGCAAAGTCCGCGAGGGCTGTGATAGAAGCGTCGTCTAGGTTTCTGAGTGTCATTGTTAATGCCGTCCTCTCTTGGAGCGGATGTTGTGCGTATCTTAAGGAGGGCTGCTCTGATTTCCGCCATTGTTATGTCAGCGTCCAGGATCGGGTTTGGTTGTCCTTTATAATCGGGTAGGGACTTCGTCTCTCGGGTTGTGGAGAAGTACTTCTGCTGTAGCGTGTTTCCGTGCCTGGGCCTATGTTTAAAATTTTGGTGATTTCCTTTTGAGTCGTAGCTCTATAGGGTTCCGGATCAAGGAGATGCCGCAGAAGATTCCACGTCTCTCTCGTGCCTAGATTGCCATTTACATTTTCGCAGATATGGTTCCACTGCTGTCTCGCGAGTTCTGCGGAGTGGTGGTGAATTTCTTCCGTGAGTGTGACTATCCTGTTTCTAAGCTTTTTGTTGTATTTTTGCTTAAGCCATCTTCTAGGCTTTGCCTTACCTCACACATGTGTGTAAGTCGGCTGTCAATCGTATTTACTCCTAGGTCATGTACTAGTTCTCTAGTGGCCTTTCCCACATCCAATAGGTGGGTTTGTGTCCACTGTTCTAGGGGCCAGATTACGCAACTGTGACAAATTCTGCCAAAAGTTATTGACAGTGACGTCAAAATGACGAAACGATGAGACGTCACCACGCGACGCAACGAGGAATCAGCCAATTACAGCAGGGCGGCGCCCCGAGAGCATTCGAGGGGCCATCGGCTAATTTTTTTGTAAAAAGAAATAAGAAACAAGCAACGAGGAAAATAACTAATATTTTATTTTGCCAAAACATTGTGTTTAAAGTCCGAAAATAATAAGCAAAAGAAAAAGTGTTCGAAGATGTGCTAATAAATTGGCTGTTGGGTAACTTTTGCTGCCGCGGGGATGCGCTGAAGGCGGTAAAACGTCAAGCCGCTTTGCACGAAAGCAGCCGATTCTACGCCGTGTTCATTGTTTGTTACGCGGCGTCTGAAGTCAAGCTACTGTGCGGTTGACCTAAGTGCGCAGAAAAATTTGAACGAATGCAGTGAAGGCTACGTGCCTACCGACCGAACTTGCAAGAAGCGCTTGGTACGAAATCGGCGAAGACAACTTGTTGAAGTCTGTGTTTTTCGCCTCTTTCGATCGATGACAAAAATGCCAAAAGGTGAGGTGTTGCAGTATGTGATGTGTGGTTGTCTGTTTCTTTTCCCTTGTGAAACAGAAGACGACCACGAAGTGCGATTTGCTGGGAAAAATAAAGTGCTTTGCCAGCATAAGCGTACGTATTTTATTTATATATCTGTGGCAAAGAGGTGACCGCGGGAACCCACCCCTTCTGCGCGCTAAGTTAGCAGATTGCCTGCAATACCTGCCGCGCGCATTTGCTCACCGTCGGTTGTGCGATGCCGACGTGCGCCTCGCTACCAACAGCAGCCTGAAAGCCGCCCATGGCAAATAACCGCAATGCACACACCACCTGCCGCCGCACCGACAGCGCGCTCGCACGCAAACCTCCCAGTTCATCGGCGAGTTCGTCGCATAGCCACTCCACAGTCTGCTTCTCCAGTCGAAAAAGGCGTTGAAACAGTTCGTCCGGCAAGTCAAACGCGTCTTCGTGCGCCCTCCTTCGCCGTTGCTCGCGCCGGCGCAGCCGCCTCAGTCGTATCGCCGCGTACACCGCCGCTATTTGCTGTCACAAAGGCAACGGTCAAATTGACCGCCTCGAAACTGTGACAAAAAACTGTCAATTAGCGGCTGCATAATTAAGTGTAAAACGTCACCACTTCTGCCACATCCGTGACGTAATCTGCAGCCACCCATGACGCAAAAAAGCAAAATGGCCGCCGGCCACGACCGACGTACGAATAGGAGCGAGGGTTATTGACGCCTTTGTGACAAGTTTTACAATTTTCCTAATTGACAGTTGCGTAATCTGGCCCTAGGTCTGTAATCGGTTCCTGATTTTGGTCGCGGATCGTCCTAAGTTTGTCCCAGTCGGTGATTCTGTTTTTTTTCTGGGTTTGGGTTTGAGATTGACAACGGCGATTTTAGACGATATGATATAATCACGAAACACGTACGGACGGACAGAAAAGAGAACGAAACGTCCGTGTTTCGTGTGCGCTGCAAACACCTACAGCATGAAAAACCAACTAGCCCAAGAAAAGACGATTCTGATATAATGGTTATTATAATGATATAATGGATGTAAAGGAAGGGCCCACTCCGCAGCCATCAAAATATTACGCTAACCACACCGTCATGCCAGCTCGATGGTTTGGGATTAACAAAGGCGCGTCTAGTGAATATGGTGTTGTCTTAGAATGGTGCTTTTCCTTCACTTGCGACGAAGTTTGGCTGTCCACTGATATATGTAAGACAGGCGTCATTTCCTTTCCTTAAAATGAATTTTATTTTCATTTTCCTTGCCTTACGGCGCGGTTCGGGTGTCCACCAAGATATGTTTCCTTTCGTTAAATTGTCCGGGCAAGGCGTCGCACCGAACGCGGATTCCTTGCCAATGCAGCAACACGCTCTTCCGACCTACCCTTAAAGACGAAGCTTAAGCGTCCTCCAATTTTTTTATGGGCGCGGGCGAGGGAGAGGAGGTTGCACCAAACGCCGACAGCAATGCGGCCAGAAACGCCAGCGTCGCAACCGGCGTCGCATGGAACGCAAAGTAGAAACGCGAGCGTTTTGCAACCGGCGTCGCATGGAACGAACAGTGGAGCTCCGCAGAACGAGTGTACAGGCCGCATTGAGCGGACGCAACACGTGCTTACAATCTCATCGGACCGAGGGGCCATCCGTTACATCAATATCGCCATGGAGGAATTACTTGATATGAAGATAAGTTTTTTGGCGCATCTGGCCGGAGAAGTGCACGACGAATTCAGGCAGCTCGTGAGGGAAGTGCTCAATGCAGAACCTGAAGATATCGGCGGCGGCGTGGAACATTTGGCCACAGCAACTTGCGAAGCAGTCGCTCTCGCCGACGTGATCGAAGCCAGGTTCGCGGAATTCAGGCGTCGCCTGCAAAGCCGTGCAGAGCCTCCAGAGGGTGGCCAAGGACCCGAGGTCATCATCATCAGTGACGACGAAAGCACGGACAGCTTGGATGGCCAGGCTTCCGAGGATGGGGCGCTGGCAGACCAGGGAGCCGCCACAGCAGAGGGAGGAGACGGGGAGCAGTCGCAGGCTGCCCCCTCCGACGGCAGCGGCAGCGCTTTGTAATCCTTCTTGTTATAAAACGAAGTGTTCAATGTTTAAGGCCTCACTTCTTTCATCTGCCGGCCCATTTTTGACTCTTAGTCAAGGCGCATGGCGGTTCAACAGCGATTGCTGCCACAGCTGTCCATCACCACCTTACCCCCCAGACGGCCAACAATGTCCGACGGACGTCCGATTAAGGTACGTACATCCGAATCCGCACATCCGAAGGAATAACGAAGCAGATCCAAAAGCGGACATCCGAATCCGTATGTTCGGTGGGCTTACGAGGGGCGTCCTACTTAGGACCGATTTTGAAAATGGGCAGAACGGAAAAATCGCTTCCCATTCGGCAGTGAACCGGTATATTTCGTGTCTGGTTGTTGTAGGAGGCGGGGAGGGCTAGAGAACTGCCCACTGAGGACTCTCATTGGAAGCTCGAATTAGCTCGTCGACGTCTAGTCTTATTTCTTGTGCTTTGCAACACAGATGCTGCAGAAAACTTATCCATATTCCAGGCTGTAAGAGCAGCACATGTCATTGTGCCTGCACTGCATTCTTTAGCACAGTTGCTTGAACACAGACGCCGCGCTAACTTCGGCACGCCCGCGGTGCCCCGTACACCTAAGCGAGGAACCTTTCAGAGGGAGAGTCCTTCTAGAAAAGAATCTCTGCGGATGTCAGCGTGTGCATTGAATCCACCGCGCGGACGTAACCTTCCCGGCGGTCTAACTCGGTGTGAGGAGGTTGCACTGAGAATACGCGTGGGCGCAGTGCTGCATCTTGGACATCAGAGGACCCTCCACTAACATGTCCTTTCTGCCCTGCTACAGACAAGGAGGCAGTGCTTAGCCATTTTTGAACAGCTTGATCCGGATATAGTGCGTAGAATACACTGGCTAGTGAGCCCATCGGGGCCTCCCTGGTGGCACCGCGAGCAATGAATGCCGACGGCCGCCGCGTGGAGCGCTGCGAGTCGGGAGGGTGCGGGCCGCGCCTCCTCGCTCTCGTGACATCAGGTAAAGGAGCGCTGTGTATTTGCTTTCGTTAAGCCGTAAGCGACCACAGCTGCCGTGGAGGCAGCTGACTGCAGGTTTCAGTGCCTCTTTTGAGTCTCCGACTAGAAGTTTCACATTTAGTCCTTGTCACATGCGAGAAAGCTTCTATGAAGTTCAGCACATCTTCGAGCTTCGAACATCCGGTGCTTACGAAGGGAACAGGGAATTTGTTTTCTAGACGCGATTACAAAAGTACTCTTTCGGTAACATTTTCTCTAACGAAGCAGGTGAAACGCGTCAGTTAATTTTATGGGTTTTTATTTAGGTGTTGTGCGTGCCTGGTTTTGAGCCACAATTATCTGGTACTAACAGAAAGCTCAGGGCTCTCCTTTGGACCTCGTAGATAATAAACGTACACTTCTCAGCAAAAAACTTCCCTTTGTTGGAAGTGTGCTTCCCTGAGGCCGGCTTTATATCCGCCGCGTCAACCACTAAGATTTGTGAAGGTAACCTCCTTGATCAAGGATTCGGCCTCTTTGCAAGTTAATTGTGATGGTATATGTTCTGACTCCTCTCTTCCCCTCACGTACACCGCGGCTACCGCTAATTGCCCATCAAACAAAGTTGTTTTCTTCAGCTTCAAAATAGGCGTAAGCTAATTAATCCACTGACAGAGATGGCACTTCCAACCATGTAACTGGAATAGATCGAGTCGTTGTAGAGTAAGACCGGTGCACTCTCGCGGGTGGTCGGCAGACGTTCACAATTCACCAGCGCTTGCTTCTTTAGAACCACAGCGTGTGGTGCATTTTTCAACTATAGTAGAGCTCCGTTGTCGGCACCACGTCCTTCCATGCTCACCGATTTGGCACTATCAATGGTACGAGCACAACTCGGAGGTTTCCGACACAGCACGCCTAGCAGGGACGCTTTGCTGGAGGGTCTTGCTCGCACAGATTTCTAGTTTTCCTGTTTGCTCATATATTAAGCCCAATGTGTTTTAGATGACGCGTGAATATCGTGTCGGATTTCAGACGCGGTTTATCGTGGGGAAGCTCGCTGGTGACTCACCTGCGCATCACTATTTCGGGCACACTTGCATATTTCAACTCATAGGTAACCCAGGCTCCCCTTGACTCAGGACTCCTATAAACTCGCACAAAGGACAGTTGAATAGTTTTTACTCCCAATAGCCCAAGTTACATGCCTAAAATGCCAAAGACACGGTGATGCGATGAGCTCTTAACTGCAGCATATATATATATAGCCTGGCCAGGTTCAGAGGCCTGTAGCTGCCGCTCGCGGGTCGAAAAAATCTCAAGCCGCTGAATGTGTTCTGCAACCAATTAAAAAAAAACGGCAAACGAATTGCTAGGACAACCGCGATACAGCAAGATACCGCGATCATCATCTCGACCAAAAGCTATTCAATGTTGCGAGTAGTGCGCAGGAAAGGCATTTATGAACGTTACAATGCCGTGCCCAATCGGCATCATGGATTTACTTGGGATCATGGGATTGCTCAACCTTACATCATGGACACGTTTGATTTGACAGGCCCACTCAGTACCGGACTAAACAGGACCTACTCTCACCGCGGCTCAGATCATGATCTGAATGTGAGCCCGGTCTCACGACTGACATGATCTGAACGCGAGCCCGAACTCACTCACAACTCAGATCATGATATGCACATGAGTCCGGGCTCACTCACGGCTCAGAACATGAGCTGAATGTGAGTACGGACTCACTCCACGGCTCAGATCATGATCGATCTGATATGAACGTGAGCCCGAGTGAGTCGACTCATGAGTGAGTTCGCCAACCTATGCCTTCTCTCTTCCCCCCGGGGGTGTCCTGGTCACCGATTCTTCTCTCTAGAGGTGGGAGGCTGTGCTGGCTAGCTCTGACCCCAGAAGTTCAGGCAAATAATATTCTCCATCCCCACCAAAACGGCTTCAGGCGCGGCCTGTCTGCCGTTATCGAACTTGTTGAGATCCATGATTCCGCTAAAGCAATTAACAACCAAAGACAAATAGATGTGATTTACCTAGACTTTCAACTTTGATCGTGTCTGCCGAGCAAAACTTTTAATATAATAAAGCTTAACATATATAAGGAGATGAGCAAATTGTTCAATGGGTCATCAGCTTTTATCGGATCGCCGCCAGTGCCCACACTTTCGAAATTGTGTGTCCTTTTTGATGTAGCCCAGGGCTCCGTTATAGCCCCTATCCGGTTTCTTTTGTTGATAAACGGCATAACTAATCAGGTAGGATCCAAGGTTAGGTTATTCGCAATATCAAATAAGTGTTTACATGGATTTTGGCTTGACAGCCTAATGGTGTGTACAAACTGGCAAATGACCATCAATCTTCATAAAACAGTTTCAGTGTCAATAAAAAACTAATAGTTGTTCGTACGGCTATGACAGTGCCATCCTTAACACTGTTTATTGTATTCTTGGGCGTCTATCATCAGATCTAGGATGGTCGGCTCGCGATATTTCTAGATTTCGCGAAGGCCTTTGATCGTGTTTCGCACCGCAAGCTAATGATAAAACTCCGACATCTGCTGCAAAATCAGCGCCTTGTTCAGTGGCTTGACTCCTACCTTTCTGAACGGCACCAGTACGTCCAGATCTCTGGTTCTAATTCTCCGCCAGCTGCAGTTCTTTCGGGAGTACCTCAAGGCTCTGTGCTTGGTCCACTTCTGTTCCTTATTTATTTAAATGACTTAAGTTTCGATTCTCCAATGCGATGCCGTTTTTTCGCAGACGACTGCGTTGTATACCTACCTATTCAAAAAGCTCAGGATCATAGTATACTA
This sequence comes from Amblyomma americanum, assembly GCF_052857255.1. Classification (NCBI taxonomy): domain Eukaryota; kingdom Metazoa; phylum Arthropoda; class Arachnida; order Ixodida; family Ixodidae; genus Amblyomma; species Amblyomma americanum. The sequence goes on along the minus strand of NC_135497.1, from coordinate 116,401,324 downwards.
AACGACTACCTATCAGAGGTTTCTAAGTGGTGTCTGTCCTGGGAAATGTCCTTAAACACCTCAAAGTGTGCAAAAATGACAATTACACGCAAGAAGCAGGTTCATAATTACACATATAAAATTAACGGTGCAGCTATTTCTCATGTAAATGAATACAAGTACCTGGAAGTTGTAGTTAGCAGTAACTTAAGCTGGAGCTCGAATATCGGGCATTTGGTTTCAAAGGCGTCCAAAAGGCTTTGGCTGTTAAGAAATCGCCTAAAGCACTGCACAACTAAAACAAAATTAACAGCCTACACTGCATTAGTACGCCCACTGCTGGAATATGCAGACGTTCTTTGGGATCCGCACATTCAAGTAGATATAAATCACATCGAAGGCGTTCAAAAAAAAAGCACTAAGATTTATCTACAATGCATATGGTAGGCACGTGTCTGTCTCTAATCTACTAAGGCAATCTGAACTCCAGACGCTTCAATCCCGTCGCAAGTTACACCGTTTAAAACTGCTGCATGGTATTATTAATAATTTAACAAACATTAATTTTGGCGCTTACATGGAATATAATACTTCCCGCCCAACACGCTGCAAACACAGCTCGACAATAGTAGTTCCACGATGCCGAACTAAAGCTTACCAGTTTTCTTTCTTTCCAAAAACAATATCACAATGGAACGGGCTTCAGCGTGACGTGGTCAGCTTTGCAAACCAAGATTCCTTCTTATCTGCTGTCGCGTCGCTGTTATAGACGCTGTGTGTTAGTTCATGCTCTTACTTTTGCATTTTTGTATTCTTAAGAAGCGCAGAGTGTTTGTTATTGCTTCTCTGCTCGCTTTTTATTTTGTGTGTGCTTGCTTTGTTGCATCGCATTAGATCAAAGATGTATTTTGTTCCACTCCTGCCTTGGCTACCAAATGGCGGCTGGCAGTATTGAATAAAATAAAATAAAATAAAATAAATGTAGAACACGTGGCAAACAAGGCGATGGGAAAGTTAGTTTCTAAAACGGGCTCTGCTTTGCTCTACGAAGGAACCCAAGTTTTTGGCTTATGTGACGATTATTGGTTCGATATTAGGATATGCGAACGTGGCGCGGTTTCGTTTATCCAAAATCAAATAACTACGTTCGAAGGTGTCCAGCGAAAAGTTGCGTTTTTATATGTAACAGGTATACAGGCGCACCGACTCCGCGACGCAGATGCAGTCCGAGATCGGCCCTCACACACTATAACCAGTCGTGCGATGCTTCACCGTCTGAGATTTTTGCATTTCATCCTGCATAACACGCTTCAAATATAAATTATGACCTCTACATTTCCTTTAACACTTCCAGAGAAATGCTTCATAAGCATCAGTTCCCACTCTAAGAATATTTTTTCAGCTAATGATCGTGGTTTCTCAGTGGGCACAGGCCAAAAACCAACGCAGGTTCGGCTTTACCGCGAGCTTGCTCCGCACCTAAAAAGGAGCGAGTGTTCGAGGCAGGGCTGACAGAGCCACATACCAAGAAGATGGCTTAGGGTGAAATGATCCGGGCCTACTCCGCCGGTACTCCACAATATCGGCGCTTTTTACGCTCTGACCTACACTGCCCGCCCTTCCTCGGCATCCCGCAACGGCCTTTACGACCATGCGGTCGTAGGCCAGCCAACCTCATGGTCAACCGCCAACCGAAAAATTTTACGGGACACGGGTGTGCAGGAGAGCAATTATTTCAGAGCAGTCATGTAATCCGGTCCCTGAAATGCGTCAAAGCATGAAACGCATGTTCTATCTGCTGGCAACAATTCCACGCGACTGAGCCGCGAGGTAGAGCTGCAGTGATTTTTTTTTTTGCGAGAAAATGCGTCCCGCAATATTTTGATCGCGACAGTACATAGAGGATGAATTGCATCTCTGCAATAAATACCATACGCTGAAAAAAAAAAAGTAGCCTTGTGGCCTATGGGTTGCGTGTTCGTCTCGTAATCCAATTCCTGTGGTGTTCAATTCCCCGCGCGCCTTCGGAAGAAATTTTATTTTTCTTTGATACCACGGTGACGTCATTGGGATTTTTCGTGACCACTTTTGCGGTCAAAGACGACAACGTCTAGTTTCTTTGCTGATGAGCCATATAATAATTTTGCATTAATAAGTAAGTAAGCGCTGAGTAACTTTCTTCACAGCAGTCCATCCCTCCCCACGCACATCCAATTGTGGCCCAGTTTTACCCGCGCCGCTACTAGAAAGCTCCATATGTACGATCACCCAGCAATATTGAATCAAAACGCGTTCGCCGGCCCTCTACGTACGGTGCCGAGCCCCGGCCCGGTCCAGGGCCGGCGAAACGGCATTTTCCGGGCCTGGACGGGCTGGGGCTTTCTGGCTGCCTCTGCAGTGCCCGTTAGGCTCGCAACTTCTGATGGTCCCGGCGCGTCGCGCATTCCGAGGGTTTCCCCACGACGGAGAACCGGATTCTTAGTATCACCATGAAATGAAGAGGTCAGAAGATCAGAGGTTTCGTCTGTTGCGACGCTGCATTTCTCTGACCAAAAGCAAGAGCTTATGAGGCGATGAACGAGACAAGCGAGAGAATAAGCTTCAAGGTTGACTTTGTCAACATTCAATTTTTCTGTTATTGCTATCACTCGTCCCTTCGACATTGCGCAACGAATGACAACAGAATAATTGTTTTTTGCGCATGACTCCTGAGATTTGAGGAGTGCAATAAAGCTGTCCACTTTTTACAGGGTGATTTTTTTTAACCTTTACAGGTTTCTATTTTAAAAGCTGTAAGAGATAAGTCGGTGCGGTCTGTTGAGCTGAATTGTACAGCAAGGAGAAAATTATGTACCTCATATGAATAAACAATTAAACAATTAATTAGATAAGCTTAACTAATAAACAGTTTTTAATTTTTGATTTTAGGGAGCAAGGTTATATTGCGAAATTAATGCCGTAAATATCTAAGGTGAGCTGTGTTTTCAAAATTTTTTTCATCAGTAATGGGGCTCGAAATATCGACCATCAAAAATACGCATGTGAAAGCTCATTAAGTTGGCTCTCCCGCATTGCATATTTACGAAATGACGTCTCGTACTTATCATGCATGTTAAGGCGGAAGCCTTTAATTGCTCATTGTCAAGGACATCTGCTGTTAGCAGAAACTGTCACAGCTTTCCGGCCTCCTGATTGGTCTTCTCTGTGTCGTGACGTCACTGTCCCTAGGCGCAGGAGTGCGCCTCCTGATTTGTTCGCGTGCGTGACGTCACTGTCGTCAAGTGCGGGTGTCGGGGTGGTTCGGCGCTGATACGCTTTGATGACGCGAGTAATATGACAGTATGAATCTGGCTGCTCTATTTCGCTCTGCTTCCAGAACATTCGTAAGAATCGTGTGAGAATTATGCCACATAATAGAGCCGTATTCAAGACGACCTGATCAGCGTGATGCAAGCGCTGTCTTGTTTCAGCGTTCGCGAGGGGTAAACGGCGTTTCGAAAGACCAATTTTTAAAAAATCTTTGTTAGTTATGTATTCTATGTGCGCATTCCAGGTTAGGTTATGACTGAAAAATACTCCCAGGTATTTGATACACGGCACAGAGTCAATTCCTTTATTATTTAATTTGTAATCTTCAGCCTGTCATATAACTTAATTAATCGTCTAATTATTGATTCACATGCTGTACAAAATAAAATCCAACTCAACTGACCGCACCGACGTACCTCTCAGTTTTTTTAAACAAAAATCTGTAAAGGTTTTTTAACTTTTACAGACTAAGGCCAACACTAAGATCAACACTAAGGCCCCGTGTGCTGTGTGATGTCAGTGCACGTAAAAGATCCCCAGGTGGTCGAAATTCCGGAGCCCTCCACTACGGCACCTCTTTCTTCCTGTCTTCTTTCACTCCCTCCTTTATCCCTCCCCTTACGGCGCGGTTCAGGTGTCCGCCGATATATGAGACAGATACGGCGCCATTTCCTTTCCCCCAAAACCAATTATTATTATTATTATTATTATTATTATTATTATTATTATTATTATTATTATTATTATTATTATTATTATTATTATTATTAGTTTAACTTTTGCTTACATGAATGCTAGGCATCTAAAAAAGAACTACAAAGTGTATTGCACGCAGTAGGGCCTTATCAACATGCTGACATAAAAAAAGTCAGCACTATGTTCTTAAATATTTAACGCTTGTCTTTATCAGGTTGCTAACTGTAATTACACAGCAACTATACCAGGTAGCATAAAATAAAATGGAGCTCTGAAATCAGCATAAATGATCACATATTGGCGCGAACTGTCGCCCTACATACAAAAATAACGAAAACAGGCTTAAATGCTGCGTCTGTCATTACAAGAATTTCATGGTTCAGAGCTCGGAAGGCGAGAGGCACTGGCTTAGACTGAGGAGAGCAGCGAATCGTGAGTCGAACGCATCCAAACGACGCCCAAGGAGAGATAGATGTTCACTACTCCGTCAGCTAGAGACTGCTGTTTGACGAAACGCGTGTAGCAGTCGAGAGCTATTTCGGTCTACGCCTCCTTTATTGTCAATTACAGTCATATCGGCTAGCCCCTTTTCCTCCTTGTGTCGCTATTAAAGTTCGGAGTTCTCCCCAACTCATTGCAACTATAGTGCACTATAATTGCAACTTCGGAGCAAGCACGAAGGCTTCGCAACACAATAGAGTTTTAGGAGAGGGTTGAACTGGACACTGAAACTGAGGAAGCATTGCTTTCATGCTCCTAATGTCGCGGATGAATGCCAGGTCACGGTCGTGAGTGAGGGAGGCAGGCCTGACAACGAAGGTAAATGAATTGGTAAAAATCCAAGATTAGTCCCGGAGACGGTGGGAATCTTGGCCAGGATCTCCGCTGCCAATCGGGAGACGATGTCGCAGATCCATACGGCCTGGGCAAGTAACCCAAGAAGGTACCTGTAAGCAGAAAGTTGGTTGAGCCTATATAGTATATATGAACGGTGCAAGCAGTATGCGCGGCAAATGCCACTATTAACGCTGGCAAAGAGGCGCACACGTACGTCTATGCAGATGTGGCGAGAAGTGGGCTCGTGCCAGGAACTGCCGTGGAATTGAAAGGCGTGCGATTACGGTGGGAGTGCAAAATAACATTAATCGAAAACTTTGCCGTTGGAAACACCGCAAAAGCTTTCGGTCACATGCGTCAAGAAGCCATTTGGCAATCGAACTTTCCTGAAAGCCTGTGTCCTTCTGCACCTGTAATCAGATGAAGCGCTGCAAGCAGAAGTTCAATAAAGGTGGAAAGATTTGCTCGGTGCCAACATTCCTCGCAATGACTGCTCGCTGCTGATGGTGCGCGATGTCAGCCATATGATGAGCATTATTGCTAAAAGGGTAACACCAAGACAAGTGGCAAAGGATAATAGTGAGCTTGCAGGCAACTAGTATATATGAACGCAGTTGGGGCCTAATAGCAGGAGCGATCCTGATATTAATGCCCAATTTTGTTCACACCGCTTCGATGAGCAGCGTACTCAACTCTTCAACCATGAAGAATGAATGAGCTGCACGAGCCAGGGTCGAACGGTGGCGGCCAGTGCTGGAAGAAAACTTCGCAGAAGTTTGCCGAAATGGAAACCGTAGGAAACAGCATGCATCGGAGGGCGAGCAGTGGAACTGCTTTCGCACAAAAAAATTTCAATACCTGCTGGTACAAAGAGCCAGAACTAGGAACAGCTGGTAGAAAAAGACATGATCTAACGCGCGGTACACAGTTCGGAGAAGGCGAGGACAAAGAGCGACACCGGTGCACAAAGCGCGAAGTAAAGACCCAGTGACGTCGGGGCTTGTGTGCCGGTGTCGTTCTCGGTGCTCGTCTCTGCCACAAGCCGCGCAACACGTTAAAACAGGACCGGTCAGTGGGGCTACGTGTGATGTACTTGAAAAACGCAATGGAGCCTCCGGAAATGCTACTGGAGCATTGAGGCCTTCAAGCTATGAACAATATCCTGCAGAAAGATGACACCTAGGAAATACTCGTATCATGCGCATGCATACACGAACGACCCGTTGGGGTTCCCTTACTTGGATAGTCCGGTGAGAGGCGTCGGCACGAGGCAGTGCGGGAAGAACAGCGGAAAGAAGGTAGAGAAGAACATTCCACTGATAAACAATGTTGACGACAGTGAAGTCACGAAGACCAGCGGCAACCCGAAGCCCGCTAAGAAGGTCCAGTTGTCCTCGACGCTCGGCACTCTCCAATGTGGTTTCCAGCCGCGACTGGACCAGGTGTGTTCGAACAGAGGCAAGGGCAGGAGGCTCAGGTGCCGGGTGCTGACGACGGTTGCGAGCACATCGGGAACAGTGTCGGAACCGACGAAACACAGGGCTACGAAACGTGTAACAAACGTCCACAAAAGAATACGGAATGCCTAGAAGAAATATACTTTCAGATGTTCTGCAGACAATGAGGTAACAAGAGGTGTCATATGCCATGCTAATGCTCCGCCAAAAAAGATCCAGAAAACTTCTTCATAAGAACTCGTTAAAAACATGTATTTACACTTTTTTATTTTTTGGAAATGGCTGCTTATATGAAGCCTATAGACTCAAGATCAGTATGCTATATAATTAGAGCCCTCTAAAATCAACCAGTGGGATTTCATTAGGTTTAGTGCTCACGCTTTTTTTAGAGCTGCAGATTTTGTTTGCTCAGATATGTGCAGTATAGGTCGAACTGCAAAAGGCCGGCAGCTGCCCTTTGCTGCATAAATACAGATGCAAATCAGGCAAGAAAACCCGCTTCATCAGTCTCTGCCATAGTTTATTATATAGGTGCCAAATAAAAAAAAACTAAATTGCTTGGCATTAAAACTGGAAGTAGCAGGATGCTTGCTTTGCAGGGGCCGTCTTCCAAATTTCTCTTACACTGAGAAGTTTCGTACCTGCAGTTTCATACCTGCATTTTCATACATGCAGTTTCACCCGAGTAAACTTCTCGTCAGAGAAATTTTTAAAACGTTGCGTGGAAAACGTTTATTTATAGAAGTTCTAAAACGTTTGCGAATAAACCTCTTTTGTCAGTATGTTTTTAAAACTTTTGTGGATAAACCTCCATTGCTGAGATGTTTTTAAACGTTTCACTCTAGAGTTAGACGTTGCTAGATGTTTGGAGTTTTTTGAAGATGTTTTACAGAAGTTATGTGTTTTATGGGAACCGTCACGCCGAACCACGCATCGGTCAGCATAACGCTCAGGGTGGGTATGTTCATGCGAGGGGCGCCCATAAGCTGGCAGAAAACTATGTCGACAATCTCCTGCAACTTAAAGCAGCTTGTCAAATAACGCCGGCAGCAAGGAGAGCGCTTCACAAGCGTCTTCCATCAGCGCTCGCAGCGCCAGTTATAACTTCGCCACGCTTTGGTCGTTGTGCAGTAAGGGGAAGAGAAGCGCTTTTGCTACTGGAACTCCGTTGCAATCACGGGCCACGATGCGCAAGCTGGATACAAGGAAAGGGAAGAGGCTCCAAGTGAAGATGCGTTTCAAGCGACGCATTTGGGGGATGCCCCGCTGCTGCTGTGCATGGGCGTTGACGGCCTCTACTCCCGCGGCGACTTCCATGAATCTAGCCACCAGAATTAACACGTTGATTGTGACAGCGATCGATATACTGGAGCGTAGAAGACCCGCGAAAAATGACCCGAACGCTTACATGTCTGCCCGAGCCCGTTCTTGCAAGGAAAACTCACTTGGGCATACAAAGAAGAATTGAAAGCGCTTCTGATATAGTCCGTCGGGACACCGGACCAGACGTGCACGCGGCTGCGCTGGAAAGCTTCCCTGTTCGATTCACGGGGCTCACATGCAATTGCAAGCGTTGAAACAAATTCGTGGGAGAGCGACGAACAATAAACTGCGCACTTTAAAATCGCATGCTACTCATGTTTCCAGAATCTGTGACTATAAACCTTAGCGCGTTGGCATTTATACTCGCCGGAGGTGGCATTCCAGAAAATAAAATTTCACGCTCGCTCTCCCATTTTTGTTGGGTTTGTTTCTTCATATATCCATCTGCGCATTCATCAGTTTTATGCCTGCACGTCCGGCAGCAAGCTTTATAGCAAGCCTATAACCCTAAATCAGGAGCTCGAATTCATACATTCAAATCGCACATGGCAGCATTGACAGTCATCATAGATGGGTTGATATATGATGACTGGCATAGAGTGGTAGTAATTTAATGACTGCGAGTGGCCGGGAAATTTCATAAAAACCTCTGAAGCTTTGCGAATGGAGAAGGGTCGAACCATTGTGTTCTGCCTCGTGCTGCCTTGTTCAGGGCAATATTTTAGTAAAAAAAAATCAACGATGGGATAAATAAAATGATTTTAAAGGGATACTGTGCCCAGTTCCATCCAATTATTGTTCTAAAAAACAACTGATTCTCTGCCTCAATTCTTGACTATGCAGGCTTTTGTCCGGCATCACACGATCAATTTCTCGTGCAGAAATATGGATTTAAAAACCATCCCGCCATTCGACTCAAACCGGTGACGTCCTCTGTGTTTTTTTATAACTTGCTAAATTTATTCCCCTGTTCTTTAATGCCTGCCAAAGCAGGTATTACTGTGCCGCAAAAGCCGCCTTCATACCTCAAAAAGCCTAATTGTAAAAAGTCTGGTTCATTTTAAAATTGGCTTTTAAGGAAAGGAAATGTCTCACATATCGGTGGACACCTGAACCGTGCCATAAGGGAAGGGAGGAAGGTGGGAGAGAAAGAAAAGAGAAAGAGGTGCCGTAGTGGAGAGCTCCGGAATAATTTCGACCGCCTGGGGATCTTTAACGTGCACTGACATCGCACAGTACACGGGCGCCTTTTGCATTTCGCCTCCATCGAAACGCGGCAGTCGCGGCCGGGTTCGAACCGGTGAGCTCCGGCTCAGTAGCCGAGCACGCTAACCACTGGGACACCACGGCTGGTTCGCTGGAAAGAGCTTCGTAAGAGGTCGCGTTAAGTGGTCGAGAACACACAGCCCTCGACGACTTTGTCAGCCCACTCCACCTCCAGAACTTGCGTTCTGGAGTCAGAGCTTTAGTCAGCACACATGGCCGTCCGGATGGGGGGCAAGAGGGGCAGCTGCACCTCCCTGGAAATTTGGACAATAATTTTTTTCGCTCGGACTAAAAAATTTGTTTAGCACACTCAGGTTCCTCATATCCGCAGAAGCGCCATTCAGGATTGCGAGCAAACTTTACACTCTGCACACTATGACGTAATCTTGCTGGTGATGGCATGGCAGTGAAAGTATGACAGGCTGAAGATAGCGAACAATTTTGACATAAAGCTTGACGTTTTCTATCTTGAACTTCGAGATCTACGCAGTATTATCGCGATAACTTCCGCTTTCTCATAAATTGTCGGCTACATTTAGGAAAAAGTCTAGACCGCCACATTTAGTAAGAAAAGTGTGAAAGTGTGACACCTTCCCGTGGCGTCACATTTTCTTGTAGACACTCCTTGCTGAAATGACGAAATTTCGGACCACCCTGCCACCCAAACAAAGCCTATAGAAATCCGCCCCTCAAAAAGCTTGTACGCTTGTAGTGCACAGAAAACCGAGGCTAGTAGTGTCATTATGCGATCCATCCCAACGAATTAAGATAGGACCACAATTATTTTGGGCCCAGATGAATGCAACCGCAACTAAATTTTGTTTATGGCTATATACCTATAAAATAGGATAGTCAGTTAAATAAGGTTTTTAAAGCGAAAGCTTTATTGACCGCAAACTCGCGGTTTCGCCGTGACGGTACTACATCGAGGCACGTGACGTCACAACGCGCGCCTCTCCGCGGAAGGTTACTGTGCTTCGCGCGCTCGCCGCGCCATCTGGCATGACGTCCCACAGCGCCGCTCGCCGCCGCCGCCGTTTGGTAGGACGTGACACCGCGTTCCTCGTCGTTGCACTCGCCTCCGCTCGCTTCGACAGCTGCTTCGCATGCGTGATAAGATGACACCGGATTGAAAAGGAGAGCTGGCGAGCGCCGCAACCACAGTTGAGGCGACAGTATGGACGGCTGATAAGCTGGAGGAGGCCTGGAACCGACAGCGGAACGAGATGAAGAGGAAACGAATCGCCCAGGAAACAGACGAACAGCGCGCCGAACGACTGGCTAAACGCTGCCGTGAATATGCCGCCGCGAGACAGGCACGTTTAACGTCCGGTGTCTCGACCGCTAGCAGCAGACAGCAGCCAGAGGAGAGACCTGAGTCCTGCTTCACTGAAGACGGCCCGTGATGAACGATGGAATGCGACCAAGATACTTCAGCGGCGGGCTCAAGAAACCGAAGAACAACGTGCCGTTAGCCTAGACAATAGGCGCAAGAGTGACGCGACCCCTTCAATCCCTGTATAGCCTCGGTGCTGAAATCAAACATGGTCCTACAGGTCATACTGGACGTTTATGCCTGTGCTTCATACGTTGTGGAATATGTGAACAAGGCCAACCGGGGAGATTCACACTTGCTTTCGCTACATATATCCTGGCATAGCCGAGCTAAGCCACTGTCTTTTTTTTGTTAATGGAAGAGTGTAATTCATAGGAGTCTATGCTTTGCATCATTTTCTCGTTATGAAAACGATTGTCAAGCGCTTCGGACGAATTTATACAGTGTAAACACCAAGAGAGCCACACTGCCATGAAAACGGCTGCAGTGCGCTCAGCCAAAAGGGTAAAAGCAGCCCCGCTTCCACGCTTTGGGTGGTCACACCCGCGAAGTGCCAGCACGTGTCGTTCCGCCGTTTTCAAACGACGCCATCGTTAGCTCTGCTGAAGGGCGGCCTGTTGCAGAAATACAGCGGCACCGGCGAGCATGTGTTTCGAGCCGTCTTGAGTTGGGTGTCTGTTCCTTTGATCTCTAGAGAGATAGCCACAACACGGAGGCAGACAGTGCACAGGGCATCTTATTTTCGCCTTCGTCGCTCGCTATAATCAGGATACGTTCGTACGCCGGCCACCCAACCGCGGCAACCATTGCGAATGTACATTTGGCTGAGTGCCCCTCCGGCGTGAGAGGCCTCGCCACAGCGGCGGCAGAGAGTAAATGATTCCGATCATCTTCCCACAAGAGGAGCCGACACGGTCACGTGTTTCCCAGCACGTGCATTCTTTGTACATTGAGCAACCCTTTGGGTGGATCCTTGACAGGCTCGTCTCCGGCAGAGTGGCGCCGCTCTACCTTCTGCGGGGTAGGCGTCATACACTAATAAAAATGAATGTAGCCCAAACAAGCATCGGCCTTACAAATACATTCAGAACATTGAATTAATGATCGACCAAACAAAAAGTAACATTACTATAATTTTTGGTGCTACCTGGAAAATTCACAAATAGTCATCAACAAAGTCAGGGCACGAGAAAAATGATAGAAAACTTGGAAAAGAAGGACATATTCCAAGCTAGATGAGGCAATTGCTACCGCGCACTAAAAAATCGTAAGCTACTGCCCGCCACATCTTTGCACCATAACCACTGATATTGATCCCACGTAGGACCGAAACATTATAGCAATGTTACTTTTTTTGCTTTAGTCGAGAGTTAATTGTAAGTTCTTCATGTACTTTTTTTAATGTTCAAAGTTATACATTTAACGTTTTATAGCACTATATAAAAATAAATGAAAAATAAATGCAACATTCTCTAAAATGTTAAAGCAACCTTCCACGAGCATGCGGGTCCACCAGTTGTGACGGTACACAAGTTGACACTTTTCAAAGACGAACTACGGGGGCGGCACTTGAGCTCCACACACAGCATAGCATGCAAATCATACATTCGCCTCCGAACGGGTACTATCGTGTCAAGCCTATGCACCCGTTAGGAACGGGTGGCTGGTGAGTAATAGTGACGAATGGGCAATAAAGAAAACATCCTAACAAAATATTGGAGCTGTGCATAGAATGCATGGCAGGCCCAATATAAGAGATTTAGTTGCAACGTACAGCTAGTCGAATATTATATTTACCGTAGGAACCTTGATAAAAGGTCTGGGACAAACATATTGCACTTTTGTTTATATTTATGATTCCAACATTGTAATAAAGTTTAGAGGACTATATTAAAACAATGTTCATTTGGCAATGTAATATTTGGCACAACATATAACATTGTATGGTAATTTTTAACAATATATTAACATTAAATAGTCACCATATAAAAAGAATGTTTACTCTCAATGTTGAACTAATGCTTTCTTTACAACACATAATGTTATTTAAGAATGTTCGACAGCAATGTAACATTCCAATGCAGTATTTAAAGTTACTGCCATTATTCTAATGTTCGGTCTGACCCGCGACCCATCCACCTCGTATGAACGCTATTGTAATCGAGCGCCCTTTACATGGCATCCTTTCCGTGCGTACATGCTTGTTTCTGTGAGTGCCTTCTTTACATTTTGCGACCGGAGCCTCGGCGCGGTGGTTCAGCGGGTAGTGCTCTCGACTGCTGAGCCCGAGTAAACGGGTTCGATCCCGACCGCTGCGGCCGCGTTTCGATGGCGGCGAAATGCAGAAGGCGCCCATGTACTGTGTGATGTCAGTGCACGGTAAAGAAACCCAGGTGGTCGACATTATCCGGAGCTCTCTACTACTGCGTCCCTCATAGCCTGAGACGTTTTGGGACTCTAAGCCCCATAAAAACGCACAAAACAAATTTTACGACAGGAGTGGCGAGTGTCCCTTCCCCTCGGAAGTCGCGCGGCGTTCCTTTCACCCCCAAAGTGCGCACTCGGGGACATTGCAGCAAGTAAGCCCTTGCCCGTGTGCGCGCCTCTGTGTTTCTTTGTGATTCCGTGTTTTTAAGTGCATGGCCGGTTGTCAACGGAGCTGAGAACAACCAAGACAGCGGACGAGAGAGCGGCGAGCAGTGTGTGTGTGGTTGCTCGACTGTCCGGATGCGCGAGCAAGATCTAGCGAGGTGTATACGAAGCTGCGAGAGTGCATTTATCCTGTAAATAAGTTTTCGTTGTATATATAGCCATTTTTTGTTTTCAACGTACACGTTCAACTGTTTTTGCAATCAATGTGTGCACATTTTCTAATACTATCAACCACGAGGTACTCCAAAGCCAGCCAGCTTTGTCTCTCGCGGTTCAGAATGATGGACATCCGACGCTTCTTCAAGCGTCAGCGGTTGTCTGATGAAGCGTTATCCAACTGCGCCCCTGAAGATTCTGGTGTGACATGTGAAAACGGTGCAGCATTTGACTAGAGTGATGCAAGCTTTCATCACCGGACAGTAACCGATGTCGTCGACTCCATGGAAGGAACTCCACCAACAGCGAGCTCCAGTCACACAGCAAGCCGAGACGATTCCCTTTCTCTTTGCTTGGGATTTAAGTCCTTAGACAACAACAAGAAAACAACTATCTTGCCTCAAGAATATGACTTAGGAGAGTTTCTAGGCAAAGCTAAACTCACTGGCAAACCGGACTTTTTGAAGTTACGTCTTACTAAGCCATGGTTGCCAAATGTTATGCACGACTTTATGAAGGATGTAACACCTGGAAAGAGGCCTTTTCGCCACTAAGGGCTGGGAGATTACGCCCCTTGGCTTGCGTACTCAGAGACAGCGAAAGGCGCCCTTTGTCGTTTTTGCGTCACTTTTCCTCCGCGTGTTCACAGGGGTACTCAAGGTAGTTTTATCGTGCGCGCTTTCAGTGACTACAGAAAAATGCACGGGGCGTTTAGGGATCACGTAAAATCCCAATGGCACCAGGAGGCAATGCCGGCCTCACAGAAATTTATGGATGTGATGAAAGGCCAGCAACTACCCGTTGTACGGCAGCTGAACACAACACTGCACGAGGAAGTTGAAAGGAATCGTGAGAACAATAGTTTCCACCATTGTCTTTTGCGCGACGCATGACTTGCCAATTCGCAGCAAGTAGTCCGATAGTGAAGTCTTCAATGATCTCGTGACTTTCCGGTAGAAGCTGGAGATACCCGACTTTGGGAGCACTTCGCTTCTTTTGCTGGCAATGAAGTACACTTCTGTCCGCGTCCAGAACGAGATAATTACAATCTATGGCGACATCTTGAGAGAACAGATATTTGCCGAAGCTAACACAGCGTTCGCTTTTTCCGTTCTTGTTGACGAAACTGCAGATATTTCAGGAATTAAAAGAGCAGACGTCTTTAGGCGTTCGCTTTATCGACGAGGCGGGAGCCGACGTGTGCGTTCGAGAGAAGTTTTTGGGATTTGTAGAGCTGAAGCAATCGCTTGCATCGCCGCTGCAATCTTGAAGCATTTGACGAATGCAGGGCTGATTGTATCGAATCTCGTTGGACAGGGGTACGATGGATGCTCTACAATGGCTGGAAAAGAAGCTGGAGTGAACAAAATAATACAGAAACAGTTCCCGAAGCCACTATTTTTCCACTGCGCAAGTCACAAACTAAATCTCTTCATCAACGATTTGAACGGCGTCTCTTAAATTCAAAACAAAATTGGGATAATCAAACAAACCATAAACTTCTTCTGCGAGAGCGTGCTCCGGAGAAAATTGGTGCCCAACACTCCGATGCTGTGTGAGACAAGATGGTCTGCAAAATACAAGTCTATTAGGATCTTCTCTCGCCATTACGTGGCCATAGTCGAAGCTCTCGAGGAGCTAGCGTCAAATGAATTATGCTCTAACGCTGCAACTAGACAACGAGCTCACATCCTCTACTGCGCAACAACAAGCTCATCTTTCATCGTCTGCTTGCACATTGTAGCGAAGTACAGCGCTCGGCTCGAACCAGTTACGAACGTTTTGCAAGGTGTATCCATGGGCTTCAATCTGTGCATGACCACATCAATGAGCTGCAACGCATTTTTCGTGGCCACCGGACAAACGCTGTAGAGGGGTTCTCTGACACCATGAATGCAGCAAGGGATGCAGCCAATCACTTAAATGTGGTGATATCTGTACCAAGACAAGTCTCTCGTCAGGCCCACCGAGACAACTAAGCGATTCATTCGCCGGAGGAAAACTACCGTGTGGCAATATATGTGCCGTACTTGGACTCTCTCACTGCTTCTTTAGCTCGCCGGTTTTCTGAAACCAATGAGAGCAGCTTCAAACTTCTCCAGTTGCATCCATAAAAAATGAAGCACTTGAGCCGTGTTGAGGTCGCTGCCCTCGCCGAAGAACTCCAATGCTTTTACGGCATCGACAACTTCAAGGAAGAGGCCATCTCTTGGTACGAGATGTGGTTAAGTAGAACGTTCATTTGGGCGAGTTGGTATAGATGCATCTTTGTGGTGCAACAAAAGTGGGGTGGTGCAACAAAAGTGGGGACCCATCAGAAATAACTTTATTGCGAGCTTCTACATCAGGCCAAGACATTCTTCCCCGGTGTTGCAAAAGCCATTGAGGTGGCTCTGGCTTTGCCAGTTACTACCTGTATGGTAATGCTATTGCACTTAACACATACATTCACAGAAAAATAGCATTAGTTTATTAACAGGCTACACAACAAAATAACTAAGGATGTGCAAATATTCGAAATTTCTCCTAGTTTGTGAATAGCATTTGCTATTCAATTTGCACCGCACTTTTACTTGTCCAGCTTTCTAGACATTCAGAAATTATGAATTTCTTATTCATTTTGACTCGCAGTTATGCATTCCCAGTAAAAAAAAAACGTTGGAACCAATTGGATTTTCAATTGGTTCTAACTGGTTCCAATTGGACCAGTTCATAATAAGGGAGTAATTACTCATTAGCATCCACCCAAGCGCAGCAGTTCAGTTTCCAACTGGTTCCAATTGGAATGGTGTTCCAATTGGATTGTCCAAACGGACTAACCATTTAGACCAGGAGGGTTTCCAATTGGTGAGCCCCAATTGGTCTTACCGATTGCATACAATTGGTCTGCCGAACTGCACCTAATGTATCCATATGAATGTTTGCATATTAGACAAACAAGGCAGACCTAATATGTTGTTATAATAAGAGCTATCAGCAGCTTAACCTACTGAATTGTATTCATCATCTGCACCATCACTGCAGTCGAAATGAAATAACTGCGCTCAGTGGGCAAGCGCCACTGACCCCGGCATGAGAGCCTCATTAATGGGGTATATAAGTTGGTGCACAAGTGTGTTCTTTGGATGTACATATTGAGCTAATATGTGCCACTAGTGTCTTAATGTGTAGTGTTTCTTGTGTGCGATGCATGCATGACTGTTGGCCTTGATTTCCATAAAAGGATGTTAATTTAAATTGTGTAGTAAAAATGTTGATTGGCATTAGCACAGTGTCTCCCTGCAGTCCTCACAGATTAGTTTTCCTTTTGCACATTAAACATATGTTAAGTTGTAGAAATATTTCTCAAACTGCATATTTTTCAAAACTTAATTGTGAGTTATATTTTGTAAATATGTTCTGAGTGCAATAACTGCCTGGCATAATGGGTTTAATTGGTTGGTCCTGTTGGATCCACTTGGGTCCAATTGGTTCGGTAGCTAAAAACACAACTGAAACCAATTGGTTCCAGTTGGAAGATCCATTTGGAACCAATTGGAATGTCAGCTGCACATGTATATGGCAGAAGATAAAGAAGTATGCTGGTTAAGTAGGCTTCTAACGTTAGTATAAAGAACTGATATCGAAGATTACGACTGTCCACTACCCCTTGCAATTCCCTATGGTGCAGCGGAAGATCCAGCTACGGAATCTAATCCAGACGATTCGCCACGTACCACGATTTCTACACCAGTGTCCATGGTAGGGTTATACATTAAGCATTTTTTAGTGATGTTTAGCTTGATGTTTAGCTTGTCATATCGTATCTTAAAAGAGTGAGGGCCAGCGTGGTTATTTCCGAATTCAAAGTTTTTTTCGAGCCTGGTGTGTAGCCGGTGAGAAATCTTCACTGATAGTGATGTTATTCGTTTTAAATTGGTTACGAAGGATTAATATCTCGTGTTTCATTTTAGTGTCAGAAAATTTAGCTATGATTGGTCGACACTTCTCATCTGAAAAAACACCCACGCAATATGCATGCTGAATTGAACTCGAGGGCCATAATTCAACAACCTTGTCAAGGCTTCCAGGAGTTTAGATTCAGCGATGGCGTAGAGGTAGAACATCCGCCTCGCGTGCAGGAGGACCGGGGTTCAAATCCTGGTGCCGCGCAATTCTCCACCGGGTTTAAAAAAAAAAAACCGCGTGTCGATGGAATTGCATAACCAGGCCTGGAGTGCGGCCTTATCTCGGTGACCAGAACCGACAACGCACTCTCTCACCAGAACAGGATTTGGCCACCCTGGTGTAGTACTTGGCCACAACCTTCTATGATCAAACCAATTAACCCTCGGCCCTCAGTCCCCAGCGGCTGCAGAGCAACTGACCACGGCGGCGGTCAGACCTGTGACGCAGCGGAGGGTGCTAAGAATCTCTGGCTCCGGACAGGCCGCCATTGGAATCTGAACCTGGCAACGTTTAACGCTAGAACTTTAGCTAGTGAGGCTAGCCTAGCAGTGCTGTTCGAGGAACTAGCGGGAATTAAATGGGATGTGATAGGGCTTAGCGAAGTTAGGAGGACAGGTGAGGCGTATACAGTACTAAAGGACGGACACATACTGTGCTATCGCGGGTTAGAGGATAGACGAGAACTAGGTGTGGGTTTCCTCATTAATAAGGATATAGCTGGCAACGTAAAGGAGCTCTACAGTATTAACGAGAGGGTAGCAGCTATAGTAATTAGGCTGAATAGGAGGTACAAGCTGAAAGTGGTGCAGGCCTACGCACCCACATCCAGCCATGATGACCAGGCCGTTGAAAGCTTCTATGAGGACGTAGAATCAGCAATGAAGAAAGTAAAATCGCAGTACACTGTACTGATGGGTGACTTCAATGCGAAGGTGGGCAAGAAGCAGGCTGACGACCACGCGGTAGGTGACTATGGGATAGGCTCTAGAAATAGCAGGGGAGAGTTATTAGTCGAATTCGCGGATAGAAATAATTTACGGATCATGAATACCTTCCTCCGCAAACGAGAAAACAGGAAGTGGACCTGGAAGAGCCCCAATGGTGAGATTAAAAATGAAATCGAATTCATACTATGCACTAAACCTGGCATCATTAAGGATGTGGCCGTCCTCGGAAGGGTGCGTTGCAGCGACCATAGAATGGTAAGGTCTAGAATTAGCTTAGACTTGAAGAGGGAACGGAAGAAGCTAGCGAAGAAGAAGACCATTAACGAGTTAGCCGTAAGAGGGAAAGCACAGGAGTTTAGGATAGCGCTGCAAAACAGATACTCGGCTTTAACTGAGGAAGATGATCTTGATGTTCATTCAATGCACGATAACCTGACATCAATAATTACGGAGTGCGCAGTAGAAGTAGGCGGTAGGACAGTTCGAAAAGATACCGGGAAGCTATCTCAGGTGACGAAAGATCTGATTAAGAAGCGCCAAAACATGAAGGCATCTAACACTACCGATAGAATAGAACTAACGGAGCTATCAAAGTTAATAAATAAGCGCAAGGTAGCCGACATAAGGAAGTTTAATATGGAGAGAATCGAGCATGCTATAAAGAACGGAGGTAGCCTAAAAACAGTGAGGAGGAAACTAGGCATAGGTAAAAACCAGATGTATGCATTAAGAGACAAGCAGGGCAATGTCATTAGCAATATGGATAAGATAGTTAACGTAGCCGAAGAGTTCTACACAGACCTGTACAGTAGCCAATGTAATCAGAGCGCTAATGAGAAAGACAGCAGTGCACAGCAATGCGTCATCCCGCCAGTAACGAAAGATGAAGTAAAGAAAGCCTTAGAAGCAATGAAAAGGGGAAAAGCAGCTGGGGAGGATCAGGTAACAGCAGATCTGTTGAAGGATGGAGGGGACATCGTGCTAGAGAAACTAGCCACCCTGTATACGCAATGCCTTATGACCTCGACTGTACCAGAAGCTTGGAAGAATGCGAACATTATCTTAATTCATAAGAAGGGAGACGCCAAGGACTTGAAAAATTACAGGCCGATCAGCTTACTATCCGTTGCCTACAAAGTATTTACTAAGGTAATCGCTAATAGAGTCAGGGCAACGTTAGACTTTAATCAACCAAATGATCAGGCAGGCTTTCGTAAAGGATATTCTACAATAGATCATATTCACACTATCAATCAGGTGATAGAGAAATGCGCAGAATATAACCAACCTCTATATATAGCTTTCATTGATTACGAGAAAGCATTCGACTCAGTGGAAACCTCAGCAGTCATACAGGCATTGCGTAATCAGGGGGTAGAAGAGCCTTATGTCAAAATACTGGAAGATATATATAGCAACTGCACAGCTACTATAGTCCTCCATAAAGTCAGCAATAAAATTCCAATAAGGAAGGGCGTCAGGCAAGGAGACACGATCTCGCCAATGCTGTTCACCGCATGTTTGCAGGAGGTATTTCGAGGCCTGAATTGGGAAGAGTTGGGAATAAGAATAAATGGAGAATACCTAAATAATCTGAGATTTGCTGATGACATTGCCTTGCTGAGTCACTCAGGAGGTGAACTGCAAATCATGATCAACGAGTTAGACAGGCAGAGCAGATCGATGGGTCTAAAAATTAACATGCAGAAAACCAAGGTAATGTTCAACAGCCTAGCAAGGGAACAACAGTTCACAATTGGCAGCGAGAGCCTAGAAATGGTGCCGGAATACGTCTACTTAGGGCAGGTAGTGACAGCTGATCCGGATCATGAGAGGGAGATAACTAGAAGGATAAGAATGGGGTGGAGCGCATATGGCAAATTCTCGCAGATCATGAGTGGCAGTTTACCAATTTCCCTCAAGAGGAAAGTGTACAACAGCATAATCTTACCGGTACTCACCTACGGGGCAGAAACGTGGAGGCTAACGAAAAGAGTTCAGCTTAAGTTAAGGACAACGCAGCGAGCCATGGAAAGAAAAATGATAGGTGTAACGTTAAGAGATCGGAAGCGGGCAGAGTGGGTGAGGGAACAAACACGGGTTAATGACATCCTAGTCGAAATCAAGAGAAAGAAATGGGCTTGGGCAGGGCATGTAATGCGAAGGCAAGATAACCGCTGGTCTTTAAGGGTAACGGAGTGGGTTCCAAGAGAAAGTAAGCGTAGCAGAGGGCGGCAGAAGGTTAGATGGGCGGATGAGATTAAGAAGTTTGCAGGCAAAGGGTGGATGCAGCTGGCAAAGGATAGGGTTAATTGGAGAGACATGGGAGAGGCCTTTGCCCTGCAGTGGGTGTAGTAGGGCTGATGATGATGATGATGATGACCTGTATGGTCGAACGCTCCTCCAGTACAGTGAGGAGAGTGAAAACCTGGCTACGCTGAACGATGACAAACCACAGGCTGGACGGCCTTTGTATGATGAGTGTGCACCGAGAACGTGTAATGAAGCATAGAAATTACTTTATCACCCGTGTCATCACGCAATTCGGCCAGAAAAATCCGAGGCGTCTGCAGATGCTGTTCAAGGAAGACTGACTGAGTGACTGTAGTTGGAAATTGTTTGTGAACGTATTGTGCTGTGTACTGGTCATCAATTCAGGTGAGTCGAGAACCCGCATGCAGCAAGACGGAGCACTCTTCACCACGAAGTGATAGTATCTTTTTGCATCTTTTTATTAATTTTATTTGTTTGTTCGTTAATAAACTGTCATGTATGTCTCCAAGCCACGTATTAATTTGCTGTTTGTAATTTTTCTTTTATGTGTTTTTTTTGCTTATTTATAAATAAATGAATAAATTTACTCCGCACATAGTACCTTTTTGCTGCGAACATACCGCTTCACCCCCCTCCCTCTCCGCCACCAAAAGCCAACGGGGCCCACCCCTGCAAAAAATTCTGCGGACGCTCTTCAGCACAGCCTCCCACCGCTCGAGAGAAGAATCGGTAACTAGGTCACACGGAGGTGGCTCTTTTTTGCAATACTATACTATATGATCGCAGTTGACTCGTTGGCCACAGTGCTTACAGTTCGGGTTGTATAGATCCGGATAAATGTGCGCGAGGAGTGATGGGGTGCGTATCGATCCCTTCCGTAGACGGGCTTTTGTCCGGAGATGGGAAAGTTCTCCTCTCTAGTTTAAAATGACTGGTTAGGTCATGATACGTGATCATGGAGTCCTTCGTGAAATTCAGGGAGCCAGACTCATCCACTGCCCGGTCGACGAAACCTCGGGCTGTATTGCGGGCTGCCTCGTTCCCCGGATTCCCCGAATGGGCTGGGACCGATATCAGTTCGGAATAATTTGGTGAGAATTTGGTGGCGTTAAGGAGGTGTTTGTAATTCGCCCCTTTGCGAAATTACTGATAGTCCTTTAGGAGTCGTTGAAAATGATGCTCTCTTGGGTATGCACTAGGGCGAGGGCTAAAGCCGCCTCTTCTGCTGTTTCAGAGGATTTCGTTTTGATTGTTGCAGAGACAATGTGGTCACCATTCTCGTTCACAGCCACAATTGCAAGGGCATTCGTATGTTTGTATTCTGCCGCATCTACATAAATTGTTCCAGCGCACTGTCCGTATTTATTATGTAAGGTTTTGGCTCGTGCTTGTGTTCTACCCTCTTAGTGTATGGGTGCATGTTTTTGGGAAGTGGTTTGATTAGTAGGGGCGTCCTATAGTCGCGGGGCAGGTCTACTTTAGCGTCGTTATTCGTAGGTTGAAAGTTAATTCCAAGCCTGGTAAGAATTTATTCCTGCCAGTTCTGGAGTTGGCTAATCTCGCTGATTAAACCATTAAGCACCGAAGCACTTGGTAAAGTACCAGCTACGTGTTTCAAAGAAGCCCGCCACTAATTTTTAAAAATAGGGTTTTTGAGGAAAAAAGCTAATAGCCTATTGCAGCATAGTATATCAGAGTTGGCAGACGTCAGAAAACAGGAGAGTCATGGTAACTAGTAAAGTGGTTAACTGAATTCTAAGTTAACTTTTAACTATTACCAATAGGCGCCTTGATTGCAATTAGAGATTTGTAGCCGACGATCAGTAATAGCCATATCCCTTTTTAAAATTTCGAAAAAGCGAAAACCACCGCCAACATATCGGCCTGCCGCTGGTGCGGGGCCGTCGAGTCAAGGCTGCAGGTGATTTCGTTTGCTCAAGCCACGTTTGAGAGCATCATCATCGTGGCGCGCAAATGCGTTAGTCACGTGGTTTATTTTTGGATTTCGCGGGCTATCTTTGGAGCTGGGAAAAAGACACACGTGAGGGTTTCCTTATCGTAAATGATGGAATGGGGGTTTCTGAAGGTGCTCTACAACTCTTCAAACGCAATTTGTTGTCTGAAGTCAATATTTATTAATTTAGATAATTAAACGGTCTAGTCGCAGCATGTGAAACGGGCCTGAGGCGCCCGTGTGCTGTGCGATGTCAGTGCACGTTAAAGATCCCCAGGTGGTAGAAATTATTCCGGAGCCCTCCACCACGGCACCTCTATCTATCTTCTTTCACTCCCTCCTTTATCCCTTCCCTCACGGCGCGGTTCAGGTGTCCGCCGAAATGTGAGACAGATGCTGCGCCATTTCCTTTCCCTAAAAAACCAACCAACCCTCGCCACTGCAGCGCAACCAATTTGGGCCATTTCTAGCGCCATTCGGAAGCCGCGCCACTGCGGAGAGCTCAGAGCCAGAACGACATCCGTCAAAAACCGCGGCATACCGCGGCGCACTTTCCACGGGCTGACGTCGCTCTGTGCTTCTTCCTCCGTCTGTTACTAGCGCACTGGAAAAAAATACGAGCAAGTAATTAGTCCACGGAGGCGATGGAGGTCCGAGACAAAAAGAAGCAAGCAGAGAGAAAAAATGGCTCCAGTGACAAGAGCACGAGCTCCGCCTTGCGGTAGCACTACCTGCGGTGCTAGCATGGAGGAAAAGAACTGCTAGCGTACACGCAACCGGCGACGTACCGCCGAACGCTCGCGGTTACGAACGTGTGAATGGTGTGGATTAGTATGGATCATGGAGTTTCTAAAATATGAATGACCGAGGACTTTAATTAAGCGTGCGTGTAGGCGTATTGTACACGTCATGAGGCAGTTCTGTTCATCAGCGGCTCAGTTCACAAGCTACTGGATGCGTATTTTCGCTCGTGCCGGTATCGACGCTGGAGAGGCCAAAGCTTCCCTCAACTGCTTCCTCAGCAGTGTGCTTGGCAGACGACGAGCGTTGGAGGCCAGTTATCTGAACTGCTTACGCTTATTTCACGCATGGAATTCTACAGAGCGCACACTTTCAAACGTGCAGTTTTAGTGCAGTGCTGTTGGCTGTCATTGCAGACATTAGTCTAGAAAAACATGCCAGTTTGTGTTTTGCTGTCCAAGGCTTGCATACATTACCTGTGTAATTTAACTGCTCGGCAGTCTCTTGTATTTTATTAAAAAAAAAAAGCATGTGGGGGCCGAGAGCTGCCTTGTTAGTGCGGAATGGCGGTGGTAAATGCGCAAATGCATGCGTAAATTTTTGTGACAGAGTACAGTTCCGTGTCATTTTTAGCTTGCAAATTTAGATCCCGGAGAGATTGCTGAGAGACACCGGTTTTCCTTTTTGGCTTTGTTTCTCTACATCGAACAGATTCAGGCGCACCCAGACAGCGCAATACCCATTCTGCCATCTCATTTGAATAAGTTGAATCACTACTGTCGGAGAAGAGCGCAGAGGTAATCCAAGTTTTCAGTCAACTTAAAAGCTTATTGGAGTCATGTTGTAATGCACCGCCCTTTGTTCATGTAGGCTGCCTGTTCAGTACATCTTGGGAAAGTGGAGCTTTCACGGAATAGCTTTGAAGATGTGCCCACCAGTGTTCATACCGAGGCCGGAAACAGAAGGACTGGTGGACATTGTTCTGTCACATATAAACCGTAGTGAGAATGATGTCAGACATGTTTTAGACATCGGTTGCGGGACAGGTGCAATCTGCCTAGGTCTTGCTTCCTGTACTTCGAAGGTATGTGTAGCATTCTTTTTGGCACCTGCTGTCCACTCCTGTCGCAGGAGCTCCTACAAACAATGAGTGTGCATGCCGGATTCTTTTGAAGCCTGATTAAATATGAATTGAATCAGATACTTCTCGAGATGCTTTTGATCCGCTCTGGTGGTGGTGGTGAAAAGTTTTATTTGGTGGAGTAGAGAGAGCTTGGGAGCCACAGAGTAGCTGCGCTACATGGTCGACATCCCTAGTCCGGGACACCCCATGAGGAGGCCCCATCTCACGGCTCAGTGGTGGCAGTGTTTGGTTGCTGAGGCATTTAGAATTTGAAATTAGCACAATATTTTTTGGAATGGGTCTGTGATACCGACATGTAAAAAAAATGAATTATAATTTTGGTAGAGGTTATAATAACAAAATTAGCATATTTATCGAAACCAAAACTCCTAACTCACAGCTGATAAAGATAACAATACCAGGCAGAAAATAAACTAATCCGAAGCTGAATGGCCATTGGATGCAAGGTAAAATTACATTACAGCATGCCTCGATTATATGTTAAATGATGTGTCAATATTTTCAGCAGAATTTTGTTCATCACTGACAAAACAGTGCAGAACAGACCACAACATGAGCGCTATTCTTTGTGTTTCTTCTTTGCTGTTTCATTGACCGTGAATTGCCAACAAGCCCAGACATCTATCCTGTTTTATGAGCAGTTTGGGTGAGGCTTTTGTAGATTTGGATTGAATGTAATTTAGTACAGAGAAATGTAGAAAGAATATGATGATGATGAAATAATGGCCTTTAGTTCTAACTTGCAAGAAGTGGTCATTGAACATCATTGGCGAGAACTAGCCTTGCCATCAATCATTCTCCATCAAACAGTGCTCCTATTTTTGTGTTCCTCTTAGCATTGCTTCATTTAATTTGCCCATGAAAAAGCATACATTTGTAATCTGATGATGTAAAGATCAATATTGTTGCTGACTGTGGCAAGGTCGCAGTCAAATATAGTTTGTGAAATTTTTGTGTATATAGTGAGGAAAATAAGCCCGTATCTTGAACAGCAGTAGCTACACATACTGTCGGACTGCGCCTTATGTGAAGAGCGGTCGGAGTTTCCATGCCAATGACTCAGTAGCCAGTAGAAGACTGTGAAGACGGAAGCGATGTGCCAATCACAGTGGATTATTATGAATCATAGAGTTTCTAAAATATGAATTACCAAGGACTTTATGCATGCATTTCACATGCTGGCATATTGACACATGGTATGCTCAGGCAGGAAATTACATTTCTTTCATCTTATTTTTAAAGCCTCAATGTGCCTTTGCCAATGTGAAATGTTTTTTTACAAATTTAATGCCAGAGTGCTTAATACGTTATGCACAAATTCAATGGTATTATCCTTATTGCCTTTCACAACCTACTGAGTTTACCACAGCTCCATTGCCCAAGATATGCATACTCTCATACCCATTCCTCATGCAGAACAGCATTTAACTTCGATAGAAACAACCTCCAATCAAGTGAAAAGTGTTTTCATAACTTTCAGTCAGATGAGTCACCTCTACTACATTTTCATCGCGAATGGCGTCATTTTCACTGGCACTTCTGACTGACAAACTCGGCTTGTGTGCTAGCATGCGAGCTTATTAATATTAATATTTTTCTTTTACTTACCAACTGAGAACAGTATTTTTTTCCAGATAATTTTAACATTACATTTGGACATTTACAAGATTTTGTGCTTATGAGTACTGTTTATAATGAGGTACAATTTTTCACTGGCTAGGCAACATCATAATTGTGACCTATGTGTAATGACATTAAGTCTAGACTTACAGCACGAACTCCAAAAATAATGGCGTGAGCAAACTTAAAGGACTAGAGACATCAAATTTTTGCTTGCATGCTTTCTTCTTTCAAACGATACATCAGACATTCGTGTACATGGAGCATCCTGTGGTATTTATGTACGACCGCTAAATAATTTATACTTGAATGTCTTCTTGACGCTGTTTCGGTTTCATCGACCAAACAATGACTGTGACGTCAAGTTGATGTTTTGGTCACGTGATCCACTAGAAAAACTAATATAATCTCTGACAGGTCATTTTTTGTGATTCCAGGTCTTGGAAGAGGCTGGATTAAATGTCGTAGTGAACTTAAACTTCATATCAACGATTATATAACAGTTTTTCTAGTGGATCACGTGACCAAAACATCAACTTGACGTCACAGTCATCGATCGGTCGGTGAAACCGAAACCGAAACAGCATGAGAGAAGAAATTCAATTATAAATTATTTAGCAGTTGTAGGCAAATACTACCCGGTAATCCATGTGTTCTAATGTCTAACGCATCGCTTGACAGAAGAAAACGCACAATAAAATTAGTTGTCTATAGTCCTTTAAGCCATTAAGTATTTACTGTCACCTCTTATGCACATGTGGCACGTGTATAAAAATAGAAGTAGCTTTTGCTTTTATCATGCCACATGCCAGTGTGGCAAGGTTTGCAAAAAATAGCAAGGGAGGAGGTGGTTGGGGAGGGATTATTAATATTTAGCGGGGTTCCAACACCTGAACCACTGAGTCAGAGATTGGTGGAGAGGGTGCGACAGTTTTCATTTGCTGCTAAGATTATTTGCCTTGTTGATGGAAGCATTTCTTCTACGGTGCATACTACTGACATGCTGGAACTAACTAGATTACAAGACGACCCATTTTAGTTGCAGCAGTTCCAAAAAAAAAGGAATTTTTCAGCACAGTAAAATGATGATATGGATCAGCTAAGTACTCAGAATCAACTTTTCTCATTTGTTGAGTCGTTTTATTGCGCTGAAAAATGCCCTCTTTGCTCAATTATAACAAACTAAGCTGTCTGCTCTGAACGTAGTTCGAGAAAGTAACAGCAGTAAAAAAAAAGTGTGATATTTATAGCTTAGTTTATGATTTTGTGCCACATCAGGTGTATGCAAGAAGTTGCTTTTAAGAGAGCAAATGCATTTGGTTTGCTCTAGAAGATTAGCAGGAGCGAAAACTAGCTAGGAAAAAATATTGCGGAGACTGCTGGTTGTGAAATATTATTTTTTGTTTCTTTGCTAGTGCATAGTACAGTATTAGCTTTGAGTATGCATACATAACTCTGTAGTGTAAATGCCGATTTCAGCTTCCCATACACAAATTGTACAAGCATTTACCTTCTTTCGTTCCTTTTAAAGGGGTACAGGCACAAAGTTTTTGGGTGTGCATTTTTTTTTGCCTTGAAAGAGGCCTACAGGCCTAGTGATTATGGAAATGATCTCAAAACACCAGTTCGCACCGTCAGTCATTAATTACAAATGATGTTGCACCGGCAGTTTGTCTCGGTAGGTGCCAGTGCTACCTTGACATCACGGTCAACCGGCCAACCTGGACTACCAAATTCCTGATGATATCGGCATCGCCGGCAAGCACTGGTTGTTCCTAGGTACAGCCACCAGGTTTGGTAACATTACAGTAATTGGGGCAAGTGCACCTTGATGTCACTCCATGCGGGTGGAAAAGCCGAGCGGCTCCTCTGACAATAAAAATCATATTAAATTATGTTCCACTCAAGGCCTGTGACTAAAACTTGCTAGAAGACATCACCTTACGCCCATTAAACAAATCATATTGTTTGTTTGTGTTCAATATTTTGTGTCTGTACCCCTTTAAACAATAATGAAGTTGCACATGAAGGTTGCTTATTGTTGATTTAAATGCATGTCCATTGCAAAGAAAAAAAAAAAACATTACTAGGATTTGTACTGTGTGCCACTTACATGTGTTTGCTGCTGAAGTTTTTCGACTTTTTGCATTTTTAGGTACATTACACTGCCATAGATAGAAGCCCAGTGTCTGTCAAGTTGACACAAGAGAATTCATCACAACTTGGCTTGTCTGAAAGAGTCTCATGTTACCTGGCAGAGGCTACACCAGATGGCTTAAAGTGTTCAGAACCTAATCTGAATATGTCATTATATGATGCCATTGTTAGTAACCCCCCCTACATTGCCATTCAAGACTCCAGCACAATTGAGCCAGAAATATTGAAGTGAGTAATCATTGACCTACTTTATGTGTATTGCTATGGTTTTGATGCAGGTTGTCAGCTTGTACGAAAGATATGTTGTTTATTTTGTGCTTTTTATTAATGAGCAACAAAAGTGAAAGGTATCAGTATGTGCTTTGTTGGATCACGCTACATAACTGTTGAATTGAGGAGACAGACAATGCATTTTATGCTGTCCATTGGTATGGCACACCACTGCTGTCATGATGTAGTGCTTGTTTATTGTTTGACCTTTCTGGCAGCCTGTTTGGATGTGGTGATGATTACCAAAAGCAACTTCAATTTTTTATGCATCAGAGGGTTGCAATGGATTGTGCTGGGGCTCGGTGCTTTGTTCCCAATAAATCTTGTTGAGAAAGCAGGATTAAGAGGTAGGCTGGCATTTGGCTTAATTAAAAAAAAATTGCAATAATGTTCCGTACTTTCGTCATGCACACATGGTTTCTGTTTTCTTTCGTGCTAGTTTCCGGAAATGGGATGCCTTTACTTTTAAAGGCCTTTGTGTGATAGTGGGGCATATAACATGCCCCACCATCCTATAAGTAGTTAGTGTTGTGTGCTGAATCGAAGTTGAACTAACCATTGATTTGCTAGTTTGTTAGCTAGCTAGTCTGCAAACTAGTCTTCACAGGTTTCTGTGTTGGTTCCAGACATGAAGACCACACTGCCCTCTTTGCTGGCCCCGATGGTCTGGATGTTGTGCGAAGCATCCTACAGCTGTCAAGGAGATTGCTCAGAGTTGGAGGGCACCTATTTTTAGAAGTGGGGCTCTTGCAGCCACCCCTCATTCGAGCCATGTTGTCAGCAGAAGAGCACGGCCATCTGTTCGAGCTGGTGGCTGTGCACCCAGATTTCACTTCTAGGCCACGGTTTGTTGAAATAAAAAGAATACAGTAAAGCTGCTGTGATGCCAGCAGTAACTGAAAATAACTGCCAGCAGCTGTGATGGAACATGCTGGGGCATGCTTTGAGGTCACTGTTGCAAGCTGGATATGGAGGAGCAGAAAATTGTTTGCAAACAACATTTTAATCGGATTCTGTACACACTATTTCTCAACAATCTCTAGCTACAATGGCATTGTGCACAATTCAAATTATACTAGGCTACAGATGCCATTTCCTAGGTTGATGTACCAGTAGCACCAGACAAGTTCTGTTGAGGTTTCCCATGCGGACCCTCTCTCTCCGAGGATGGCTTGCTGTTCTTCTTGTCTGAAGAATCTGGGCCCAAGTCGAGGACTTCAATGAGTTGTTTCTTGCCAAATGGAGGAGGCCCAATCAGAGCTTCAATATCAGCATAATTCAGTACTTCTCGCTTGAGCAACTCTCCAGCCAACTGCAACAAGGATGGGTGAGCTTATCAAACTGACAATGCAAAGCTAACTGACAAATAGGTATTCAGGCTTGTACATTGTGCAATACAGCGTGATTTATAACAGGGACGAAGGAAGACAGGCGAGGATGAACACTGCATTACTCTGTGGATTACCAACTCACTCATGCTTCAGTTCTAGTCTTATACAGTACACTTAATTTTAGCCTTGGGGCTTGAAAGTTACTTGCAAGTCTACTTCATCATCATCATCATCACCCTGACTACGGCCACTACAGGACAAAGGCTTGTTCCATATTTCCAGTTAACCTTGTCCTGTGCCAGCTGCGGCCACCCTCTCCCCGCAAACTTCTTAATCTCATCCGCCAACCTGATTTTCTGCTGCCCCCTTCCCTTGGAATCCAGTCCGTTACCCTTAAGGACCATTGGTTATCTTCCCTGTTATTCCAGCCCTTGCAAAGCTAAACCACTGTGCAGTTGCACTGAACAGTACCAAAATACATTGTGTTCTGCAATTAAGTCCACCATCACAAGAACTGACTACATACTAATTCAGAAACCAACAATGCTAATACCTGTCGTAGGTGTGCAGGAAACGACATTAAATGTTGAAGGTTATAAGTCTGTTAATGTCATTATTTTTGAACTCAATACTACATGTCCAGATTTAAAGTGTGGAAATGGCTCAGAATTTTCACTGGTATATAAAAGTGCGCAATGTTTTCACGGTGTTCGTGTGGCATTAAATTACCTTGCCAAGGAGGAAGTCAGAAAAATAGTTATAAACTTGTATGTCAGCACCCAAGCTGAACAATGCCAATCAGAGGTGTCCGTAAAAAAAAAAATGGCTCCTGTGGCATCATCAAAAATGCTGCAGAGATGCCTTCTCTGATTCAAAGTTATGAAATTACAGGTAGTCTGGCAAGCTTTTTATGATGAAGCACCATGCTGTTCTGTGTAAAAATGCATATAAGAGAACTTAATTTGTGGGTAGATGTACTGTGGTGAATTCATTACAATGGGAATAATGTTAGGTCCGTTTCTTAGGTCACTTTACTGGTACCTGCTCTTTCATCATACAATAATTTTCAGAAACCTCTGCTCCGATGACAGAGTGGCGGTTTTCACATTCGTTCTGTTTTGATGCAAGCACGCTCCACGCACTTTGGAAGCACAGGGAACTTTCTCAGCACAACATGGTCATGCCAAGGCCATTCATTACGCTCCACAAAAAATAAACCTTTTCCAAGTCAGATGAACCAGCCACCTTGCATATAGGTCACACTGGCATGCTGCTAAGTACATGACATAAATAAAGCCATTCTGTTTATTTCATAATACTGCAAATTCACACATTTGTTTTCAGGATAAGTAAGCAAAGAAAGCCTTAGGAGCAATGCAAAAGGGGAAAGTGGTGGGTATCAGCTAACAGCAGATATGCTGAAGGATGGTGGGGAGATTGTACTAAGAGAAACTAGCCACCCTGTATATGCAATGCCTTAAGACCTCAAGTGTACCAGAAGCTTGGAAGAATGCAAACATCTTAATCCACAAGAAAGGAGACGTCAAGGACATTAAAATTATAGACCGGACAGCTTATTATCCATTTCCTATAAGGTATTTACTATGGTAATTGCTAACAGTGTTGGGAAAACCTTAGACTTAAATCAATGAAGTGATCAGGCACGTTTCATGAAGGCTACTCAACAATATACCATATTCACACTATCAATCAGGTGATAGAGAAATGCGCAGAATATAACCAACACCTATATGTAGCCTTCATAGATTACGAGAAAGCATTTGACTCAGTTGAAACCTCAGTAATCATGCAGGCATTGCAGAATCATAGTGTAGAAGAGCCTTATATAAAAATATTCGAAGATACCTATAATGGCTGCGCAGCCACCATAGTCCTCCATAAAGTTGGCAATAAAATTCCAATAAGGAAGGGTACTGGGCAGGGTGACACAATCTCGCCAATGCTATTCACCACCTGCTTACAGTAGGTATTGGATTCGGAACAGTTGGGCATAAGAGTTGATGGTGGAATACCTTAGTAATCTGAAATTAGCTGATGACATTATCTTGCTAAGTCACTCAAGGGATGAACTGGAAAGCATGATCAATAAGCTAGACAGAGCAGAATGGTGGGTCTAAAAATTAATATGCAGAAAACCAAAGCAATGTTCTACCGTTTCGGAAGAAAACTGCAGTTTACAATTGGTAAACTGGTAATAAAAACCATGCAAAGCATGATAAATGAGTCAGGCAGGCAGAGAATGGTGGGTCTAAAAATTAATATGCAGAAAACTGAAGCAATGTTCAACAGTTTAACAGTCCCAGAAGGGAACAGCAGTTTACAATTGGTAGCGAAGCGCTGGAAGTTGTAAGAGAACGCGTCTACTTAGGGCAGGTAGTGACCGTAGATCCGGATCATGACAGTGAAATAAGTAGAAGAATAAGAATGGGGTGGAAAGCATTTGGCAGGTTCTCTCAGATCATGAAAGGCAGTTTACCAATACCCCTCAACTGAAAAGTAAACACCTGTATTTTACTGGTGCTCACCTCTGGGGCAGAAACGTGGAGGCTAACAAAAAGTGTTCAACTTAAGGACAAAGCAGCGAGCTATGCAAAGGAAAATGATAGGTGTAACGTTAAGAGACTGGAAGAGGGCAGAGTAGGTCAGGGAACAAACTCTGGTTAATGACATCCTAGTCGAAATCAAGAGGAAGAAATGGGCTTTGCAGGCCATGTAATGTGAAGGCAATATAACCGATAGCGGTAAGTTTAACGGACTGGATTTCAATAGAATTCAAGCGTAGCAGGGGGCGATAGAAAGTTAGGTAGGCGGCTGAGATTAAGAAGTTCGCAGGGGTAGGCTGGCTGCAGCTGGCATAGGACAGGGTTAATTGAAGAGATATGGGAGAGGCCTTTGCCCTGCAGTGGGCATAGTCAGGCTGCTGCTGCTGTTGCTGCTGAAATGCCCACAGTTATTTAATGAAAAAGAAATGTCCCTTCTTTTTCGTTTCATAAGGAAACTATACAAAATTAGTGCTCTGGCTTTGAAATAAACAATTCAATTGTAGCAGCTAGTGTTATTTGTGCAAGTTCTTTGGCTGCTTCATAATAAATTTGCAAATATATGCAGCTATACTCACCAATTTCAGCTTGTCACTGTTTTGCTGTAATACTCTTTCAGTCTCTTTATAGGCCCTCACAACCACCAATCTTGCTTGCTAAACATAAACAGAAGAAAAATAGTTAATAGTTTTAAAGCAGTTAAGACTGCAATATATTTTCTGCTTCCCTGGAAATGTTTTCAGAACACTCAATAATATTCTGTAGTTTTCTAAACTATTTGCTAACTACAGCAAAATCCCTCCGCAGTCAAGTCATGCAGATAACAAAAATATTCAGTGTATCAGTGCTTTCACCATGCCAGCTACTGATGACGACACAGCTCCAAGTGTGCAGTCTGGCACTCCGGGTACTTACCAATTACGTACTGTGCTAGTTTAGGAGAGAAACACGTAGAAACACTTTTCTACGTGCATCACCTGCTTTTTATTTTCTTTTTCTGCATGAATTATTTACAACAGAATCTCAATGATACGAATTTCGGGATGATAAGAATTTGTAAAATCCCCTGGCCAGATTGCAGTGTGTGCAACGGGCAGAAATTCTGATTTTACGAACAGCCTCCTGCCCACCCCACAACAGATGATGCGAACGCGCGAGCCGCAGCCGCACCCTCAAGCACCAAGTACTTGCTGTCCGTAAATCGCCAATGCCGGGATTACCAGTAGCGCGTGCGCACCGTGAGTAGCGAGAGGCAGCGCGTGACCCGTACATCACCGGTGTCACGATTGCCAGTTGCGGTACGCGCCTCGAGCAGTGAGGAGTGGCAAGCGAGTACCGCAGTGGCGGCGCGCGGCTCATAAATCGCCGACGCAGTGATCGCCAGTCGCGCAATACGGACCGTGAGCAGTGAGTGGTGGCGCGCAACCAGCACAGTGCCGATGTCGCGAGTCAGCGGTGGCGCGTGGCCGTAAGTAAACCCCATCAATCGAAAACAGACCTGCGCAAATTCTGCATACAAATTTTGTTCATTTTGGATGATACGAATTCCGAATTATACGAATATTTTTCGTGCCCACTTGAGATTCATATGCTCGAGATTCTACTGTTTGATATATTCTGTACTACAGCCATTATTTAAAATCCTCCCAGGTGCAAATAGCCAAGGCTCCTCAGAATAAATAACATCCATACGCAGTCTTCTTACGTGGGCTCCAGTGTGGTTATCTTTAGAGCTGCAAGCACACAAACGCGTGTATGCTTGTGCACATACCTACACAGCTGGTTGCCTTTGCATATGCTCAGACCCAGAACTAATTGCCAATTATTATTGCTTGCAATTTCAATTCCCATGCCCTTCTGGATTCTGGCTTCCTGTTTTCCTTTCATGTGCCAGTTGGTTTGCAGAGGACCTTGTAGTAATTAGCACCACCAAATTTTTAAGATATCCTGTGACCTGGGCTGGCTTGTTCAATTTGCAGGAACATAGCACAAGGCTGAAGGAAGAGCACATGTTCACATTCTCAGCCACAAAACACAGCCTGAAGCTGTATGGAACATAGGCAACAATTATTACAAAGAAGTATGTGTGCGTGTGTGCACTTGCATGTATCTGGTGTTTTAGTGAACTTTGGTTTATGGGGGTTTAACGTCCCAAAGTGACTCAGGCTATGAGAGATGCTGTAGTGAAGGGCTCCGGGAATTTCTACCACCTGGGGTTCTTTAACATGCACAGTACACGGGCCTCTAGAATTTCGCCTCCATCGAAATTCGACCGCCGCGGCTGGGATCGAACCCACGTCTTTCGGGCCAGCAGCCGAGCGCCATAACCACTCAGTCACCGCGGCGGCTTTTAGTGAACTTTCAAAAATCTCAAAAATGGGTGGTAGAGAAAGAAAATCTTTTCAGGAACAGCATGCCATAGTGGATGTTGGGTAATTTTGAAAATCATGCTTAGCAAATTAACTACCATGTACTACAACACTAATGAACTTAATTCACAGCCTGGTGGTAAGTTCCAATGGTTATCTTGTAACCACGGATGCTGTATCAGTTTTTAAAATGAAGAAAAAGCCCAATTCAAACCTATTAATTATTGTATTGTGGCATGCACTTTCTTTTTCTTCATCGCTGAGCACAAGAAAGAGGATAGTTGTTCCCAAATACGTGGCCATCTGTTCTCAGAGTGACAAAGCAAAACAAAGTGAGTGCTGCAGTACAACAGCAAAGACGGCTTGCTGTAGGCATTGAAACATGTCACCAGCGAACACTGTGGCAGCACTGAACTTCCTGTGCACTTCAAGCGCTCTGTTTTAGTTCTTAAAAAAAAAAAGCACTACATTTCCTCTTGTTGCAGGGCTTCAGAGAATGACCTTTTTTTTTTTCATTTTAATAATTTGTATGACATCCCATCTTTTCCGTGGTTATGAATTCATAATTGGCCATGACCACCAGATTATGCTAATTCAACTTTAACCAGTAAATCAAGTCGGTTAGTTAGCTAATATGTATGATTTTCAAAATTACCAATGTCTGCCACTGCTGAAAGTTTGCACCTGAAAAGATTTTAAGATTTCCTTCCTTTCTCAACCACTCTACTTTTAGAAATCTTTGAAGTGTTCTCTGAGACACCCATTATTGCATGAATGCACATACCTTATTTAATTATGGGTATAAAAGCTGTACATCACTATTTCTGTCCTATTTGTTTTCTTTCTGCCACACAAACAATTTTGCTCCTCTTGTTTTTAGCATCAATTGAACTCAAATTTTTTAAAAGTAAGAAACACATATAAATAATTTGAAAACAAGCAATAAACAGGCCTATTTCTGACTTCTGTGATACAGTAAAAGCCTTTTAATTCGAAAATCTGGATAATTAGAACTGCCGGTGGTCTCGGCCAAAGCTCATTTAAGTCTTTGGCATCGCATGTTAATTTGGACGCTACTGGCCTCGCACCAGTTAATACGAACGGACTCCGAATGGGAGGCTGTGTCCAGGTGTGACCGGTGTGGCAAGAGATTGTCCAGATAGCCCTTTAAACCTGAATTCCATGCTGTAGAGTCACTCACAAACTTCTGACCTTTGTGCGATGGCAGGTGTGACGGCAAACAGATGGGTCCATCTTTAAGAGCAGTCACATTGCATAGTTTTCATTTTGTTTTTCTGAACTTCTTTCCAGCCCGCATCAACCAGGCAACTGAGCCCAAACACGTGTTGTTCGGGTTATGACTGGCACGTCTCGCTAGTCTATTTCATCCCCCCTTTTTTTTATTGTCGCTTCGGTGCCACTGAGAGTTTCCATCCGCGTGGTTCTTTCATCCTTCTGGTGCGCCGAACATGCGTGCTCGTCACGTGCCATTTGCAGTTAGTGTGGTGAAGCCTTCTCATACGCGATGGTGCCGCTTGTGAGGTGTGCGATGCAGTAGCGGTGGAGCTCCAACGCTAAAATAGTCATTATCACGCTGTTTTCATCTCAAAAGCAAGCTAACACTGCCCAGTCTTTCACGAAATAAATTTACCGTGATGCAAGCGGTTCTTGTTAGTTTTTTTAGTGTTATTCGATAATTCGAACTTTCGGATAATTCAAACACATTTTTGTCCCTAAAGTTCGAATTAATGGGCTTGTACTGTATTGCCCATGTGTAATAGAAAGACAAGACTGCTGCACCTACACGAATCCTTGTGGTACCTACGCATTTAATATCTCAAAGTTGGCATTTCACATCAAATGAATTAACAAGCTGATACTCTGACAGTAGGTACCTTCTCAACAGGGTCTAGTCATAAGCAAGGCCCTAACAACACTGCCCGAGATGAAGCACCCATTTTTGCCTTGTAACGACATACACACACTAGAGGCACCATAGAATGGAAGTCAACAATTGGCTGTGTATCAGCAAGAAGCCTAATCTCAAATGGGCTGGTGAATCGCTACTATACTGACTGCTTGCAAGTCCCAAGTCCCATATCGAGCTTTTTAACTCCACTTCCTCAGAATGCTCCCGATGTTCGGCAGAAAGCTAAGCAAATTCTGCAGATGTCCGAATGCAGGCATTGAATGAAAGTGCAGGCCAAAGATAACCAATGCAAAATCACATGCTAGTCCTGAGATGTGCAAATAGAGTCGCAACAGCAATGTAACAACCGTAAAGTGCTATAACTTGGTTCCACACCCTTGCATATATATTGTGTCCTTCTCAAAGGTAGCCCCCATTTTCTTTGTCTCAGTTTGGTAAATGCTCTAGCATAGAATTAACACTTTAAAGCTAATTTCTGTATAATTAAAGAGAAATAAGTCATGACAACAAAAGAGAAATAATTGATAGGAAAGGCAGCAGCTAGCAGTAGTATGCCGTCAAGAGCAGGTGCCTATTGAAGCAAATAAAAGTGCCCGAGTGTATCAGTGTTCAGTAAACAAGCACGTTTATTGTAAATTTAAATTATGTATCCATGTGAAGAAACCACATATTTGGGAGCATCTCATCGGGCTCTGGCTCTCACTTTCAGAAATGAGAAATGGTGGGTTCAATTTATATGCCAAAGGAAGCCACTTTCCAGACATGCCGTAATTGTCTGCTCCTCCTCATACACAGGTAAAACAACATATATAGTAAGACCTTGATAACTCAATAACGCTTAACGCAAAACCCTGGATACTTCGCAGGATTTCTGCAGTCCATAATTTGTACAAAAATCTTTACCGGATAATTCGAGCCGTAAGGCCAGGTTAATTCAAAGACCTGGGGTGCTACACAGGAATGTCTGAGTCTGGCGCAAAATTGAGAACGTACGAGTTCAACTGGTAACACAGTGTTGTGTCGCTTATAACAAGCACACGAACGCACGTTAAGAAGTGCGATGCTTAATCAGACTCGACAATACTTAAGCATCATCGCGCAGACTACGGCGACACTCTTACTTAGCTTACGACCTTCTGCAGTTCACCGGCTCCCGACTGCCATTGCGTGGTGTTGGACGGACTCAGACCGTGCCGCTGCTGAATAGTGGACAGTTTATTTCATACAGGCCTCGTGCCATGCTGAACTCGTCGATACAAAATCCACCGTGCCACGAGCGGATTAGTCAGATGGATACTTCAGTAAAACTTCTATTTGGGCTATTTTGTGCATTTTTTAACCAAGAGAACAGAGCAGCGCAAAAACAAGCAATCACACAAAAAGGACAAGACACGACACGAGCGTGCTTGTGTCTTGTCCTTCTTGTGTGATTGCTTGTTTTTGTGC
This sequence comes from Amblyomma americanum, assembly GCF_052857255.1. NCBI lineage: Eukaryota > Metazoa > Arthropoda > Arachnida > Ixodida > Ixodidae > Amblyomma > Amblyomma americanum. The sequence continues at coordinate 116,363,621 of NC_135497.1, read as the reverse complement.
TGCTCCGTTCTCTTAGTCAGATGGAACACGTGAACACTGTTCATGTCCCCCCCTTTCCAACTGTCCTGCGCATGCCCCTTAATAGCTGTGCCACTAACCTGACTTATCTGACCTTGCCCACCGCCCTTGGGCACGCTGAGGACATCGAAGTTGTAAGTGCGAATGGCGAAAGACTTTTCCAGTAATTGAATAACATCGAAAGAGATGCGTGATCATGTTCTGTGGACGTCGAAACCGGCATGACCAAATTTCAGGTGACCAGCAGTGAACCAGTGACAGTGACGAGTCCAAATTAGCTGTCGCTGTGGGAGGAATTAATCGTCAAACGTCGACTGCACCTTTGTTGAGTGCAATGGTAACGAATGTAAAGTGCTGCAAGCGGTTGAACATTTCGTGCTTGAACATTTAAATGTGGATTAGAAACACAACACAACACTCTGCTGAACAGCCGTTACTTTTTGTACTTGTTCCCATGATAACACCACCATTCCTTATCACTTTTGCACCTGAACATTGACCACAATGGGCAGGAATGATGAGGGACAATAGCATATAAGAAGGAATAATAGCGCATAGGAATTACGGGAGCTTTGTCAAAGCTGGGCTCTAGCAAAACGAGGGATATAACAGCAGGGAACATGTCAGCAGGGTTCTACTGCATAAAGAATAGACCAATGTGGCAAAGTGCATGTTTTAATTGGCACATCTTTAGATCAACAAAAGAAGAAATCCTCAGGGAGATAACAAATGCACAACTAGCAATCAATAATAATGTTGGCAAACAAAAGGCACCTCATCAATAGTGTTTGCTAGACGGCGGCTGTACGGCTTCCTGCCAACCACAATCTGGCCCTCCTCCTCAGCAGGAAAAGAAAGTGGCCCAATCACAGGGTCCATGCCGTACTGGTGAATCATGGCATAAGCCATTTTCCGCACTTTCTTGAGGTCATCTTCAGCACCTGCATGCACAAGTAAAAAGCAACCCTTGCTTACCTGCATAAAGCAAATGTTGAAAAACATACATTTTCTTCTTAAACACAACAGGGGTTAAATGCCTTTCCCAAGGTCCCCAGACACTATGTCCAACACCAAAGTAAAGTAGTAAGCCAACATTGTGCAATACTGAAATTCTGAAGTGAAGTACGTGAATCTGCTTTGTAATCAACACCAATGCAAAGGAGTCACAAAGCTCAGTTTGTTGAAGTCCAAAGAGGCCTGATGACTGACCCTATTGTTTCTTTCCATCTGGTTACAGTTTTGCTTTACAAGACCAAAGCCTCCAAGGGCGGTTGGTTTGGTTTATGGGGGTTTAACATCCCAAAGCGACTCAGGCTATGAGGGACGCTGTAGTGAAGGGCTGCGGGAATTTCGACCACCTGGGGTTCTTTAACGTGCACTGACATTGCACAGCACACGGGCCTCTAGAATTTCGCCTCCATCGAAATTCGACCGCCGCGGCCGGGATTGAACCTGCGTCTTTCGGGCCAGCAGCCGAACACCATAAGCACTGGGTCACCGCGGTGGCCAAAAGGGGGTTGATTCTTGACAACAATCAGCTGTAAACATGGTGTCTGTATCTTCTTTCACCTTGGTCTGGCTGCCTGCAGCATTCATGAACAGCTAGCAAGAGCTGACTGCACATTGCACACTACTGTGAGTTAACAAGCCAATGCTTAAACCTCGGCACTTATTTCAGAGAGGTCTGGGCAAAATGTGGATATATCATCTTTCATCTTTCAAATGTGATAAGTTCCTGCTGCTGTAGCCTTCAGACACACATCAACCAGCACTGTCATGCAAAAACCCAAAGGAAATTTCTTAAGCTGTGCAATAAAACAAGGTAAAGGTTTCATATAGCCAAACAAAAGAACAAGAAGTTTTGATCTTTGATAACTTGCAATGGCAATGAAATAAATAAACACTGCTCTATTTAACACAACATGCAACAATGTGCCTATATTAAAGATCAGAAGCACTACCATACCTGTGCTGATGCGGTTGAATGTGAGCGACTCTGCAACCCTTCCTCCCAGAGCCATGCACATTTTCTGGAACAACTGGAAGTGAAATGGCAAGTTTTTTGGTGTGTTCAATTATTCTACTATACCAGGTTTACAAATAGTGTTTAGAAGACAGGAATTAAATATTCAAAATATCCAACAAGAAATGGAAAGGCATCTCAGAAGAACCGTTACTCAGCCACCAGAAGTATGAATCCCCCATGAAGTTTTTTAAAAGCAGTTACCTGCTCATACGAATAGAGCTTCTGGTCAGTGGGCAAGTACTGTGCGAATCCCAAGGCATTTGATGTCCTTGGTACAATGGATACCTGCACAAAAACCAACAACAAAATTAAAATTGATCAGAGCTCATGACACTCCACATCACAAAAAAATTTGGGGTGATCCATGAGGAGGAAATGCAACAGCATGCTTCTTCCACTCGCCATTCTATTCCAGTTCTGAATCTATTCCAATTCCGAATTCATTGTTTTTCACTCCCCGATACATTCATAGATTGCTGCGAGTTCTCATACCGCTACCGGCGAAGCTGTGCAGCGGTTAAGTGATGTACCACTGCACTGGCAGGTGGCTGTTTCAAAAAAAGCCGCCGGTGGGGCTTGTGAGACCCAGGCTGCTCTTCTCGAGCAATGCGTAAACGAACAGCTCTCACAAGCTTCATTTTTGCACAGGTAGTTCATTGAGATGCAGTGTATTCTGCACGTAGGCCTGCTTTTAGTCATTTTATTCTTAGTAATTTCATTTTTGCTGAGTCATTCTTTGCCCAGCGTCTCCCTCCTCTCCCCTACAAGTAGACAAGGGGAGTGGCAGGAGGAGGGGGGGGGGGGGGTGGGGGGGTTGGCAGGTGGCAGGTGGAGAGAGACAAACCCCATAGACACCACCTAACAGGTGGAGGCTTCACACAGATGCCGACATCGAACTTGGCAGACAGTTTTTGCTCTGATGGCCCTCCTAATGCTATCACTTAAAACGCCCTTAATGTTACCTGGATACATAAGCTTTATATTAGATTGAAAGCTATCAGCTATCACTTGTCAGGCTAGATGCACTCAAAGTGTAATGGGGGTATGTAGTTCACTAGGGAGAGGCCAACAGTGATTATTTCTTCATTTACAAACAAATAATGAACCTGTTTGAATGTTTTTGAAGTTTAAGATTTGTTGCAACTGGCAATAATAGCATGGGAAAATTGCCAGACAGAACTTCAAGTTGAATATAAAAAGAAATTCAATAGTTATTCTTTTTAAAAGGAGCTTAGAAACAGCATAAACATTAGGTTGACATATCAAGTAGCAGCCATGAGAATGTTGCCTTTCCTTCAGTATACTACCAATCCTAATGGAATTATTGCAAGGACAAAAATAACAAAACAAATAAAAGCAAAGAAAACGGCACAAAGTAAATAAAGCCAGTAACAATTTAAATTTTCACGCCATGCACATTTTTTTTTTTTTTTTCACCAGAAGAATAGGGTGCTTGTTAGAACACACAAGGCACTGGCGGTTGAAGGCTTCATTTTTATGGACCACTGAAGCTGTGAATATCGACATCAATATATAGGCATCAAGTGCTTTCACCTGCAGCAATAAAACACAAATGTGACAAGTGTGTTAAAAAGGTGGAATAAGCGTGTCCCCATTACCTGATACGCTAAAGAAAAGGATGAGAGAAACACGAGTTACAGCATTCCTGACCTGTAATGTAACTGTTTTATATCTATGTTACCTTTTCGGCATTACAAAATAAGTACCCTTTTTCAGTACAGCCAAACTTTCGCAACATTCTAAAGATTACTTAAGCCACTGAACAGCTTAATTAAGTTTGATATATGCGTTCAATACTGTAATCTTGTGTTCAATATTAGCGTTAAGGCTCCCGTTCTGCAGAAAATTTGGTGGCGTCGGTGTTATTGACATTGTGAGCGAAAAATGCAATGGTGCCACCTGCTGCTGTGGCAGGTGGCAGTTAAAATAATGACTGGTTGCAAGAGGTTGCTTGGGGAGGGCAACCTGGGTCTCACAAGCCCCACCATTGGCTGTGTTTGGGACGGCCACCTCCCTGGGCAGTGGTACATCACTTAACTGCTGCACCACTGTGCCAGGAGTGGCATGAGGACTGCCCGCGATCTATGATTGTAAAGTAAAGAATGAACGTGTCTGCGAAATGATGCGCAAAGAGGACCCCAGGCCACTGAAGGGAGCCATGAACACTACCATGTCATATCCGGAAGGCAGAGCCTTAGGTGTCCGTTTTAAGTTTTTTGTGTAATTCTATAGTTAACAATATTACTAACAAATGCATGCAAAAGAGAGAGAAGCTCCAAAGAACAGTAATTTGCATGGCAACCTTCATGAGGGCATCCGTATGCTCCAGCAACCACCCAACGAGAGCGTGACCACACTCGTGGAAAGCAACCACTTCTTTTTCAGTCAATGACATAACCTGGCTCCTTTTCTCCGTTCCTAGAAAGCAATGCCAGAGAAACAAGTCACATTTCATACAAGGCTTTTTTACATTGAAAACAGCAACTACATAAAGGGTACATCTTTTACACAGTAGGAAATTTCTGTTGCCATATCAAAGAAACACTCAAATTCTCGCGACAATGAGTGTCTCCGTACAACAAGCGCAAACCTTTGGAGAAATAAGCTTGAATATCCTTTGGATCAAAGAAATATCTGGAAATACAGTTTTCTTTTCGATATATTTCAATTCAATTAGTTCCACCATTATGTTAAGGTTAGCATTGCTGCTCCAGAAGAAAGAAAGTTGTTTTTTCTTCTATCTGTGGCTCAAAATGACCAGTGCATAAATCAGGAAAGCATAGTGTCCAAGAAACCCAATTCTGCAACAGTTTAATTAGAAATGCCAAAAAAAATTTTACCAAAAATTTTTTTTGTCAGAGGATGCACTTGCTTTTACGTATCCTGATGCTTGAAACCATGATGAGCAAGCAAGAGACCCCTTTCATAATTATTAGCTTGGCTTCCTCACACTGCACATTTCCCTAATCATGGCGTGTCACTGGTCATAAGCAAAACAAGTATAAAGTACTTAATTTGGATGATATTGCTTCACAGGGGCACGCGATGTTGTCACCGAAACCATGCTGACATAATCTGCTACATATAAACACAAAATATGGCCATAACAATCAGTATTAAAAGCTTGCTGTTCCGAGATTATAGTGGACACAACTTTAAAAAAAAAAAACAGCAGTTGGTAACAGTGGGCCATGGCCCATAGTGTCTTGTATTACTCTGCTAGCCAATCACAACAGAGAAAAAAAAAAACAGCTTTTTATGTTTGACTGTATCAAACAGGCCAGAGGCATCAAAAGTCTTGAGGTTATAATTTTCTCCTTGTGATTAGCTTCTCGTTTAGGTAACAAGAAATTTTTGTCACAGAGGAATTCTGTTCAGCAATCCTTAATGTGATGGAGCTTTACTGCAGACTTCAGTTGCACCCCGCTATAGTAGTGCATGCAGCATTGAGGTGAAGCCAACATCATATTTATGAAAAGGGGTCCATTTCAATGCTGGCAAAATTAAGGGGCCAAGAAGTAATATGGCTCTAGAAGGCAGTCCTTAATTTGAATGTCTTAATGTACTGTACCGTCCACTCGCATTTCTACATGCATCGTTATGGCACACTGGCATATGTCCCTTGCTAACAACAGTTTTCGTGGACCGCGGTTATAGCTTTGGCCAAAAAATGCTTAATATTGTGGGGCTATCTAATAAAAACAATTAAAAGCATTTCATCAGTGAAAGCTTGTTAATTTGACCCTTGTTAATTGGAAAATCTGGATAATTCGAACTGCCGGCGCAGTCCTGCCCAGTGTCCATGTAAGCCTTAGATGTCGGACACTTGCTAATTCGGATGCTATGAGTCTTGCACCAGTTAATTTGAATGGGATGCCAATGGGAGGCCGTATTCTGGTATGACCGGTGCGGCAAGCAATTGTCCAAACAGTCCTACTCAAGCCTGAATTCCATTCTAGAGTCGCTCGCGCACCACTGACGCGCAACGGCAGGCATGACGACGAGCAGATGGCCCCGTGTTCAAGAGCAGTCAGCGTAGTTTCAGTTTCGCTTTTTAGAGCTACACGTCAGCCCGCATCAGTGAGCCAATCGAGTATATGAAAACCAATCGCACGAAATAGACACAGGACGAAGGAAGAAACACACACTGACATGGCGCTACTGCAACTGAGGTTTTACTGCACGACCTCGACTAATATAGCAAGGTGCAAATGAAGAACAAGGTGCAAATCAGCAGAAAAAAACATGCATGGCTTGTTAATAATATGTTGCCAATGCCATGGCGCATGCTCAGTAAGTTATGCAAGTTCTTTTTTAATCAATGACATCGAGGAGGTACTAACACAAATTTCCCCTGCTTTTTGAGTGGGAAAGCTTCTATTATTTCCCTGGTCACTCACAGGCACGCATTGCTATATTAGTCGAGATCGTGCAGTAAAACCTCAGTCGGAGCAGCGCTGCATTACTGTGCGTTTCTTTCTTCCTCCTGTGTCCGTTTAGTGCGCTTTGTTTTCATCTAGTCATGAACGAACTTGCCCACCAGTCTATTCTTCTGAACAGGCAACTGATCCCAGCTGCATGCCGTTTCAGGCACTGATTGGCACGTTGCTGCTGGTCTTTTTTATCTCCTTTTTTATTATTGCTCTTTCGGAGCCATTGAGCAATTCTGTCAGCATGGCTCTTAAATCCTTGAAGTGCGCTGAACTGCACACTCGTCTTGTGCCATTCATGTTTGCGCAGTGAAGCCTCCTGACACGCAACGCTGCCGCTTGTGAGGGGTGTGACACAGTAGTGATGGAGTTCCACCGCTACCACCTCACACCATGAGGGATGCCGGGGAGGCCCTTACCACTCTGGAGCTGTTCTGCTTTGACACTCCTGACCGTATACACGCAATAAAGCATTGATGTAAAAGTGAAAAATAGCCACTGTTACACCGTTCTCATCTCAAAACCAAGCAACTATTGTCCAGTCTATCAACAAATAAATCTGCCATGATGCAAGCAGCTCTTGTTAGCTTTTTTTGGGGATCATTTGATAATTGTAGCATTCATATATTTCGAAGATTTTTTGAACCTCCTTTTTTTTCTTACAATGAAAGACACATTAATGAGTGTAAACCATAATAATACGTAATGAATACTTTCAAGGAAAAAAAAACGCTTTGCACTAAACAACTTATTCTAAGTCATATTTTACTGAGATGCAGTATCAGTACTACCACATACATTATTAACATAGTTTCAGAGCAGAAAGTTGGTTCAGGTTGCTTTATGCGAATGCCACATAAAAATGACAAATCCTTGTTTCATTAGTATTACAATATCCTTGTTTCATTAGTATTACCATGCACTATTCTGCCAACAAGAGGCACCTTTTTATTTCCATCAAGACCTCACAACACGTTTTGGTCAGTTGTTAGTCCCTTTGGAGACAAGTCTCTCTAATGAAAGGTAAATAAAGCAACCCATGCACAGCTGTTCAACTCTGTGCACCATTGTGAAGGGTACGTTAAGAGGACATAGCACTATAATTTCAAACCATTTACCTCCAACAACTCTCTCCACAGCATACTCCAGGTTTCCTGATGAGACGACTTTTTCTTTGTTGCGTGCAGCATGCAGTGCAGCTTCGTTGCATACGTTGGCAATGTCTGCCCCTACTTGGGACAATACAGAGAGAAAAAAAATCATATCCAGCACACTTGTAGTATTATGCAAAGCAAAGAGAAAATGAAGACTTGCCACTGAACCCTGGAGTGAGCTGAGCAAGCCGTTGGGAGTAGTGTGAAGGAGGGTTGTCCAGGTTAATTACTTTCAAGTGCTGCTCAAAGATTTCTTTTCGTTCAGCCAGAGTAGGCAAGTCAATCAGGATATGGCGGTCAAATCGACCAGGCCTCAGAAGGGCCTGCAAGAGATGATGAAAGATGGCTTTTATAAGCACACTGTCAATATTTTGGCAGTATAAAACAAGCAGCCTGACTACTGCTTCCAAAATCTATTTTTAGATGACCTCACTCCTATTACCAAGTAGTTTTCCACTCTGTGCAAACACACAGGAATGGCACAACCTTGCAATAACAAAAAGCAAAGCAAGTAAAAAATGACATGCATTTCCCGTTGGAAATCCTTCATTACTGTTAGAACACAAACTGCTTTATTACCAGAAAAAAACTATAACATCCATAACAGAGGAGCCCCTACATTGCAAGCTGTGTAACAAACTAGTATTTGTGGAAGAAAAATTACTCCATGTCCAAGGATAAAAACCAGATCGACTAGACTAGGGCAGTCACTCTACAAACTGAGTACAGATAGGTTGGCTGCGCTCAGGAAGGCATTGAAAAGATTTTGGTTTTACGAGGGTTTAATGTCCCAAAGCGACTCAGGCTATGAGGGACGTCATAGTGAGCGCTCCCAAAATTTCGACCACCTGGGGTTCTTAAACGTGCACTGACATCGCACAGTACATGGGCCTCTAGGATTTTGCCTCCATCGAAATTCGACTGCCGCAGCCGGGATCGAATTTGTGTTTCGGGTCAGCAGCTAAGCGCCATAACCACCGAGTCACCGTGGCGGCTCACGTTAAAAGACATTATTAATTTGTCAGAACCCTATTATAATTGGATAATTACCCAAAACACGTTAGATAAACAATAATTCAAAAGAACACTCGCCAAATATTGATGTATACACTGAAATGTTTAAAACTGATTACAAAGCTGTGAACTTGTTCCATGAGACATCTTTTAGCTTTTGAGGCCATCAGTGGCACCACTTAAAAACAATGCACAGGCACAGTAGTCTTTGTCCATGCATGTCAAAAATCATGCGCACTTCAGAGACAGCAGTACATTTTAATGATCACAAAGGCTCCTTCAGCCTGTCTGAATTGTCATGCTACCTCCGCTACTGCTCTGTGCATGATCTGTGGCACCATCTGTGCCCACTGTTTTAGCCTTTTCAGCAGTGCAATTTTCATGTGATCAAACATGTTTGGCCACCAGTTTACAATAAAGATAAACTGACAAGGTGTCAAAGATCACTGTGGTGATGCTGAGAAATAACAAAATAAACATAAGACTACCGCTTAAGACGTGGACACAGAAAAGAAACAGGACGAGCGCTAAACATCAAATTGAGTTGATGTTTAGCGCTCGTCCTGTCTGATTATTTTCTATGTCCACGTCTTAAGCGCTAGTCTTACGTTTATTATGAATCACAACCAACTACCCCAGATCTCAGCTTTGACTGAGAGATAACACCACCATAGGCACTGAACTGTGCCATGCTGAAGTGAAGATCAGTGAACATCAAGTTGAGCAATAGGAAGTCCGTAGTAAGAAAGTGGTGATGTCATGCTTATAGGTATTTCGAACGATCTCTCAGCAGTGAGTAAAACTTAAAAATGATAAAAAAAAAATCACAGTTAAGAAAAGTATTCAGTTTCAGTGCACTTGAATGAAACAACAATCTGACTGAAATGTTTTTCAAAAATGAATAGCTGTAACTTAAGAGGAGACGAGGGTCTTAAAATGAAAATTTTTACATTGGAGATATCTCCATGAATTAAGTGTATATACCAGGCGTTTCAGGAAAGCTCGTCACTAATTTTTAGAGATAAAGTTTTTGAGGTAAAGAGACGCTTTTTTTGCAGCATAGTAATATCAGTGTTGGCGGACGTCAAAAAACAGGTGAGTCATGTTAACTAGTAAAGTAAAAAACCAAATTCTAATGGTTAATTTTTAACTATTTCCGATAGGTGCCCGCTTGCACTGAGAGATATGTTGCCTGCCGTTAGTAATAGTAACATCAGTTTTTAGAATTTTGAAAATGCGATTACCCTCACCGTTGCGTTTCAACTAATTTGGGCCATTTCTGGCGCCATTCGAAAACCGTGTGCCTACGGGGAGTGCAAAGCGACATAAATGAAACAGTGACACTCCGTGATACATGTACCACGACATTCTCTGCCCCACCTGTGCTGGAGCAGTGAAGTGGCAAGGAGCAGGGGCATCGTAGCATGGGCGCAGCAGAGATTGTCACGTGGTACATACGTCACAGAGTGATGTGATTTGGTTGACGTCGCTTCGTGCCCTCCCACAGGTGCCCGGTTTTCGAATGGTACGAGAAATGACCCAAATTTGTTAAGCCACAGCAACGAGGGTAATCATGATTTCAAAATTCTAAAAACTGATATGGCTATTACTAATGGCAGGCTACAATCTCTAATTGCAAGCAGTGCCTATCCATAATAGTTAAAAAGTTAACGATTAGAATTTAGTTAATTACTTTACTAGTTAACATGATTTACCTGTTTCTTTTTATGCCCACCAACACTGGCACTACTATGCTGCGAAAAGCTTCTCTTAACCTCAAAGACCCCACTTTTAAAAATTAGTGATGAGCTTCCCTGAAACACTTGGTATATGCCTTTCTTCCTCCTGTTTTAAAAGCCATAATTAGTTCCAGTTTATCTTAACTGGTTCCCATTTATAAGAAAACAATTGAAGCCTAATTGGGCAATTTCTTACGGGTCGTTAAGACACTTTCCCTCAATATTTTTTGGTTCCAACTAAAATGGAGCTATGCTATCTATATTGTCATTGAGGTACATCATTATATAAAAATTTCGAGTTGTGTCGAAGCACCATAATTATGAAATATAATTAGGTGACATTACTGTTCATGAAACTTGATATGTTTGACTCAGCCATAAAAAACAGCATAGCTCCATAGTTTCATTCTTCCAGAATCAGCAGTATAGGATTAATCGAAATTGCCTTATAAAAGCATAACGAAAACGTCCGTAAGGCTAGCCATGTCAGCAAAAAACATGAAGCTGAGAAAATCGTATTGGAAGTTCGTGCGCCAGCTATTCGAAAGCCGCTGCAGAGGCCTAAAAAAATGGCGCAATGCAAACCTTCCGAGAGGATTTCAGAATAGTGAGTAATACCGGGATTTAGCGCCAGCTTTCAAACAAGAACAATATGGCAGACATTGGGGACGCAGTTGTGGGAAGTGACGGGTGCAAAGTACTGCTGTATTTCGCTCTGAAATTGCCATTTCGGCGCTTCAGAGGAATCAAATGGATCAATTTTTTACCAGTAGGTACTTAAAGTATATTGAACCCGAATATACCGCTTTTGAAAAATGAAATTCTCTCTTTTTGTTTCCATTTGAAGATCCGTGTCTCCTTTTAAAAAATGGACCACAGAAATTGTACTGTAGGTAATTTTTACCTTGTCTAACACCTCTGAACGATTGGTTGAGGCCAGCAGAATGACACCTTCCTTTGTGGCCATTCCTGAAACAAGTGGATGAATACAAAGATCACTTCACTGAGATATGATCAACTATGAAAATTTCCCCTCCCATTTTTAAAAAAGCAACACATCAGCATTCATGTTTTCCTCAGTGGGCACACTAACTGCGAGTGCCGCAAGAAGAATGGCTTATGAACAACCCGTAGGGGCACAGGTGTGAGCATGCAGGTGTCTGCCCTCACTGAATGGCGGTAGTGCGCAGCTGTGTTGCTCACGCTACTCCCACAGTCAAGAAGCTCGAAATCTGATAAAAGGGGCCATGAGTCACCGGTTGCACGGCCTGCAGGTTATGCCGCAAACCAATGAGCAAGTCTCCACCAGCGCACCGCATTGCACGACTCTTGCTGCCGCATTGATAGCCGACGCATGCCAGCTCTGCTCCTGGCTTCGAAAAGTGAAAAATTTACAGCAGAATCCTTGGAGAACTTACACTGAGACTTGAAGTGAATCCATTTCCCAAGACAATGATGGGCATGCCAACCTAAACACGGGACTCATGGGAAAAAGTGCATGTCCAATCCACCCCTCCTCCTCACACAGCGGTGTTCGTGGCCACCTATCTATGCGATCTCACACTTTGCAGTGTTTCGTGCACTATAGTGCCACTAAACAGGGCTCTGTTTATTTATTATTAAGCACCTAATTTGCCTAACGTTTGCGCTACAAAATAACACTGGACAGAAGGCTTCAATGTTTACAGTTGATGTTGCCATTTTTCTGCCAAACACCACAGTTGATAAAACAATTTTTTTGGAGTACTTTCCGATAGATTTCAGCAATGAAAAAAAAGTCACAGCATAGAAACACAAAATCACAAAGTCGGACAGCTGGAAAAACCGGACTTGCCCAGGACTGCAGTGGTACTCTGAATCGCTTCTGATGAAGGACCTTAGTGCTGAACTTGACGCTGGTTAGAGCGTACGAGCCTTGAGTCGAACTCTTCAGTTGGGAGTGAAACACGAACCACCTTTGCAGGCTGAGTTGTTCGAAACTGGGCTTGCCCCCGAAAAGGCGCAGCGGGGTTTGCGAAGCCTCCTCCAAGCACACACCCCTGAAGAAGCCGGGCGCGCCGGGCCGGGGGTGGCTTGTACCAATTTTTACCGGTGGGTGTCCGGCGGTGGGTTTCGAACCAACCACCTCCCGCAGCCGAAGCGGACGCCCAGACCACTAGGCCACGACTGCGGTGACACGAAATTATTCACCGCAGTCGTGGTCTTAGGGGCTTGGGCGTCCGCCTCGGCTGCGGAAGGTGGTTTGGTTCGACAGCATAGAAACCGAGTCATAAGAGTGGATACTTTTCATAATTTGAAAGAAGTGTCCCCCCTTAAATAAAGCTCTAAAATATTTTCACAGGGCTTAAAAAACTAAAAAGAAAGAGAGAGTGAGAAAAAAAAAAGCACACCCTTACCATCCATTTCAACCAACAGTTGATTCAATGTCTGCTCCTCTTCGCCAGTTGATCCTTCTGCACCACTGAAAATAAAAAGTGACAGTCATTACAATCTATTTGACAATATAGGTCCCATTAAAACCAAAATGAAAATGGTAATTTTGTTGCTACTCTGTGAATTTAGACAAGACTCACATTTTTAATCATGGCCCTCAAAAATTGGCAGAAACAGCTCGTGCTGCCATATCTAGATCTAGAGTACAAAAGCATTACAAACTCATATAATACTGATGGTTCTTCATTCCTAAAAATGGCTTCATTATTGGTGCAGTGAGTAAAAGTTGCACAGTGATTTTGAAATGCATGAAAGGCAATGACACTGTCTTCACTGCTACAAAACCTCAAGGGCAACGACAATAACAATATACTGACTGGACATTTTTAAAACTTCAAGAAGGAACAGGCCTTGTATTTCACTGTGCTCTTGAATCCATACTCTCACTTTCGCTCTTGCTGTCAAACAGTCAACAATGTTATCAGGTGTGTGTGAAGCAGCACCTGTCGAAATTAGGCAACACAAAACGCAGACAAATAGAACAAGATGTAAACAATTTTTCTGTCTGGCTCAATAACCTTATATCAGACTTGGATGAGCCAGGCTCGTCATAAGCTGACTGTCATTAATTTCTCCTGACGAGCCCAGCTTGTCATGTGTTTTTGGCACTCTGTGCCTGGTTTAAAGCGACTAGGGCTCGTCCAGTTCAAAGCATTCTTTAAAGCTTGCTGATAGACTGCAGCATGGGTACTAAATCATTTTGGTACCATTTCCAAAAAAAAGTGTCCATTAGAAAGTTTCTTCAGAGAGGCTGTAAAACCACCATTAGGTTCTTGCTTAGGGTGGCTAGCACATAATAACTACATTCCAAAAGAACAAAAACATTTTCTTTTTAGTGAAGAGATCTGTGCACACATACCAAGAATGCATTTGTGCACCTTATATACGCCTCAAATGGTATATGTTAAAGGGACCGAACACTGAATTTTAAGGAGACAATTTTTTTCAATACAACGGAAAACCTGCTGTCTAAGGTGCTGGATTCCACAACAGCTTTGTTGAAAATGGTGTAGAAAATTTTTACCAAGAATTTTTAAACCAGGGCATGAGCCCATTTTTTTGTATCTGATGCCAGAAACCATGATCAGCAAGCGCAATGGCGATTACACGTCGGCAAAAGTTCTGTGCCAAAAACTAATGTAAATCTAGTAATAATAATATAGTAATAAGACATTTTTGTATATAGTAGTGTCCATTTTAGTTTCCATGGCCAAAGCTGTTACGGCACAGTGATGTACATCTTGTCGCCGAAATTTTTAGTAGACCGCGGTTGCCGTTCATTTTAAAAAATTCACAACACTGTGATGTCATCCTGTTACAAAAGCTAAAAGTGCACGGTTGACGAAGCACAGGGAACGTTGCTTTTCATTGAAGGGCGCACTGGAGAGAGTGTAAGCTATAATAAAACATGATGAGCAAAGTTGAAGATCTAGCAACAAAAGGCAAAATCACTGCAATTATAGTTCTTGAGTCACACTTCACAGAAACTGTGTATGCTAAAAGCTCGTTAATTTGAAGTCAATGGGACTGTGAAATATATTCAAATTAACCAGACTTTCAAATTAACTGAGCTCTGCAAAAGAAAGCAAGTGCCCTAGTATGACAAGTGTATAAACAAGAACACTGTTTCTTATAAGATCCCACCATCTGTAGCTTTTCTTTATAATACCAACCTCCATCAAAATCTAAAGCATTAGAAATGACAATTTTAGAAAAGGAAGTCACTCACACATTGCTTCGTTTTCGGCCAATGGCATCAATTTCGTCTATGTATACAATGCAAGGTGCTCGCTTTCTTGCTTCCTTAAAGAGGTCTCGGACACGGGCTGCCCCTAGGCCTGTATATCAGAAATCCAACAGAACAATGTTAGCACAATGTTAGCACACAAAAAAATTCCAGCATCACGACTCAAGACTTGTTGCATCAGTGCTAATTTAAAACTCTTGACAGGTTCAAGAGGCACAAATTATTAGGCAATGAATGCCACAGGGTTTAATGCCTTAAAGGGCAACTGTGGGGTGGTTTTCTGAGGTTCACATACTTCACTGAAATTTTTTCAAAGGGTTCTTCTCTGTCTTACTCATTTCCACAAACTTTGGCAGCTGTATAGCATTTCATTTATGTGCCAATAAATTTTGAACTCTCCCAATTTTGTGACCACAGTTCAGGTGACATTTATAGGCAATAACGTATTTTTGACGTCGTAAACTTTACTCGCACATTTACTCTTTTGCTGTCGCACCATAGGCCATCGGAGATATATGACCAATGTTTTGAACACACCACCAAAAATTCAAGTTGGCGCTCTTGGCCAAGCTGCGCCATCTAGTTCGTGTCGACAACACCAACTCTTTGGTTTCAGTTTTGATTTTCCATTTTCTAACTTGAAGAAGTGAGATGACAAATTTGACCGGGCGTAGTCCGCCCATTCGCGATCATAGCATCTGATTCACTGATTTGTCGTGTGCCCCAAAGGTGAAAGGCTATGCCAAGCACTATAGCCGGTTCTGACGCCATCTTTTTTTAGAGCAGCAGTGGAGTCAGACAATACAAAATGGTCGGATTTCAGTCCTGATAGAGAGACTTCATCTCAGAGGCCCCAGACATCAGTGTGTACTCGTGTTTCATTCTAATGTTCACGTTGTATTTTTGTCGTGTGCTTTATTTGTAAATGATGAGAGCGGTTTTTATTTGGTGTTTTAGGGTCTTTGCAACATACTGCCAAGATATTTTACCAAATGTGCCAGCAGATTTTTGATTATGATATGTCAAAGAAGGAAACATCCCCTTTTCACCCACAGAACCTGTTCACTACCAACAGAACAGAAAAAAAAATAGAGAAGAGGAGGAACAGCAAGCTCTGCAATCAAAAAACAAGAACAGAACTCACAACAAGTGTAATGTGCACCACATTCCAGATCTATGTCCACTTAATGTAATCACGCTCGCTTTCTCTAGTGGCATAGCAGTCATAACCTCTAACTTTAAAGGCCACGGAAAGTGCAGTGCACTACGTACACAGCTGAAAATGACAAAAATTGTAGCTAAGAATATGTTCAACGTTTTGTATATTTCAATTTTTTTGTAATCGACTTCTAGCTCAGTGCAGCGGCCTTTTGCTTCGCTTGGATTCTTTTTTTTTTGTGTTGTCAGCTTATTTAAGCAATTAATTTTAGAAAAGTGTTGCACACACAACTCACGCGTTTTTCATTCAATACCTAAGCTACAGTTTGATGCATTATAATGTACTATGAATATGGCACTTCTTGAAGAAATAGTTTTTTATTTTAAAACACTCAAAATCGGTCATTTTTTATGGTAGCAAATTAATAACCTCACCTCTCTTACTGAAAAAAAAATGTTTAAGCTTGTATTCAGTCGTTCCAGACATGTCATGAACAGAGCCAGTGTTTGCAGTTGCTAATATATTATAGATCAGAAACAGTATTAAAGGGACCCTGAAATGATTTTGGTGGGCATATTCTAGTGTAACTGATCTGTAGAGGTGGTCTTTGCGGGTATTCGAGTCAAATTTGAAAGCTCTGCGTGGACCTCATAATTTAGAAATAATTTTTTAAAATCACTGCTAGCAGTACTTCGCATCATATTAGGGGACACACCTCACTGCGTGTCCCCTACCCCGATGACGCAAGTGGGCAGAAGAGCCAGCCTTCAAGCTCACCCCGTCTGCCCAACGATGTTATCAGGGTAGTGGACGGGTGGTGAGGTGTGTCGACCAAATCGGTTGCGAGCTACTACGAGCAGCGATTTTTAAAAATTATTTCTAAATTATGAGGTCCACGCAGAGCTTTCCAATTTGACTCGAATGCCCACAAAGACCACCTCTACAGATCCGTTGCACTAGAATATGCCCATCGAAATCATTTCAGGGCCCTTTTAATGAAGTGCTGCCCACGGCCACACAGCAGTTTTGGTTCTAGCTCGGTGCTTTAGCTGTTTTAAAATTGTTTACTTGGCATACTGAAAAATGATTTGTTGTAATGAAGAGGGGGGCTCTGAAGAACAAAGGTAACCGTAGCCGCAAAATGTTAATTGCCCCCACCTCCACAAGAGTAGCCCTTTATTGTGACAACATGACTTGTAACCAAGCTGCACAGCTGAGTACTGAGTATTGTAATATAACTACATAAATGAAAATTTTTCACAACAGTTATCATTTTGCCGTGTCCACACCACATAGGCAAAACTCACTTAATGGCCTGTTCAGCATGAAGGCCAGCGCTTCACAAAGCAGCAACTGAAATAACATGCTACCATGTTGCTAAGAGAAAAGATTTGCAAACACACATACTAAATGCTGGATAAAACTACAGCAGGAATGCTTCCTCACAGATTCCCATGGAGGCCCCTGTATTCTTTCAAGGCTATCTTTTCCTTCTTCATTGATTAGTACTTAGTTTAGGATTTCAAATACTGGGAAAGAACTTGTCAAGTTGATAAGAATGGATTTTCTGAAAACATCACACTGCCCTGTTGCAGGGAGCAAGTGACAGAGTGGCAACGGCCAAATAAATCTTTGATGACGTTGTGACATTCCGTGTGTGCTACGAGGATCCACGTTCCACGGCGCGGCGTAGACGGAGACCCAGATGACAGCGGCATCATCAATTACCCAGCCATGCTCTTTGAGTGACGACCAGAACAACCGGACCCGCCGCCGCCGCCGCGGGGAAACAGGCTTTATCCTCCCCAATTTCCGGGCACATTCCAGGACAAGGGAGCTGTCAGCGGGCCAGAGTGCGCCGTACCACAGCCGACGCTATGCGCTACCGCGAAGACAACATTCTTTCCCTCCTTCCCCTTTCAACGTGGGCTATCGCCGGGAAGGCACCCACAGCTTCCCGCCGTGCCTCGTGAACAAAAGCGCATTCCCAGAAGGGCCGTGACGGACACCTGTCATGGCGGACAGGCAGTACTCGCCAAGAATGTGGAAAGACAGGCGCTAGTGAATTAGCTCCGAAGAGAGAGAGCCTGTGTATACTCTCACTTGAGAGAGAGTGGTGGCGTTTTTGTTGTTTATTTAGTTTGTATTGTTAACAGACTCTGGGTTCGAGGCTAAGTCCAACCCAAGGGGTGGTCCCCATCTCGCATGTTATTTTTCATTGGAGAATTGATGCTTTGGGCGGGCCACTGAAAATGACCGCCCTTAGTCCTTTGTTAATCAAGTGCTTAAAAGCGCATGTAAACGGATGCAGTCCAGTCGAGTCTGAGCTGGGGCTCCATGCTTGGCATGTAATGTGATGCTACTTAGGCACTAACCTGCCCGGTCGATGAGTAAAGTAGTGCAAAGTTTGTTCTTTTGTAAATTCAGTTCTGCTTTTTCCAGTTTAACTCTCTGTATATGTATGTTGAAAAATTATGCTCTGCGGTCATCATCTACAAGCTCGCCTCCTGTTCATCTTCCAAGCCGAACGACACTAGAGGAAGGGTTTGTGAACCATCCTCGAAGAAACGGACGACTATTGAAATTCTACTGCATACACGCTCAGGACGACATCGTTCGCCAAGAGGGCCTTCAGCGCCGAAGCCCGTCGGCGTGCAGCTTCTGCCAGCAACCGCTCGAGCCCAACTCCGGAGCCACTCCATCGCCCCCATGAAGTCGTCGGCACGTAAGCTCGGACGCCCCAGCCTCTGATGTATAACCTTAATCATGTGTAATTATTGAATATACCTGTTTGTTTAAACTGAGCCATACGGTGTCTCTTTGCCTCTCCGTCCCGTGTGGACCTGCGTATTATGGGGGTCATCACACTGGTGTCAGAAGTGGGGTCTCAAAAGCAAATGTCCTCTGAATGCTGTGACATTCATGACTTCAAAATTGTAATCAAAAGGGAATCACGGGACTGATTGTGGGACTTTTACCCCCATTTGAGAGGCTTGAGGCACTGGAGGGCTTGAAAAAAAAAAAAAAATGACTGTATCTGAGGGAGCTCCCACTCCACAGCCGTCGCTCGGAGCAAGCATGCTGGCATTAGGAAGCGTCATTCCGACGTTTACGGGAGATAAGACAGGGGTTCCAATCTGCGATTTCTTTTCCATGCTAGAAGAGATTGGGAAAATGGGGGGATGGTCCGATGCTCAAATGCTGGGAATGGCGAGGTGTAAGACGGCAGGAGCTGCTCATGATTTTGCCTGGCGAGACGAAAAAGTAAAATCCACAAAATCATTTCCGGAATTTAAGAAGCTCGCGTTTGAGCATTTCGACACTGAACCACGTCACGTGCGGGTACAGAGGTTCCGTGACGCCGGACAGATGGTAGGGGAGGACGTGCGAACATTTTGCGTCGCGGCTTCAGCGCCTAGCACGCGATACGTTAAGCAGGGAGGAGGAAGGAGACCAGCTAAGGAAGAAATACGCGGAGGATATACTTAAAGAGGAAATGACCGCTTTGTTCGTGGCTGGTCTGCAAGACCCCGTGCGCCGGTTCGTGCTCTCGCGCAAGCCGAGCAATTTCGACCAAGCCGTGGAGGCCGCATTGGATGAGGAACAAAATGAGGCGTTAACGACAGCCGCAGCGAGAGTACGCGTCATAGAGAGAGCGGTGCTCAACCCTGAGGTTCCTCTCTTGACAGAGCGGTTAGATCGCTTAGAACAGCTGCTATCTCAGCAGGTAGAATGCCAGGTTGAAGCGCGCGCTCAACAGCGCCCATTCGCTGGAAACCGGAGACCGCCACAAAGCTACAGGCGCGGTATGCGAGATCTTGAAGAAATCGTATGCTTCGCTTGCCAGGGTCGCGGACACATCGCCAGGTTCTGCCAAAACGTGCGCCGTGGGGAGCCACAAAGAGAAGCAGGCGAGACACGCCCTAAGCAAGCCTACAGCGGGGCTCCAGATACCGAGTCAAAAAACTAGTTAGTCCTCCCCAGCCTGAGGAGCGTGGGGAGGGAGCAGTGGATGATGAGGTGGTGGTAGTTTGTGTGGCCGACGAGGCATGCCCTGTTGTGCGTTGCAAGTTAAATGGTTGTTGCATGGAATTGTTGATAGATACGGGGTCAAAGGTGACATTGCTTAAGGAGAGCAGTTTTAACACGCTTCGAAGGAAGGGGGACCGCGAGGTGTTGGAAGCGTCTGGTGGCATGGCAACCAAATTTGTAGGCATAACGGGGGATCCTCTTGGCATAAGTGGACTCTACCGGTTACACTTCTCTCTCGGCGGAATTGCATTGGAGCACCCCTGCTACGTATGCCCGGACACGGTGTCTCTGCCAAACGGAGTGTCAGGTATATTAGGGCAGGATTTTTTGAGAAAAGGGAAGGTAGTAGTCTCATTCTCTGAGGAAGAGGTTAATGCGGGCGGCTCAAAAGTTCCGTTTTTGAACAGGAGAGGGGCTGAGATTCGCATTACCGATATTGACACCCGTCAAACAGTGGGATCATTGGAGAAGGTATATTCGCGGGTTGCCGTCCGGCTGGTCGAGGAGGCGGTCGTCCTTCCTTGGTCGGAGCACATTTTGTACGCGTTTGTGCCTTCAGATGTAGAGAGCGGCGCCGTGGGAGTGCTTGAGCCGGTCGACTCTCTCAGCAATGGCCTGAAGGCAGCCGCGTGCCTCGTGACAGTTAATGACGCCCACAGAGTGCCCCTACGGGTGGTTAACTGTAGCCAGCAGCCACTGAGCCTTCCCAAGAACAAAACATTGGCTTTCTTCACCTCTGCGATAGAGAAACGTGAGCCCACCAATACGGTACTCGCAACTGTAGAGCATGCTAGTCCTTCGGCTGCTCCAAAGGTGTCGTTCGATCTTTCTCACGTAAAATCCAGGGAGAGGGAGGCTCTGGCTGGTTTGCTGAACGACTACTCGGAGGTATTCGCCGCATCCAACCTGGATTTGGGCTGCTGTGGCGTTATAAAGCACAGGATAGAAACCGGCACTTCATCGCCCGTTTACCAGCGTGCGTACAGGATTCCTTACTCCCAACGTGAGGAGATGGAGCGGCAGGTGCAGGACCTGATTGATCGCGGCATTGTCGAACACTCAAAGTCACCCTGGGGAGCACCAGCACTATTGGTGGAAAAGCCAGATGGCTCGTATCGATTGGTAGTGGACTACCGCAAACTAAATGCCGTAACTCGCATCGATCCATACCCCATCCCCAATATACAGGAGACGCTTTCTCAGCTGGGCTCTGCCAGGTACTTCACGGTAGTGGACATGGCGGCGGGATTCTGGCAGATAGCAATGGATCCGGCAGATGCCGAGAAAACGGCATTCAACACGCCCTCAGGGCACTATGAATGGAAAAGAATGCCGATGGGTCTGGCCAACAGCCCTGCTGTCTGGCAGAGAACCGCTGATGTTATCCTGGCAGGTCTTCTGGGGAGGCTGTGCTTCGTGTATATGCATGACATTATCATATACAGTGACAGTTTTGAGAACCATTTGCGCGATATTGAGCAGGTTTTGGTGCGACTAAGAGGAGCGGGTCTCAAGCTGAAGCCCTCTAAGTGCCAATTCCTCAAAAACGAGGTGAAATACCTCGGGCACGTTGTTTCAGCTGACGGCGTGCGACCGGACCCTGAGAAACTAAGGTGTGTCTCGGATTTTCCATCCCCGACTAGCGTCCGCCAGGTCCGGCAGTTTCTCGGCCTGATCGGTTACTACCGAAGGCACATAGAGGAGTTCGCCAAGCTCGCTAAGCCGCTCACCGCCTTAACAGCAAAAAAAATGTCGCCTTTCGCTGGGACGAAAACGCGGAGAATGCTTTTGGGGCCCTGAAAAGGAAGCTAATGAGTGCATCGCTGTTGCGCCACCCGGATTTTAATTTGCCCTTCGTTATGGCCACAGATGCGTCAAAGTTCGCAGTTGGTGCCGTGCTATCTCAGGTTATCGAGGGCAAAGAACATCCCGTTGCTTTTGCTAGCCGACAGCTGAGCCCCACAGAGCAAAAGTACGGAGCTACGGAAAGGGAGTGCCTCGC
This sequence comes from Amblyomma americanum, assembly GCF_052857255.1. Lineage (NCBI taxonomy): Eukaryota > Metazoa > Arthropoda > Arachnida > Ixodida > Ixodidae > Amblyomma > Amblyomma americanum. The sequence goes on along the minus strand of NC_135497.1, from coordinate 116,341,786 downwards.
CGTTGTCTGGGCAGTAAAGCACTTCAGATGCTACCTTTACGGCCGCAAATTCAAGCTAGTCACAGACTGCCATCCTCTGAAATGGGTGATGAGTGTCAGAGACCCTAGCTCGCGACTCGCTAGATGGAATCTACACCTGCAGGAATACTGCTTTGAAGTTGAGCACAAGTCAGGAAAGACGCATCTGAATGCTGATGCACTCAGCCGCACAGCTGCCGTGGCAGCTATAGATGAGTTTGTCCCCGTAGTCGACCCCGCCGAATTACGCACAGAGCAGTGCAAAGATCCTGACCTGAAGCGAATAATCGAAAGCTTAGAGGGCGCACCGTCTCACCCCGAACAGCTAGGTTATTTCATTGGCAAAGACGGCACCCTGTGTCGGCGCACGAGGCCAACCAGGAAAGGGAGACCAGAGAAAACCGCTTGGGAGAGAGTCGTCATACCTCGGTCGTGGACAGAAAGGGTTCTTCGCGCGTTTCACGATGCGCCATGCGCCGGTCATTTTGGCGTAGCGAAGACACGCAGGCGTGTGGAGCGTTTGTACTTTTGGAGTGGCATGCGACAGGATGTTAGAGACTACTGTGCGAAGTGTCATTCCTGTCTCGAAAGAAAAACACCCAAGGGACGAAGACCAGCTCCAATTCAGCCGTTCCCTGAGGTTTCGGCTCCCTTCGAGCGGACAGGTATGGACATAATGGGCCCCTTGCCCACGACCACTTCCGGAAACAAGTACATTTTAGTATTTGTCGATCACCTTTCAAAATACGCGGAAGCGGTAGCACTCCCAGATCAGAAGGCAGACACGATTGCAAGAGCATTTGTCGAACAGATCGTGCTCCGACATGGACCCCCGAGGCAACTCTTGACAGATCGGGGAACGAACTTCGTGTCGCAGCTAATGAGGAGAGTTTGCGAGCTGCTTAAGATCGCTAAGAAGCAGACAACACCGTACCATCCGGCTTGCAACGGCGCAGTGGAGCGACTGAACCAAACCGTGGCCGGGTTCCTGTCGCATTTTGTTTCGCGCGACCAGCGGGACTGGGACTTGTGGCTCCCGTATGCAATGTTTGCCTACAATTCCGCAGCACACGAGAGCACGGGCGAATCGCCATTCTTTCTTCTCTACGGCCGAGACCCGGACCAGCCTAGTGAAGTGCCAGAGGGCCCCCGTCGTGTCCCATACGCTTCACTGGACGACTATAAGGTTGAGCTAGAATCGCGCTTCCAAGTGGCGAGGGACATCGCAAAAGAGGCCTTAAAGAAAGCGGCGAAGCGCAGGAAGGAGGTGCACGATCGAAGTGCTAGAGACGCGCCGTTTAATGTGGGGGACAGCGTGTACATTGAAAACTGCCAAAGGCAGATTGGGCTAGCTCGTAAGTTCCAGACGAAGTGGAGAGGACCGTGCGAGGTTGTCGAGAAGCTTTCTCCGGTAAACTTCAGAGTCCGAGACGTGAACCGGCGCTTGATAAGGATACACGCAAATCGCCTAAAGTCGGCACCGGTTCAGTATTCACGAAATGAGGAAAGGGAGAGCGCGGATTTTGATGGGGACAGAAGTGAAGCGGAGCGCGCAGATAGTTCGCAAGAAACGCCCTCTCCTGCATTTGTTCGGCAGGCGCCAGAGGTGACGGCCGGAATGCCACCGGATTTACTTCATGCATTGCTAGAAGAAGAAGCGCGCGAGGTTGCCGCGCAGATAACGCCAGGGGAGGCTCCTGCCACGAGCCCTCGCGAGTCCCAAAGCAGACAAAGGGTCACAGACTTACTTAGTATGACTCATGAAGGCCGATATCCGCTGCGAAATCGGAAAGCTAAGTCGGACTAATGGTGTAAACAGAGCGGAGTTGTGAACTGGTCAGAATTGTGTAATGCCGCAGCTCATAACATTGCTATATGCGTATGTGTTAAGTTATCGGAGTTAGTAGTTAAACCTTTCTGTCATTAAGTAACACCTTCACAGGAGAGCATGCGGAGTGCATGCAGAACCTGCCCTACTTCCTTTCGTTATCTATATTTTTGTCTGTGCCGTGATCGTGCTAGAAGTGGGAGCTCCTTTGTAACTGTGGTAAATTTATTTCGTCCAGTTTGGACTAGAAAGGAGAGGCTTGGGTGCTGAGTTTCATGTTTATCTGTAAAAAAAGATCAGTGCTGCCCCTGGAGACGCCAGTTATGACAGCGGAGGCATATGGTGTTGTGCAGTGGTGTTGAGTGCAGCGAAAAGTGTTTTGTCGGACGCACTGTGCGAGGAGATTCAGAAAGACAAGGGGAGCTGCGTGGACTCAAATGTTCGGAGAACATTCTTCTGGAGGGTGAGCGAGTGTGACATTCCGTGTGTGCTACGAGGATCCACGTTCCACGGCGCGGCGTAGACGGAGACCCAGATGACAGCGGCATCATCAATTACCCAGCCATGCTCTTTGAGTGACGACCAGAACAACCGGACCCGCCGCCGCCGCCGCGGGGAAACAGGCTTTATCCTCCCCAATTTCCGGGCACATTCCAGGACAAGGGAGCTGTCAGCGGGCCAGAGCGCGCCGTACCACAGCCGACGCTATGCGCTACCGCGAAGACAACATTCTTTCCCTCCTTCCCCTTTCGACGTGGGCTATCGCCGGGAAGGCACCCACAGCTTCCCGCCGTGCCTCGTGAACAAAAGCGCATTCCCAGAAGGGCCGTGACGGACACCTGTCATGGCGGACAGGCAGTACTCGCCAAGAATGTGGAAAGACAGGCGCTAGTGAATTAGCTCCGAAGAGAGAGAGCCTGTGTATACTCTCACTTGAGAGAGAGTGGTGGCGTTTTTGTTGTTTATTTAGTTTGTATTGTTAACAGACTCTGGGTTCGAGGCTAAGTCCAACCCAAGGGGTGGTCCCCATCTCGCATGTTATTTTTCATTGGAGAATTGATGCTTTGGGCGGGCCACTGAAAATGACCGCCCTTAGTCCTTTGTTAATCAAGTGCTTAAAAGCGCATGTAAACGGATGCAGTCCAGTCGAGTCTGAGCTGGGGCTCCATGCTTGGCATGTAATGTGATGCTACTTAGGCACTAACCTGCCCGGTCGATGAGTAAAGTAGTGCAAAGTTTGTTCTTTTGTAAATTCAGTTCTGCTTTTTCCAGTTTAACTCTCTGTATATGTATGTTGAAAAATTATGCTCTGCGGTCATCATCTACAAGCTCGCCTCCTGTTCATCTTCCAAGCCGAACGACACTAGAGGAAGGGTTTGTGAACCATCCTCGAAGAAACGGACGACTATTGAAATTCTACTGCATACACGCTCAGGACGACATCGTTCGCCAAGAGGGCCTTCAGCGCCGAAGCCCGTCGGCGTGCAGCTTCTGCCAGCAACCGCTCGAGCCCAACTCCGGAGCCACTCCATCGCCCCCATGAAGTCGTCGGCACGTAAGCTCGGACGCCCCAGCCTCTGATGTATAACCTTAATCATGTGTAATTATTGAATATACCTGTTTGTTTAAACTGAGCCATACGGTGTCTCTTTGCCTCTCCGTCCCGTGTGGACCTGCGCATTATGGGGGTCATCACACTGGTGTCAGAAGTGGGGTCTCAAAAGCAAATGTCCTCTGAATGCTGTGACATTCATGACTTCAAAATTGTAATCAAAAGGGAATCACGGGACTGATTGTGGGACTTTTACCCCCATTTGAGAGGCTTGAGGCACTGGAGGGCTTGAAAAAAAAAAAAAAAAAATGACTGTATCTGAGGGAGCTCCCACTCCACAGCCGTCGCTCGGAGCAAGCATGCTGGCATTAGGAAGCGTCATTCCGACGTTTACGGGAGATAAGACAGGGGTTCCAATCTGCGATTTCTTTTCCATGCTAGAAGAGATTGGGAAAATGGGGGGATGGTCCGATGCTCAAATGCTGGGAATGGCGAGGTGTAAGATGGCAGGAGCTGCTCATGATTTTGCCTGGCGAGACGAAAAAGTAAAATCCACAAAATCATTTGCGGAATTTAAGAAGCTCGCGTTTGAGCATTTCGACACTGAACCACGTCACGTGCGGGTACAGAGGTTCCGTGACGCCGGACAGATGGTAGGGGAGGACGTGCGAACATTTTGCGTCGCGGCTTCAGCGCCTAGCACGCGATACGTTAAGCAGGGAGGAGGAAGGAGACCAGCTAAGGAAGAAATACGCGGAGGATATACTTAAAGAGGAAATGACCGCTTTGTTCGTGGCTGGTCTGCAAGACCCCGTGCGCCGGTTCGTGCTCTCGCGCAAGCCGAGCAATTTCGACCAAGCCGTGGAGGCCGCATTGGATGAGGAACAAAATGAGGCGTTAACGACAGCCGCAGCGAGAGTACGCGTCATAGAGAGAGCGGTGCTCAACCCTGAGGTTGCTCTCTTGACAGAGCGGTTAGATCGCTTAGAACAGCTGCTATCTCAGCAGGTAGAATTCCAGGTTGAAGCGCGCGCTCAACAGCGCCCATTCGCTGGAAACCGGAGACCGCCACAAAGCTACAGGCGCGGTATGCGAGATCTTGAAGAAATCGTATGCTTCGCTTGCCAGGGTCGCGGACACATCGCCAGGTTCTGCCAAAACGTGCGCCGTGGGGAGCCACAAAGAGAAGCAGGCGAGACACGCCCTAAGCAAGCCTACAGCGGGGCTCCAGATACCGAGTCAAAAAACTAGTTAGTCCTCCCCAGCCTGAGGAGCGTGGGGAGGGAGCAGTGGATGATGAGGTGGTGGTAGTTTGTGTGGCCGACGAGGCATGCCCTGTTGTGCGTTGCAAGTTAAATGGTTGTTGCATGGAATTGTTGATAGATACGGGGTCAAAGGTGACATTGCTTAAGGAGAGCAGTTTTAACACGCTTCGAAGGAAGGGGGACCGCGAGGTGTTGGAAGCGTCTGGTGGCATGGCAACCAAATTTGTAGGCATAACGGGGGATCCTCTTGGCATAAGTGGACTCTACCGGTTACACTTCTCTCTCGGCGGAATTGCATTGGAGCACCCCTGCTACGTATGCCCGGACACGGTGTCTCTGCCAAACGGAGTGTCAGGTATATTAGGGCAGGATTTTTTGAGAAAAGGGAAGGTAGTAGTCTCATTCTCTGAGGAAGAGGTTAATGCGGGCGGCTCAAAAGTTCCGTTTTTGAACAGGAGAGGGGCTGAGATTCGCATTACCGATATTGACACCCGTCAAACAGTGGGATCATTGGAGAAGGTATATTCGCGGGTTGCCGTCCGGCTGGTCGAGGAGGCGGTCGTCCTTCCTTGGTCGGAGCACATTTTGTACGCGTTTGTGCCTTCAGATGTAGAGAGCGGCGCCGTGGGAGTGCTTGAGCCGGTCGACTCTCTCAGCAATGGCCTGAAGGCAGCCGCGTGCCTCGTGACAGTTAATGACGCCCACAGAGTGCCCCTACGGGTGGTTAACTGTAGCCAGCAGCCACTGAGCCTTCCCAAGAACAAAACATTGGCTTTCTTCACCTCTGCGATAGAGAAACGTGAGCCCACCAATACGGTACTCGCAACTGTAGAGCATGCTAGTCCTTCGGCTGCTCCAAAGGTGTCGTTCGATCTTTCTCACGTAAAATCCAGGGAGAGGGAGGCTCTGGCTGGTTTGCTGAACGACTACTCGGAGGTATTCGCCGCATCCAACCTGGATTTGGGCTGCTGTGGCGTTATAAAGCACAGGATAGAAACCGGCACTTCATCGCCCGTTTACCAGCGTGCGTACAGGATTCCTTACTCCCAACGTGAGGAGATGGAGCGGCAGGTGCAGGACCTGATTGATCGCGGCATTGTCGAACACTCAAAGTCACCCTGGGGAGCACCAGCACTATTGGTGGAAAAGCCAGATGGCTCGTATCGATTGGTAGTGGACTACCGCAAACTAAATGCCGTAACTCGCATCGATCCATACCCCATCCCCAATATACAGGAGACGCTTTCTCAGCTGGGCTCTGCCAGGTACTTCACGGTAGTGGACATGGCGGCGGGATTCTGGCAGATAGCAATGGATCCGGCAGATGCCGAGAAAACGGCATTCAACACGCCCTCAGGGCACTATGAATGGAAAAGAATGCCGATGGGTCTGGCCAACAGCCCTGCTGTCTGGCAGAGAACCGCTGATGTTATCCTGGCAGGTCTTCTGGGGAGGCTGTGCTTCGTGTATATGCATGACATTATCATATACAGTGACAGTTTTGAGAACCATTTGCGCGATATTGAGCAGGTTTTGGTGCGACTAAGAGGAGCGGGTCTCAAGCTGAAGCCCTCTAAGTGCCAATTCCTCAAAAACGAGGTGAAATACCTCGGGCACGTTGTTTCAGCTGACGGCGTGCGACCGGACCCTGAGAAACTAAGGTGTGTCTCGGATTTTCCATCCCCGACTAGCGTCCGCCAGGTCCGGCAGTTTCTCGGCCTGATCGGTTACTACCGAAGGCACATAGAGGAGTTCGCCAAGCTCGCTAAGCCGCTCACCGCCTTAACAGCAAAAAAAATGTCGCCTTTCGCTGGGACGAAAACGCGGAGAATGCTTTTGGGGCCCTGAAAAGGAAGCTAATGAGTGCATCGCTGTTGCGCCACCCGGATTTTAATTTGCCCTTCGTTATGGCCACAGATGCGTCAAAGTTCGCAGTTGGTGCCGTGCTATCTCAGGTTATCGAGGGCAAAGAACATCCCGTTGCTTTTGCTAGCCGACAGCTGAGCCCCACAGAGCAAAAGTACGGAGCTACGGAAAGGGAGTGCCTCGCCGTTGTCTGGGCAGTAAAGCACTTCAGATGCTACCTTTACGGCCGCAAATTCAAGCTAGTCACAGACTGCCATCCTCTGAAATGGGTGATGAGTGTCAGAGACCCTAGCTCGCGACTCGCTAGATGGAATCTACACCTGCAGGAATACTGCTTTGAAGTTGAGCACAAGTCAGGAAAGACGCATCTGAATGCTGATGCACTCAGCCGCACAGCTGCCGTGGCAGCTATAGATGAGTTTGTCCCCGTAGTCGACCCCGCCGAATTACGCACAGAGCAGTGCAAAGATCCTGACCTGAAGCGAATAATCGAAAGCTTAGAGGGCGCACCGTCTCACCCCGAACAGCTAGGTTATTTCATTGGCAAAGACGGCACCCTGTGTCGGCGCACGAGGCCAACCAGGAAAGGGAGACCAGAGAAAACCGCTTGGGAGAGAGTCGTCATACCTCGGTCGTGGACAGAAAGGGTTCTTCGCGCGTTTCACGATGCGCCATGCGCCGGTCATTTTGGCGTAGCGAAGACACGCAGGCGTGTGGAGCGTTTGTACTTTTGGAGTGGCATGCGACAGGATGTTAGAGACTACTGTGCGAAGTGTCATTCCTGTCTCGAAAGAAAAACACCCAAGGGACGAAGACCAGCTCCAATTCAGCCGTTCCCTGAGGTTTCGGCTCCCTTCGAGCGGACAGGTATGGACATAATGGGCCCCTTGCCCACGACCACTTCCGGAAACAAGTACATTTTAGTATTTGTCGATCACCTTTCAAAATACGCGGAAGCGGTAGCACTCCCAGATCAGAAGGCAGACACGATTGCAAGAGCATTTGTCGAACAGATCGTGCTCCGACATGGACCCCCGAGGCAACTCTTGACAGATCGGGGAACGAACTTCGTGTCGCAGCTAATGAGGAGAGTTTGCGAGCTGCTTAAGATCGCTAAGAAGCAGACAACACCGTACCATCCGGCTTGCAACGGCGCAGTGGAGCGACTGAACCAAACCGTGGCCGGGTTCCTGTCGCATTTTGTTTCGCGCGACCAGCGGGACTGGGACTTGTGGCTCCCGTATGCAATGTTTGCCTACAATTCCGCAGCACACGAGAGCACGGGCGAATCGCCATTCTTTCTTCTCTACGGCCGAGACCCGGACCAGCCTAGTGAAGTGCCAGAGGGCCCCCGTCGTGTCCCATACGCTTCACTGGACGACTATAAGGTTGAGCTAGAATCGCGCTTCCAAGTGGCGAGGGACATCGCAAAAGAGGCCTTAAAGAAAGCGGCGAAGCGCAGGAAGGAGGTGCACGATCGAAGTGCTAGAGACGCGCCGTTTAATGTGGGGGACAGCGTGTACATTGAAAACTGCCAAAGGCAGATTGGGCTAGCTCGTAAGTTCCAGACGAAGTGGAGAGGACCGTGCGAGGTTGTCGAGAAGCTTTCTCCGGTAAACTTCAGAGTCCGAGACGTGAACCGGCGCTTGATAAGGATACACGCAAATCGCCTAAAGTCGGCACCGGTTCAGTATTCACGAAATGAGGAAAGGGAGAGCGCGGATTTTGATGGGGACAGAAGTGAAGCGGAGCGCGCAGATAGTTCGCAAGAAACGCCCTCTCCTGCATTTGTTCGGCAGGCGCCAGAGGTGACGGCCGGAATGCCACCGGATTTACTTCATGCATTGCTAGAAGAAGAAGCGCGCGAGGTTGCCGCGCAGATAACGCCAGGGGAGGCTCCTGCCACGAGCCCTCGCGAGTCCCAAAGCAGACAAAGGGTCACAGACTTACTTAGTATGACTCATGAAGGCCGATATCCGCTGCGAAATCGGAAAGCTAAGTCGGACTAATGGTGTAAACAGAGCGGAGTTGTGAACTGGTCAGAATTGTGTAATGCCGCAGCTCATAACATTGCTATATGCGTATGTGTTAAGTTATCGGAGTTAGTAGTTAAACCTTTCTGTCATTAAGTAACACCTTCACAGGAGAGCATGCGGAGCGCATGCAGAACCTGCCCTACTTCCTTTCGTTATCTATATTTTTGTCTGTGCCGTGATCGTGCTAGAAGTGGGAGCTCCTTTGTAACTGTGGTAAATTTATTTCGTCCAGTTTGGACTAGAAAGGAGAGGCTTGGGTGCTGAGTTTCATGTTTATCTGTAAAAAAAGATCAGTGCTGCCCCTGGAGACGCCAGTTATGACAGCGGAGGCATATGGTGTTGTGCAGTGGTGTTGAGTGCAGCGAAAAGTGTTTTGTCGGACGCACTGTGCGAGGAGATTCAGAAAGACAAGGGGAGCTGCGTGGACTCAAATGTTCGGAGAACATTCTTCTGGAGGGTGAGCGAGTGTGACATTCCGTGTGTGCTACGAGGATCCACGTTCCACGGCGCGGCGTAGACGGAGACCCAGATGACAGCGGCATCATCAATTACCCAGCCATGCTCTTTGAGTGACGACCAGAACAACCGGACCCGCCGCCGCCGCCGCGGGGAAACAGGCTTTATCCTCCCCAATTTCCGGGCACATTCCAGGACAAGGGAGCTGTCAGCGGGCCAGAGCGCGCCGTACCACAGCCGACGCTATGCGCTACCGCGAAGACAACATTCTTTCCCTCCTTCCCCTTTCGACGTGGGCTATCGCCGGGAAGGCACCCACAGCTTCCCGCCGTGCCTCGTGAACAAAAGCGCATTCCCAGAAGGGCCGTGACGGACACCTGTCATGGCGGACAGGCAGTACTCGCCAAGAATGTGGAAAGACAGGCGCTAGTGAATTAGCTCCGAAGAGAGAGAGCCTGTGTATACTCTCACTTGAGAGAGAGTGGTGGCGTTTTTGTTGTTTATTTAGTTTGTATTGTTAACAGACTCTGGGTTCGAGGCTAAGTCCAACCCAAGGGGTGGTCCCCATCTCGCATGTTATTTTTCATTGGAGAATTGATGCTTTGGGCGGGCCACTGAAAATGACCGCCCTTAGTCCTTTGTTAATCAAGTGCTTAAAAGCGCATGTAAACGGATGCAGTCCAGTCGAGTCTGAGCTGGGGCTCCATGCTTGGCATGTAATGTGATGCTACTTAGGCACTAACCTGCCCGGTCGATGAGTAAAGTAGTGCAAAGTTTGTTCTTTTGTAAATTCAGTTCTGCTTTTTCCAGTTTAACTCTCTGTATATGTATGTTGAAAAATTATGCTCTGCGGTCATCATCTACAAGCTCGCCTCCTGTTCATCTTCCAAGCCGAACGACACTAGAGGAAGGGTTTGTGAACCATCCTCGAAGAAACGGACGACTATTGAAATTCTACTGCATACACGCTCAGGACGACATCGTTCGCCAAGAGGGCCTTCAGCGCCGAAGCCCGTCGGCGTGCAGCTTCTGCCAGCAACCGCTCGAGCCCAACTCCGGAGCCACTCCATCGCCCCCATGAAGTCGTCGGCACGTAAGCTCGGACGCCCCAGCCTCTGATGTATAACCTTAATCATGTGTAATTATTGAATATACCTGTTTGTTTAAACTGAGCCATACGGTGTCTCTTTGCCTCTCCATCCCGTGTGGACCTGCGCATTATGGGGGTCATCACAACGTTATGATTTGATTTGAATAGTGCAAAAGCACCTTGGCCAATGGGTGCCACGGCCGGAGTATTTTCAGTCTGCACAATGTGGGGTGAAAGACCCATTTTCCAAGCACTTCATCCCATGGAGCTGAACACCAGGCCAGGGGAAAGCTTGTACCCAAGGGAAAACTGGTAGGTAACCGGCAGCACAAGGGATTGAACCCCGCACCTCCAGTGAAGTGGATGCTAAGAGCACTAGGCCACCACTGCAGACTGGGTTTGTAGTAGCACCAAACAGGTTTATACTTCTACAAACCCAATATGCACCTTTGTCAAAGTGAGACAAAAACTGCTGGTATGATTTTAATCGACAGCATAGCTCTACGAGTAAATCACGCTGGTTGCCCAAAATGGACTGAGCACCTCAGGTTACATAACACCATTATACTGATTTCAAAAATTATGATGACACTAACAAATATGTAAGCTTACTTTTCAATGTAGGTGCATTAGGTTGCACAATATAGCAAATATGATTTTGTAGCTCAAATTCTTGGCTGTTAAAGGGTTCCAAATATTTGCTGCCTCGCTCGCGGACTTAGTCATCACCATGAAAAGGGACTTGTACCCTAACAAGTGAACCACATAATTGACGCATGGTAAAACTAAATGTTGTAGCTACTGTTTTCTCTATATTTCATTTCAAGAAAAGCTGCTGTGGACATGTGAAACCGCACTGGATAATACTGCAAAGCAGAGGACATTGGCAACAAAAACAAAGCTTGCCTCCAATCATTTCAATGAATTCAGATCCAGCCATGGCCAAGAACGGAACGCTGGCTTCAGTAGCAACTGCTTTGGCCAACATAGTCTTTCCACAACCAGGTGGTCCTAAGAGCAATACACCCTTTGGTATCTTCGCACCTAAAGACTGAAAAAACCAGAATAAACACCTCCTTTAATGAAGTATGAAGCAGAATCAAAAAAAGCTAAAACAGGATATGGCTTTTCAGACCGGACAAGGATACAGAGGAAACATACACAGGCAAGACAAGCACGGTGCAGTGCTTGTCTAGCCTGTTTCTGTTTCTTCTGTGTCCTTAACCAGTATGTGCAGCCATATGCTATTGAAGCTCTGTGCTAACAGCCCACCAGAAAGTGTTACTTCGTGGTTTACAAATGCTCCCAATTCTCAAGTAAACCATGCATTTTGAAAATAACCAGAAATATCACACAACCTATTAAGTGCGATCTTTACAGATTGGGCCAAGGGCTTGAGTGCCTTGCCCAGAGGTGTGTGCCCTCACTCTAAAGACTGCAGCTTGGTTTTCAGTTTGCAGTGATTTATCCGGACTTTGCCACTCATTATGGCACATGACAAGGTGCTTTCTCCATGATAAAAATAGCTAAAAAAATGGCTGGGGTTCAACGTGGCTAGCACCTAGTTATATGAGCGAAAGCTCTGTTAAGCATGGTCTCCACTGTCCCAAATCAAATGTCAAGGTCAAAGGTCAAGGTAAGGTACCCAATGGTAATAGTCATATGATCACATGGTCATACTACCATAGCTTGGGCCATAACCCAATGCAGTTCAGTTCGGTTTGACCTTGTGAGGCATTGAAGCTCATTGTCGATACGGTGCCCACTGTCCCAAATCAAATAAATATCAAGGTCACCGCAGCAGTGGCCTAGCGGTTTGAGCACTAGCCTCGCATGTGGCAGGTGCAGGGTTCGATCCCAAGTGCTGCCAGGTACCCACCGTTGATACAATGGGTACAAGCTTTCCCCTGCCTGGTGCTCAGCTTCTTTAAGGTGAAATGGTTGGGGAAACTGGTCTTTGACCCCGCCTTGAGTAGAAGAAAAAAACCTTGTGCCATGGCGATCTTTGGCCACAGATGCCCTTGCACCATAAAAAAATCATCAAATGTCAAAGGTCAAGGTCAGGCACCCAATGGTCATAGTCATATGATCACATCATACTACCATAGCTTGGGCCATACCACCATGCAGTTAAGTTCGGTTTGACCTTGTGAGGCACTGAAGGTCATTGTCTCATCTACATCAAAATCTTAAGTTGTACCCCGAGTAGTAGAGCTCTCGCTCTAAAGCATCACACAAACCTCTAAATAAATCACATTAGGGCTTGTCGATCGGCATCACAGGCACACACTGCAAATACAACGTGCAACACCCACAGGTCTCAGAGGCAATGAAATGCCGAAATCTGACACCGGCATCAAACCAGTGACTAGGACCTCCAAAGGAAAGCTCCTGCTTTCATGAATGATGCTGTCAGTGAGGCCTGCTCTCCCATTCATGATGATTTGGACAACTGAAGTACTGCTCATCAGATAGATAGATTACTTCTGACATCTAAGCTAGTTGGCACAGCATCTTGGAAAAAAAACAGCGCAAAAGACGCATGAAAGGGAGTTTTCATGTCTTGAGGTACCTCAATTATTTCTTCCTTTTTGTTGTTTTGTGAGTATGTACTCTTTCTGCAATTTGTGAATAAACGATTAGTTTCGAGTAAGTGCTTGTGGTGTCTGTTCTTTATACATCCGCCGTCTATTATGCTGTTTTTTTCCAAAACAGATAGTCGTTCGCCCCTTTTAAAATGCCTGCACTCACTCAAGCACTTCTTCCAGTAAAGCAGGGACCTCCAAACAATTGCACCAATCTTTCATAAATTTTGTAATGCTTCGCATATTCGAGCCAAAATGACCTGCTGTATGTATTCAAAATGTCAGTCCACCTTCTCAAAAGCATAGCCCAAAACTATGGAGGCTGACCTGCAATCACGCACAATAATGTTCGTGGTGACCTTGTTGCTGAACCGCTCTGTTCACACACCAAAGCCTCTGTCCCTCGTGTCAATCAGTGTGGGTGGGTGTGTAGAGAAACGTATCACCAGGGGATGCCATCAAAACGTATTCTCTGTGAACTGTGACGCTCTGCATTTCCCATGCGGTATGCGAACTTTCCTCCCAGCAAAGATTGATTGGTTTTGGTTTTATGGGGTTTAATGTTCCTAAGCGACTCAGGCTATGAGGGATATTGTAGTGAGGGTCTCTGGATAATTTCAACCACCTGGGGTTCTTCAACGTGCACTGACATCGCATAGTACATGGGACTAGCATTTCGCCTCCATCGAAATGCGACCGCCGCAGCCGGGATTGAACCCGCATTTTTTGAGTCAGCAGTCGATCACCATAACCCCCGGGCCACTGCAGCGGCTCCAGCAAAGGTTGAGTGCATGCCTGCAGAGGCATAACAGTGTACAAATGGACAGTGGCCCATTATGCATCGAAGGCAAAGTGAATGAGCAAAGTGTAAAACACTGATACTAAGTCTCATAGTATGAGCTACATAAATTCTGTCAGTATGAAAAATGCACAAGAAGCCAGTTGACAACTGGCTCCTATCAGAATGGAGCAAAGTAGCTTTGAGTGGACACTAACATCCAAGAATATGTTCCTTGCTTATTTTCACACTAGCATAAATATACTTATTTTAAGAGAGTACATTCCACGGTGACGTACTGCCTATAGCCTTCGTTGCCTTCGTCTACTGAGCTCAATGTCACGGGACTGAATGGCAGCCACATTTAAATGGAAGCAAAATACAAACTGCTTCCATGCTGTATGATGTCAGCGCACATTAAAGAATCCTCTCCTATCTCACATGCAGCTTTGGAACACCCAACTCTACAAATATTTTACGGATACACAGGCTCAGATAACATTAAAATGACTTTCTTCAACTCTGTTTGGTACTCACAGTGTAACGCTCCGGTCTCTTAAGGTAGTCAATAAATTCCATTATCTCTTGTTTAGCTTCCTGCAGTCCCGCAACATCCTTGAAACGCACGCCTTTTCCGGATCCAGTCAATGGGTCAACAATCGTGAAACGTGCTCTTCCCATCTGAGACTAATAGAACACACACAAACACAAAAAAAACAACCACAAACTGATTAATACAACACAGTTTTCCTCATGACCAGTCTCTATGGTTTTAAATGTAGCAAACTGGTTAAGAAGCCATTATTGCAATGAGCACTGAACTGTAGGCCCATTTCAATGCCAACTAGGGCAAATGATACATAGACGTGTGTAGTGGGGAGGGGGGCAATTGCCCCCTCCCCCCCACAGACATGGGAATGGGGATGCAAAATTTGTATCATATTGTTCCCTGCTATCCAGAAGACATGAAAAGGGCGCTACCATGAACTTTGGCCCTTCTTATGGAGTGACCTGTGCATGCCTATACATATAAACCATTTTGTTCACAAAGTGTGTGCAAAGTTTAAAGCGTACTGGCTTTCCGGTTGTCAAATTAAAAAAAAAAGTTGACAAAAGGTAGGCCAAGACTGGTGCAAATTCAAACACAGGCTAAACTCTTCAGGTTGTGCTTTTAATGCTTCTATCTATAAATATTAAGAAGAGCTGACATGATCCCACTGAGGTTCCCTGCACACCTTTTGGGCATGGAAGCCATCTGCAACTGGCCCCATTAATAAACAATCATAAGACACCGTCTTATTGAAAGAACCCGGGACAAATGGAGCAGCAACAAAAACAGTCTGAGATCAGCCAGGTCTAGCACAAACACACTCGGTGATCGCAATGCTGCTGAAGGGCATGTTCATGTTCATCCTTATAGCAATGCCGTTGAGGAGGATGTTCGTCTTCATCTTTACGATCACCCTTGGGGAAAAGAAGAGCCATCCTGGTAGCTTATAGCAACGGAGAGATGGACATGAACAGACTCGCATACAAAGCAGTGGAGATCTGGAGACAGTGCGAGGGGTTCGACAACGTAGTTAACAGGAGATGTGCGGTCCAGGACGCGGTAGGAACCGCGATACTCAGCAAGAAATTTCGAGGACAGTGCTGGAGTACTTGACGGGATCCAGGGCCAGACAAGAGTGCCAGAAGAGAAGTGCGGTGTGGTGTGATCGTTGTCGTGGCGGGATTTCTGGCCAGCCGTGAGTTAGCAGGCGATTTGGCAACAGTCTTCTGCGTGTTGCACGGCTTCAGAAACCAGTATATTCGGATGAATCAGGTTGGTAAAAGACAACAGTATTTATTGTAGCAGAGGGCTGATGGCCGTAAAGAAAAAGGAAAGGAGAGAAGCCAGTAGTGAACTGCACAGTGGTATTGTAAGCGTAAGTTATATATGAAGGACGAGACGCCAATTTGAGTGGTTGGAAGCGACATACATAGAAAGCATGTCCCCAAGGGTGAGGTTTATCGGTCGGTGAGGCCACTGGTCTGCGGGTGATAGGCGGAGATGGTTCGATGAATTATATTGCACTTAGTGAGCAGGACTTTTACAATGCCAGATAAGAAGATGCGTCCTTTGTCACTAAGCAGTTCACGAAGTGCACCATGACGAAGGATGAATTGTTGCAAAATGAAGGAGGAGACGCCTGTCGCTGTGGCAGCCGAAAGGGGGGTTTTGCCTACATGCCTCGTCAGATGATCAACCGCACTTATAGCCTAACGGTTGCAGGCTGCAGTGTACGGAGGTGAGCCATATAAATCAATGCTGACTTGGTTGAAGGGGCATGGTAGGCAAGGAAGCAGCTGCAACTCTCCAGCAGAACGATGAGGAGGTGTCATGCAACACTGACAGGCAAGGTGTGAGTGCAAATACCAGGGGACGTATGTATATACATACATGCTGCACTAGTAGTAACACAGCCAGATTCGGGTGTATGCCTCAAAAACTTCTGCGTGGCCGCATTGTGGGTCAGGGTGGGAATATGCAAAGATCTGTGAGCACAAGTGTCGAGGAATAACTAGCAACCACTTGTGGCTGTCTGAGCTGCAGTTGCGGCGATAAAAGAGATTGTCACGGATTGCGGGAAGCATGGTGGCGAGAGCACTTGAAGGAGAAGCAGCCGTTAGGTTGGCAAGAAAGTCGAGAATAGAAGCGATCCAGGGGTCTGTACGCTGCACTAAAAGCATGTCGCTAATGTGGAGTGACAGTGGTGAGGTACTGAAGGTGGAAAAGCTGGCAATCTCAGCTGGAAATGGGCAGCGGGACACAGCATTGGCTTCTTGATGCTTGCGGCTGGTTTGACAGACTACGCGGGTATCATATTCCCGCAGACGAGGAGCCGGCCGAACGGGTCTTTCAGGCTGGAAAGCCAACAAAGTGCATGGCGGGCCGTCTTAACTTCAAAAGGATTGCCACAGAGGTAAGGGTGGAATTTGACAATGGCCGAGACAATGGCCATAGTTGTGTTGAACCACACAACTATGGCAGAAGGGAAGAACAAATATGAAGTACAGCACTCGATGTCCAGTGTTTGTGCTTCCTTTCTAAGTCATATGGTTGAATACAGTCAAACACAGTTCAACTAGCTTCACCGCATGACAGCGATGTGGCATAGAAAATGAGTACAAGTGACTGAAGGCCATCCTCAAGCACACCCCACGCAGTGCTAGTGTGGCCAGCAGGTGCCCAATGCCGCACAGCCGACACGTCTCCCCTCACGGAGAGATCAAAGACAGCCGTTAGAAGCACAATGTGCAGGGGCGCGGTGCGCATTTCGATATAGGGAATGGCGAAATTTCAGTTCAATATACAGCGCAGCCTACCTGTACTTTTTCACAGGATTTTCATGGGGTAATCTGTGTGTTCGATATAGCCAATAATTTGAAATATGTGCGTTCAGTATATCTGGGCTAGGCTGTGCAATAGTGCATATTGCTGCCATAACCGCACATCAACTCCATGAAAACCGTCAGTATGTGTCAGTGACTACGCAATTGCATCAGTGTCTGTGCTTCTTTTCTAAGTCATATGGTTGAACAAAAAGTGTATGTAAAATCGAGATTTGAGCTAGTTGGTATAGCATCATGGAAAAAATATAAAGCACACTCAGGACAACAGACAAGGGAGACCAAACAACACAAGCGCTTACTCGCAACTGGGCGTTTATTCAAGAAACGCACAAAAAGAGAGAAAAACCACAAACAAAACAAAAGCCTTCACGCAGGTGCATCAGGATAAGTATTCATGCAGGCACGTCAAGATAAGAAAACTCTTTTTCATGCAGAACCACCATTGGGTCGGCAACACGCGTGTGCTCATTCTTACGGATGTGATAGGCCTCTGAAACCTCTCTGATTAGCTGATTAGGGCATCCAAACAAGATTTTGGTTTGATCAAGCAAAGGCTTGCAACCACTGCATTTCGAACAGTACTTAGCAAGATTGGATGAAGGCGACTTTTTCAAGGACAAAAAATGCTCTTGCAGGCGACCATTAAGGCAGCGGCCAGTTTGACCGATATAGGTCCGACCCCAAGAGAAGGAAATGTAATACACCACTCCTTTTGCACATCTGACATAGCGGTTCCCGTGTTCACGGTGCACCGCTTCCTTTTATCACGTACGCCGCTGCTAGAGCGCGCAGCAACCTTCGCACAAACACTACTAACTTTTTGGGGGGCAGAAAAAATATTAACACCATATCTGTTACCCACATTTTTTAGTTGATGAGAAAACCGATGAACATATGGAATAACTGCAACGTTTTTCTTTTCCTCCTCCTCTGAACCCGTATGGAGTGACCTACTGAAATCTTTTTTGAGCACCTTGCTAGATGCCAGAGAGAACACATCCTCTGGAAACCCAGCCAATCTTACTCTGTTAACTAGCTCACAGAAGCTATCTTTCATTGTGTGAAGGCACACACGTATGTTGCCGACCTCATGGTGGTTCTGCATGAAAAGGAGTGTTCTTATCTTGACGCGCCTGCATGAATACTTATCCTGATGAACCTGCGTGAAGGCTTTTGTTTTGTTTGCGGTTTTTCTCTCTTTTTGTGCGTTTCTTGAATAAACGCCCAGTTGCGAGTAAGCGCTTGTGTTGTCTGGTCTTCCTTGTCTGTTGTCCTGAGTGCGCTATTTTTTCCATGACAGTGCGTGTAACTGCCATAATCATTTCTTTCTTTTATTTGTTGCTTAAATATTTGCCTAAGAGTGGGCTGAGGCTAAAGACTCCGTGTCACCTGATGGGAGCTCAGCCTCCTGTTACATGACTAACAAATATGAAAATACTATAGTGCAGCAGGCCGGTACACAACAGGGTCCTCAATTAACACTTTCGTGACCGCGCCTATTCCCGTCGACAGTATGTTATCGATGGTAGAAGTTTGAATTTTGGCGCCTCTCCGAGCGTTATGGACAGCTAACGCCATCGAGCGGGTTAAAGAGAGACTATTTTATAAGTTTCGGAGTTGTGTTTCTTTTTTCCGCCGCGCGGGGATTTTTAAGCGCCTGCATAGGCGGGATGATGAGCGCTCGTTGTTTCCGAGATGGCATCTACGTCGCGCGCGTCCGCTCCACGGAAACGGCGAGTTTCAACGGATTCCGACGCATCTGGGCTCGAATTTGCGGATGATCGTAGCACCACAGACTCTGAAGATGACTTCGATTCGTCGGACTTTAGTACGGACGGCGAAAGTGCCGCAAACCGCCCCAGAACATCGACAGGCATCCGCCGGTGAGTTTTGCTTTCTTATCGGACTGTGTTATCGCGTCGTAAGGATTTCCGGTGTGTTCTAAAGGGTCAGAGTTCTTATCTGCAGGGTGTCAACGTCGTTCGGAAGGGACCATATGCCGTCGGCCGCGCAGAGAGTTGAGTTTTGTCCACGAAGACCGCCGGGAGTGGACCTTGGAATCGCGCTCCGGAGTGCTGCGCGGCGGTTCGTAAGAGCTGTCGATTTCTTCCTGCTCTTTTTCACCGCCGAAATCATCAGGGAGATATGCGAGAACACAAACAAGTATGCGTGGATGCATATTTTCGACAAGCCCACGTACAGCGAGAGAGATGGATCCTGGAAGGAAGTTACTCAAGAGGAGATGCTGAAGTTCATCGGACTTCTCGTATACATGGGAATTGTGCAAGTCCCACGTTTGCATTGTTATTGGAGCACACGCAGATTATTCTCAGGTCTTCTTCCGCCTACAGTGATGTCAAGGAAACGGTTCAAGGCGTTACTTGCATTCCTGAGTGTGTCTGATCCAGAGATGACGACCGTCGCATCCCATGGCAAGCTTCACCGCATATCCTCTCTGCTTCAGCACGTCAACGATTCTTCCGCGCTATTTTTTCAACCGCGTCGGAACCTCTCCGTCGATGAGAGGATGGTGAAATCGAAAGGTCGGTCCGGAATTCGCCAGTACATGAGAGATAAAGTGATCAAATGGGGTTACAAATTATGGGTTTTGGCAGATTCGGAAACGGGGTACACTGTTCAGTTCAGCGTCTATACGGGAAAGCGCGAAGAACCTAGCGTGCGAGGTTTGGCATTCGATGTTGTGACACGGCTGTGCGAAAATTATCTAGATCAGGGTTACATAATTTTTTTGGACAATTTCTACACTTCTACATCTTTGTTTGTTCATTTACTGGAGCGCAAGACACATGCGTGTGGGACAACGCGGAAAGATCGGCGTGGCTTTCCAAGTGAACTCAAAGACACACAGTGGGAAAAGAAGGCGAAAAGAGGGGACGTTCGATGGCTGAGGGAGCAGGATGTTTTGTACCTGCAATGGAAAGACCGGCGAGTTGTGAATATGATGTCTACCGCGGACACAGCGAACAAATTCGTCCTTGCAAAGCGAAGAAAGAAAGTCGGGAATACGTGGACAGAAGTGTCCGTGAAGAAGCCGGTGCTGATCAAGAACTACAATGTGGGCATGCTTGGAGTGGACAAATCCGACCAGCTCATCAGGTCCTACAATGTTCTTATGAAGTCAGTGCGTTGGTGGAAGACACTGTTCTTCCACTGTGTCGATATAGCTGTAGTAAATAGCTTTATAATGTTTGACGAGCATCGTCGGGAGCATCCAGAAATCCCAGAACTATCGAGAAGTTTGCACTTCGACCAGTTTGCCTTCAGGCTAGAACTTATCGACCAACTTCTGGGATGTGATGAGCCACATCTTGCGCACCCCCCAGTCGCGCCTGTTGTTCCCTCTCGGAGTGCACCTCAAGTGCAACAGCATCAGCCACAAAAAATGGAAAGATATAGAAACTGTAAATTGTGTTACGATGAAAGGAAAGTTGAGCAGAAAACAAATGTTTTCTGTGAAACATGTGCAGCCAACCTTTGTTTCACTTCATCGAGGAACTGCTTTGCACGGTGGCACGATAGACACTAGGTCTAATGTTTCCCTGTGTACCTGAACAGCTTTTGCAGATACAGAGCTAATATTTGCAGGCTGATTTCATATGGCTCTTTTGTTGAAAATGTATATTTCGATTTTTTTTTAATATTTTTTTTGTGCAAAGCAGCATTGATGTTTTTATCGATTTTTTCGTTCTTGTTGCGATTCTTTTGCTTTCATAATTTTTTCTTACTGTCACTATTAAATATGTTGTTTGAAAGCAATACCATTGGAAAGATAATTTCTTCTTCTACAATTTGATACCATACACTTGAACATGAATTACTTTCTGTGGCAGGAAAAAAATAATTACCAGACTACACGAAAACTACCGATTTTCCCGCGGTCACGAAAGTGTTAAGGCATGAAATCGAAAATAACGATAGGCACAAATATACTTGACGTATACAGAAAAAATACATAGAAATACATTCTCAAAAGGACGAAGGCACTGAACAAGAAGTTCACATTGAACACTGAACAGTCACAAAATGCCAACTCTATGAAAACTGTCAATATGTGTCAGTGAGTATGCAACTGCTAAAACCAAGCCACTAAAAAAACTTGGCCTCTAAAGCACTTACAAAGAAGTCCATTGCCTGGGGCGTTTTGATAGTGCCGCTGCGAAACATCAGCAGGATCATCAGGGCCACTGCAATGAGGGAGGCCAGTAACAGCCACGTGCTCTCCTGGTTTCGCTCATATACCAGTGGAACCCCAGCATCAGCATGGATGCCCAGGCTCTTTTCAGCCATTCGCAGCTTCTCTTCGAAGTGTTCGACATCAACTATGTTCATGTGAAATGTCTTGTGCTCGGCCTGCAATATCAATCCCAACCATTACTGGAACAGCAAGCACAAACCCTTGACAACCAAGAGTGCCTAAACACTTAGTTTAAAAGCTAGGAGAACAGTGAGAAGACAGCAAAATAAGGAACACTACTTCCCACAGCAAAGCAAATTTTCAAAACAGCTACAAAACTTATTATGCACATATAGTTTTAAGATATGATTCAGAAATAGCACATGCCATTAATTAGTGGTTTTGTTCACTATGCTCAAGTGAACATGAAGGTGAAACATAACAGACAATTACAGTTGCAGCATTGCAGGCTGAAGAGCCAATGAGCAACGAGACTGGCAATCCACAAGGCTAAAGCACTGTGTCACCTACACAAAGTATGTCTCCAATAGACAAAATAGTCAACAAAAACTGTGAACCACATGACAGATATGCCAGGGTAGGCAATCCTCTCGTTGAGCTGGCTTGCAGCATTGTCAATCCAGCACCTTTGCCTACCTGCTATTAGAACAATCTGCTATATTTCCTTTTCACCCTAAACTGGGTACAAAGTAGACCGGGTAGTAGATTTACTCCTAAAACATTTTACGTGTGACAAAAATTGTTAAAGCACACACCAAGCATGGCAGAAAATGTGAGAATGCAGTCAGCTCTGGCCAGCAAAAAATACACACTTCATAAAATGATGCAGCATATAGTACTAGGCAGAGCCCTAGCCAGCAGGTGAATGAGTTGAAGAGGAAGGTTGTTGGGCAGGGGAGAGTAATATTTAATAACCTGCAGCTTTTTTGAAACAGGACACTTCAGGTAAATTCGCGCAATAAAGGAAAACTCCAGTGGTGCCCTTTGTCCCTTCACCAGCCCTTAGGCCTGAGAAATAGAGTTTCAGAGACCCTTTTTCTTGTATCTCGTTACACAAGTGTAGCAAAACGCATAAACAGCACCTCAGCTGCACGTATCCACACTTCCAAGCTTTATAAAGCACACATTTCACTAGACTTGTTTTCATCTGCATTAATATAAGCATAAGCATAACATGCAAATTAAGGAACAACTGACCTTCCTCCCTTTAATAATGGCATTGTCATGCAAGTAGATGGTGACCAAATCCAGCTCTGGCCTCACAATGATTTCTTCAACCTGCAGGAATAAAAATTCCAGTGAGCTACAAATAAGTGGTCTCCTTGTTCATTTTTTCATAAAATACAAAAAGGCCCTCAAAGAGGGTATTACATGGGGGGGAACGCAGTATAAATGTGTTTCTGCTTCTTATCACTATCCTCATACCCTTAAGCAAAAAGTGAATCCTTGTGAGGCAATAAAAACGTAAACACAGTGATGAAAGTAAGAGGTTGATGGATGGCAGCAATAATATGTATGCGCCAAAAAATGATACAACATGAAAGCAATGAAGAGCTAAGCACAGATATTCAACGTAGTATACACTGCATGGAACGCAGTAAACAATAGCACGAGAACAGGTAACGCGAGATATATAGGGCCCAATGTCCCTAATAGTACACAGGCTATGAGGGACACTGTGGTGGAGGGCTCTGGACTAATTCCAACCACTTTAATATGCTCTGACATTGCACAGCACAAACATTTTTGCATTTTGCCTCCATCAAAATGTGACTGCTGCAGCCGGAGAGGTGAGAATTCCATCCTGCAAGCTCAGGGCTTACCAGCCCAACACCAAAGCCACTAAGCCACTGCGACACATAGAAAAGCAATACAAAAGGAAGGTGAATGCAATCAAATGCTATGTACAGTGAACATCACCCTATGTTTTTAAAACATAGTGAGGCTGGATTAGTGGTTTGTAACGGAAGGTCAGTCTATTCAATACAATGGTGGTGGCTGTTTGCAGATGATGCCTATTATTACCATTTCGTGTGCTTTGATTACAGCATCAAGATGTTATACACTTTTGAATACACAAACAATTATTTTTCATTTTTCGATGCGGTGAGGCCTCAGTGACCACTCAACTTTCCATCTTGTAACAGGCATGTGTATCCTACTCCTTCATTAACCAGCTCGCAACAATGCAAATTTAACACTTATGCAAGCGTATACTTAAGTACACTGCAAGAAGAACTGTTGACAAACAGCTGATACTTCCTGGTTGATGATTGCCTGCCATACAGTCAGCGTCCTTTCAAGATACTAGACAGTGGGTATGATCACTTTTGTAAAATCATGAAAATGAGACTATTCCAGTAAAGCTTTCATAATTATCCTCCACTGAACCCCTGAAAAACTTGGCACTACACACACGTTGAAAACCAGCTCTTTTACACTAAAGTTGACACTGCGAGCAGGCGAATGCATGCAAGTGTTGTAAACAGATAATATAACAGCAACACACGCAGAAGATGCAATGCTGGCAAAGCTGTTGATGCTGGAGATCTTTTCAATGCCTTTAGCTGTTGCATAGCGTTTACAGTGCTAGAGATAAATGAGTTTTTTTTTTTAATCAGCCAAATCCACCTTGACAGAAACCAAAAAAATTCTGAGGGCACTTAAGTCTGCTTACGTGCAGGAACACGAAAGCATGTCTTTTGAGGAAAGGAAAGGGTGCAGTAGCTCTCACATTTCGACATATCGGTAGACACCTCAACCGCGCCTTAAAACATACAACTGAAGGTGCTTATGTCATCGGTCCGAACCCCTATCGCAAGCTAGCCTCCAACTTGACTAAAACATGAGCTATAAGCAAAGAGAAATGCTGTGACACCACCCGGAATGCTGTACGACAAAAGGTTGCTCAAAATTTTGGTGCAAATGTAGTCGGGAATGCTGCCACCACATTGAGGTCAGCCAGTGATGCCATCGCTGGGATTTCATCTACACCTTCATGGATTAAAGGGTGGGGATTAGGGTATGTTCTTAAACCTGGCATGTAGCTTACTTGTCATATGGTCTGAACTGTTTGCAATCATCTGTCACGTGGTTTGGTATGACGTCACATTACATTGTTGTCCCGTGACTTAGTACGATGTCACATTACCTCATCACGTGACATAGTATGACGTCATATTACATTGCCGTCACGTGACTTGATATGATGCCACATAACATTGTTGTCGCGTGACTTCGTATGACGTTGACTCATGAAATTGAAAATTGTTTTTTTGGGGAAAGGCCGCAGTATCTGTCTCACATCTGGGCAGACACCTGAACCCCGCTGTAAGGGAAGGGATAAAGGGAAGGGATAAACGAGGGACTGAGAGAAGAAAGGAAGAAAGAGGTGCCGTAGTGGAGGGCTCCGGAATAATTTCGACCACCTGGGGATCTTTAACGTGCACTGACATCGCACAGCACACGGGCGCCTTTGCGTTTCGCTACCGCTAGGTTTGAACCCGGGTACTCCGGATCAGTAGCCGAGCGCCTCGTGATGTCACATGGTGCCGTTTTCTGCAGACACATTTTACGGGGACGTTTTGCGGACAAGTGACCTTGAACTGAGCCATATAATGCTTTCGCGTTTAAAAAATACCAGTTTTTTATCCATAGAAACACAATGGAAGCTATTACATGATATGCTTTAAAATGCTAGTCGTATAGTCCATTTAATTTTGATAGCTTTTCAAAGGAAAGATCTGAGTGAACTTACAGCTGCACTTCACTTAAATTTGATGTCCGGATTTGGCTCATTTAGAAAAAAAAAAAACTCAAATAAATCTAGATGAATCATCAAATCGATTAAAGATAAATGTGAACGAACGCAAGAAATTGCAAAAATAAATGAAGGCCATCCCACAACAGTACAAAATATGCATGCTGGTGATGAATGTGGATTATGTTATTGAATAGCCAGGTCATTTTATGCTTTCCAATCAAAAATTTAATTCTCAGGTTTTTTCACAACAATAATTTACTTTTGTTACCATAACAGAATATGTGGCACTTATAATAAAACAGGACAATGGTATCAGCATGTTTTTTTAATGCTTCTTTGTTTTTATGAGACGGTATGAATAGTGAAACTGATGCGACAAACAGACATAACAACGTCGCCTTTACCTCTCCTTTCGCCAGCATTTGGTGGTAAAACTCGTTCCAAGACACATAGCGCAATACATCTGGCTGGTTGCTTGTTGGAAACAGGAGGGACATCAGAGTGATGACTATATAGGCTGTCATCATCCAAATAGCAGCTTTGGCAAGCAGCGAAACCTTCGACTCTTCTGCAAAAGAGTACCGAAGTGAAGTCCACAGTGCTTCGCTCGTTTTTCAATTGGTCGTAAACAACGCATTAAAAAAAGCCCTTACCATCGTCTTTATCCTTGTTATTCTTGCCATTGTGATCTTGCCCACGAAAAGAAGTTGTATGCAGAGCTCTTGTGGAGCCTGGGAAACGAAATCACGAAATGAAGCTCTGAATTTCGCAAAATAGCAGGGAGTTACATTACTGGCTTACCTAGAAGACTCGAAAACGTGCACTGATCGCCGGCGAGAACACCAGATCTTTTCAACAGCCCTCTAACGGCTTTAAGTTCAGAATCAATCTGACTGCAGAGCTGAAAAGCAACATTAGAGTCATCCAATTCATATGCACTGCTGTGACGGTCGCTATAAATTTCACGCACCCGTTTTGTAGCAGGACGTCCCGACCAGCCGAAAAAAGGGCGCACCGTTCGTGCCTCTTGCAAGCCTCGAAAGCTTGAGGCGCGCAGGTGCGTGCTTATGAAGTTTACTGCGTACCTCATAACCTGGTACTGCTGATGGTAACTGACTTTACTAGCGCTGCCGATCATCATTATGCCAATACCATGCGGCATGAATGTTATCTCTCACCGCTAAGTATCGCAGAAACCAAAAGCACGGCACATAGCAAAGTCTTTATCACTGCGACGAACTCGAACTTCGACAAACATTTGCTGCATGCATTGCTGCATATTAAATTGCATGCTGCACCATGTCCATCTGCATTGGCTAAGGATACAAATGGTATGGATAGTATACATGCGGCTTTATGTCTCCCGTGATCTCTTTTCCGGATAATTCTAGCGGGTGTCTTTAATAACTAATTTAGAAGGGCGCAACTCAAATCAGCCTCTTTTTTATAAAAAATAAACAACACCTCGTGCAGCAACAATGTACAGTGATTTTTCACATTGCTGATTGCAGAGCCAGAGCCGCTCGTATCCGTGCGTTTGCTTGACTTTTGCTTCAATCGTTTGCGCGGGATCTTGGCGGTCATATGAATATATTTTGTTGTCGGTCTCAAAGTGTTTCAAGAGCATTTGAGTATTTTTATTAATTTACACGTTATCTAGTGTTTTAGTTCGTGGCACCAAAAGGTATTGGGGGAACCTTATTATGAATGACAAGAGCAGAATGCAGCACCGGGCTGCGGTGGACACCTTTAGTAGACGTCTGTTGTGCGTGGCTGTGTGGTTGGTTGGTTGGCCTCAAACAATGCTGGCACATACCCACTGCGGGGGAGTGGACAAGACACAGGCGGTTAAGTGCTGAATACAGGAATGTTTTGACGGGAAAAGGAGTAGTAATAGTATGTTGGCTGATAGATTCGAAGACGCAAGGACAGGGGTCCTGTTAACTTGGAGATCGAAGACGGGACAATGACTTAATGTGCATAATAGTATACAATGCCTGTAATGTTTCAATGCCGTACTGACTGAGAGCGAAAATTAGAATGGGAGTCGCTGCGTTTCTTCAATGAAATGTTGCGCAGCAGAGCGCACACACCTGTCGCTTCGTCTAAGCAAAGAAGCGCCAATGGAAAGAACAACCGCAGAGGACACAGGCAAACCCAGTTGATGAAATGGAATTTGCAAAAGACGCTTCCTCAAATGAGAAGCGGCGGCAGAACAGCAGGAAGTGATCTACTGTCTCAGGTTCGGCACAAAAAGGGCACAATGGGGATCCGCCAGGCTAGATCTGAACGTAGAAATTTATAAGGGGAACCCGGCAACGCAAACGCGTGAAAGAGACCTCTAGTCTGCGCGAGCGCCAGTCTTTGCTGCTCCAAGGATGCAGAAGATGCTGATATTCGGGAGATGATGTATGAGTCGAGGCAGCAAATTCCTGAAATATTGTGTAGCTGCGAAACCTCACCGCAGCTATATATGCACAGGTTGGCAGGACAGCAATAATTGGGCCGCAGAGAGAGGCCCTTGCTAAGGAATCTGCAACCTCATTTAAGTGAAAGCCCATGTGACCCGATACCCAAAGCAACCTTACCAAATTTAGATGGAGCGGGATCAGGAACTTAAAGACGTACGTGTAATGCCCGAGACTCAGTGGGTGAGGATAATGAAGAGCAAATGGACTGAGTCCGTCATAACCGCGACCTGGGAAACGGTAGTTTCTAATTTTCGTAAGGCTAAGATTACTGTTAATAATTCAGCCAGATAAATTGGAGTGAAGTCGGGAAGACGGAGAGAAAAAGACCAACTAGCCCGCCAAAACGTGTTAACCCAGTGAAGGTGAAAAAATTCCCACACCTGCCTTTTGCGATCCTACGAGGCATCGGTAGCAATAAGAATATGAGTGGGAAAGGACCTTAGGTGGTCCTGCAACAAACTCTGAAGAAGAGGAAAGGGCTGCAGCTTTGCATTCAATGGGAAAATGTCATGGAACTCAATCTGGACTGAAGATGAGTTGTTATACATTTGGCGGACATCTTTGTAATGAATGTTTAAGGGATCAAGGAGGGACTACACGAAACATATCTGCGGAGTATGAAAACGAGACCAGGCGGCACTAAAAAAGGCGGAAGGTTGACTAAGAAATATTATACTGGAGGCGTGAAGAGGTGAGTCGCACAATTATAAAAATGTTTAAACTGTTAAAAGGTGAAACCTGGCTGATAACGATGGGATTCGCACCTGAAGGTGCAGAACAGCATTGGCGACATATTTTGGAAGCCCCAGACAGAGGCGCAACGCCTCACGCTCCAAGAGCACACGAGGGCGAAGTTTATAGGCAGGAGCTCCTGAGAATAAAACACAGTTGAACTCCAAAATTGGGCGGACATACATTTTATAAATCATCAGAAGTGTATGCCTTCTCATGCCCGACCTTGCACTACAAAGCCTGCGCTGGATGCCAATAGCCCGAACTTGCTCAATGTGTGGCCGCCAGGATAGAGTAGTGTCGTATATTACTCCGAGATACTTCGCTGTCTGAACTTAAGGAATTATGTTATTTCTATAAACCAGGTAGATATTTACAGGAACAAAAACCGGAAACACTAACTATGCGCATTTCTTCACATTGAGGGACAGATGAATTCTCCCTAACCAGTTGTCAAGAACATTGAGGTAATTTTGCAGGGTTCGATAAAGAGTGTGAATGTCACCTGCTGATGCAAAAAATGCAATATCGTCGGCGTACACCTAAGCATAGAATTGAGCTTAGAAAAATGTTAAAAACAACAGGTGAGAGAACTGATCCTTGCGGTACACCTCTTGTCTGTTGAAATCTCCTTGAGGAAACACCATTTTGGCCGCAAAAAAATTCTCTATTTTCCAAAAAAGCAGAAATCCAGGCTACAAAATAGCTTGGGAAGATGAGTTCCTGTAATCTGAGTAACAGAGTCAAGTGCTCAATGCTGTCGTATGCTTTACTGACATCCAAAGTGACAAGCGCAACAAACTGTTTTCTATTGCGAGCTAATTTAATACGACTCTCTAGGTCAGTATGAACACACCAAATTGAACAGCCCGGCCTGAAACCAATTTGACACAGATTCAAGAAAGCATTTTCAGAAATGAAAGACATGACACGGCTGAGAAGGACCCTTTCCACCAATTTCACTAGGTTCGATGTTAATGATATAGGGCGTATGTTGTCTAAAGTAAAACCCTCCCGTTGCTTTTTAAGTAATGGAACTATTTCAGCAAGACGCTACTCATGAGGTATCCAAGGACCTTTAATGGAATGGTTAACTAGAGCCAACAGGTCTTCAGGAGATTCATTGAACGAAATTTTGATCATAGATGAAGCGACCTTATCGGGGCCAGGAGCCGCTGGGGATAAGCACAGAACAATTTGCGACAGCTTAGGCATAGAGACCTCAGTGAAATCACTTGAGCTGCATGTGAATATAGCTTGAGAAGGCAGAGCAGATGTAAAGCGAAGCTCTAGGTCACATGCAATGTCCTCTAAGGCCTTTGCAATGCCAGCAGGGGACTGAACGAGGGATTCAATGTTGACAGCCGATGGAATCACCTTGCGCCTCATGAAATTAAACAAAGCTCATTTAGTTCCTGATTGCGAAAGGAAATCATAATGATTTGTATTATACTCCTCCTTTGCCCGGCAGACAGTGTGCTTAAATGTTGCTGCAACATACTTACAAAACTCAAACTGAGCACATTGGGCGCACTGGAAGCTCTGTGCAAACGCAACGTCCGCTGATGTGTTGCAATGACTATGACGCCAAATATGAACTGCCTACTTCATTGTACCATGGCATGCACTTTCTTTTGCTTCACTACTATGAAAAATACTACGTAGTTGGTGATGACTCTCCTTTGCCTTGTAGCAAGTGGCGAAGCAATAGAACCTAGAATGTGCACGATGTGGTTCAAAAGCGTCGGCTGTTAGGACTGGGCGCCATAGACACTGCAACGCATCAGCAGACATAGCATTTGCACTGAGCTTCCTGCGCACCCAATGCGCTCAGTTTCTGTTTTGTGCAAAAAAAAAAGCGTCAGATTTCCACGTGCTACAGAGCTTTCGAGAATGACTTTTTCTTCGTTCAAAAAGTTGATATGGAATTGTCTTGACCATGGCTTTGAACTCCTGACCGGCACTAACCACCACACTATGTTAGTTACAAACTGGTGAATTCCAGGCAATTAGCTACCTAATTCTAATAATTTTCGTAGTAAATGCCGCCTGCTGCTGCCAACAGTTTGTTTATGAAAGCATTGTTTTTCTGTTTCGAACTCCCTATTTATAGGAAATTTTAACGTATTCACTAAAACACCTGGTATACCTGAGCGATTCAGCTTTCTCAAACTTCTCAGGTGAAGAAAACTTTGCTCTGGTCTGGGGATCGAGCCCAGGACCACCATCTGTCCAGGACATTTTCTGCCAACTAAGCTAACCACGAGGCTAGCATATGCATGTAGGGTAAAGCTTTATTGATCAACTCAAAGTGTGAATAGTATTAGTCCAATGTATTTAAGGAAAACCCCGGGCCCATGGTGGAGTATATTTCAGTTAGGGAGTAATTACTCACTAGCATTCACACTAGCACAGCAGTATGTAGGGGGTTTTCACTAAGTGCATTGGACTGAGAAATTAACCAATTGCTAAAATTATTTTCAGTAATTGTTTTCCTTAAGTTTACATATATGTACTAAGCTTTTACATTTCTACACTGCAGTGGCAACAGAATAA
Organism: Amblyomma americanum; assembly: GCF_052857255.1. Lineage (NCBI taxonomy): Eukaryota > Metazoa > Arthropoda > Arachnida > Ixodida > Ixodidae > Amblyomma > Amblyomma americanum. Next base: position 116,311,181 of record NC_135497.1, on the reverse strand, counting down.
TGGAGACTCGGGACTTTTAACCGTTTTTATTGCTTGGTTATTACAGGGCTAAAAACCTTAGCTGGTAGAAATTAATCCGGTGCTCTCGACTACAATCTGTTGCCTGACTACAATGTGCTGCTTTTGACTACAATGCTGCCGGGTAACCACCAGTTTTCTGATGGGTACAAGATTTCCCCTGGCCTGGAGCTCAACTTTTCTCATGTGAAATGCTTGAGAAAAGTATCTTGGACCAAACCGTTGCGTTGACGGGTCAGTGAATCATTCCGCTGTCAAACAATTTAAATCCACATTGTGTGGTAAAGCTCACTTGTGACCCTGAGTTCCCCCGCTTATCTCTTATCCCCCAGCCTGTTGCTGGACTCTCCAGAGTGGATGGCTTGGGAAAGGAGCCTACGCGTTCAAAACCCATCACTAAGCTTGAACAGCCACTTCTACTGTACAGTGGAGCTGTGGCTTGTAAAATTTTATAAGTGTACTTAGGCTGTGCATGATCTCAATATTCACAATCTCTCACCTTTGAGATGCTCTGAGTGGCATAAAGAGAAGCATTTAGCACTTCGTGCAGCTCTTGTATGCATGGATAGTAGCCAGGAGAGCTTCAGGTGAAAAAAAATTTGCCTTCATGTGTTGTGAAAATTTAAAAAGAAGCATATGCACTCTTCCTCTTATCATAATATGTTAGTAGTAATGAGCCAGGTTCAGAACATGCTTCCTTTGTTTCTTGCTAGCTGTCTATCACAGGACTTGAAAGTTGCTTAATATTTTGCTCCTAAGGTGGGCAGGATGAGGAGGCGATGGGTAAAAAGAGCCAAGGAAAATCCTTTCATCTCCACAAGCCACATCAGTGCCATGACGGTGAGCAATGTACTTTGGTTTTATTAAATAATGCGTTTTAATTTTGCTAGTAGAATACATTTCATTGGAGCTTCTTTTAAGCTCTTTAAAGCACCAATCAGCCACTGCATCCTGCCGCTGCATCCTGCCGTATAGTATGCGTGGGTCTTAATGTTCTCTGGGACACAATTTCTGTATCAGAAACATTAAAAATGTTTCTTTATTGTCTGTGATAACCACTTAAGGCTTTAATGTGGGTACTTTTGTTTTTGTTGGCCCTGTGAAAAATATATTGAGAAATATGGAGCGCATTTGTAATTGTGTAGAAAATATTAAACCATATTTTACACTTTTTTTTCTTTAGTGTTTGCTCGAAATTTCTTCAGTGTCCATGAATGGGTTAAAATGTTTATAATGCAGAATGCTATGATTGCAAGTTTAACACTTTCTGCACATGAAATTAGTTTCATTTGCTTATATGGCTGAGACCTTGTGAAAGGGCAAATATGCATGGCCTCCGCCTGATGGCTTGACCAGTGGCTGGGCAAGCTCGATGCAGCTGTATGTGCTTCCAGTGCATGACTTACAGCTACTCCAGGACTGTGCTCACTTATGGTGACCATGATTAAAGGAAACTGCAAGATTATCTTATTTATCAAATGTTTTTATGACGTCTTTTTTGTTATCAGACTAATAATTTTGTCTGCGAGCAGTGTTTCCGCATGGCTGCCAAGTTGGAGATTACTTTCTTGAGGAGTACATGCCTGCCTGCTGCTTCTGGTTATGCGTAGTGGGGAAAGCCGTTGCATGTGTGCAACATGGTGGTTGCCCTTTGGCTTGACGCACCTACTTGGAAGGAAACTTGCCCCTCTTACTATCTGAAACAGGTTGAAAGGGACTGCTCATTGCTAGAGGCCAGATTTGATGATAGGCAAGAACTGCCAGCCTCAGTAAAATTGTCCGGTGAAAGGCACTGTCACAGAAGACAGAATATATATAATTTCTCTTTAACTGCAGTAAACCCAATTCTACATTGTATGCGTGCTGCATTGTCTCGGAATTGTAAGTCATATGCCACACCAATGGTTGGTGGCCTGTGACCAAAATGAAATGCTGGCTGAGCAAACAGTCCTAAAATCTTGTTATACCACACACAAGTACTGGGACTTCCTTTTCAAGCTGGGAGTAGTTTTGGTTAGCTTAAATTAGTATATGAGATTGAGATTTGGATCTGACATCTGTATTAGTGTGGCATCTGTCCACCTGCGTGATAACGAGTTGTTTCTTGGAGCATCCTGATGTCCATCAGGCTGCATGCACACTACTGTTTATTGGGTAGAGATCTTGCATCAAAGACTACATGTGTGTTTGTGCTCATCTTGTGCACTTGTGTTTCTGTTGTCCTTTTCTGAAGTACATTTCTCTCTTTTTAATGCAACACTAACTAGCCCCACAAACTATGCTTCAAAATCAAAGTGCTAATCTACAATACAATACATCTGTACCAGTAATGTTGTCTCTAGGCAGTAGCAATAGTGGGAGTTTTTGGATACTTCAATTCAAGTTTTATTCACCAGACATTTCTGAATGGCTTCCTGGATAAAAGCTGCTAAAGCAGCTTGACTAGGTCCAGGAAACCAAATACAAAGCATAGCGTGCAGCATCGATAACTAATTAGAAACCATCAGTGACTGCAAAACATATTAAAAACAGAAAGAGGCAATGATAAGGTATTAAAGTCAAGAAATTCCTAGTCATATAGAAAAAAAGTTAACAGGAAACTAAAAATGGCATTGCATTCAAACAGCAAAAAACACATTTAAGAAGGACGCTGAGGAAAACAACAAAGCAAATAATGGTAATATCAATGATATTAAAAGCAATAACTATCCACATTTTCACAGAGTAGCTCCGTAGTTTTTCTTTATATCCAATAGCGTTTTGAAATGCATTTAATGCACGGGGAAGGTTATGAGTTAGACCAATTTATGGTAACTACGAAAAAATGGTATGACCCATACATCCTGATTTCGTGTCTCCATCAAACCCTGCCTTAATTCTAAGGATGCCAAAGTTGATAAATAATTTTTAATATGGGTGGGAAAAAAACACATAAGTTGCAAAATACAAAATTCCATAGGTTATATATGTGGATTTTGGATTATGCTTGGAAGGTGGTTACTGTTGGACTCGATCTTTCAAGATTTGCAATATAATGAGCAATTCTTTTTTGTAGTATGAACAATTTATTCAGTACTTCATTGGGTATCAAAACAAACTTTCACTGCCCCAACTGTCTCTTGCTGCAAGCCATCATGGCGCACAGCAAATCTTCTTGCACTGCAGTGCTGCTCAACAGCCCAGCTCATTTCCAACCCCCCCTCCCCCTCTCTACTAACATGGGTTGACTGGCTCACCACGAACTCTCCATCAGAACAATTTTCTCCATCCAACCAGGTAGTTCGTAGGGAGTGGTCCTTTAATTAAATAACTTGGTTTGCACCTCAGAAAACTCCCTTTATGTGGCTAAAAAAAAGATGCACAAAGTATATATAAGCTTGAAATTCAGCATAGTTTGTCTCAACATTCATAGCTGTTTTACAATATTTGCATTTAAAGTTTAGCATTTCTTTTGCTGTAGACCTGCCTGCTGTGCATACCCACAGTCTCTTATTACCAATCAACTAGTCATCATTTGTTTTCACAGCCCAGCAGGCTTTGTGCTGTGCTGTCAGGCACATAGCTTGTCTTTTTTTTTTTACTTATGGGCACTTTGATGGGACTTTTATACTTGCTCTTTGGTACATTTAATTACTCTTGTGTAGACCCACAGTGTGTTGTCCTGTTTAAATGTGCAGGTAAAGACAGAGGAAGAGAAGTTTAAAGGTGTCCTTATGTTACCTGACTGCAAGAAGCCCTTGAAGAAAAGGCTGTAAGTTTAGAGCTTACATTTCATGACAGCATGCTTTTTGTTGGTGAGAGAACCTGATTCCAATCATTTTTTGAATTATGAGATGCTATCAGCATTTTGGCTTTTTTTTTTGCTTTGCTTTTACTGCTTTGCATATCTGCATGCTTGATGCTTTTATTATTATTCTTTATTAAATGAACTTAGACCTAAAGGCTGAAAAGACATTCATCGAATTTGTAGAGGTGAGCAACTAGTAGTTGGATTTTCTGTGAGATGTGAAAAAATATCCTCAGTCTTAAAATTTATTTAGTGTACATGTAAGTTTGTTTGAGTTTTATTTTCATTCTTTTATCACGAACAATAATTTTTAAGCATATGCATATCTGTGGCTTGGAATTCTGGAAATTAAATATGCAGCAGCTTATACAGGAATGTGTTTACGCTGAAGATACGCAGCAAGTGATTAAGTTCATGCTTAAAATGGGGTGTGTAGTGTTATAATGTATAACAATTTATTGTGGGGTGTTGTTATGTGCTGAAAAAACAAAATCTGCATTGTTCGAAACAAAAAGCCAAGACGGATGTATGGGCTTGTTGATAGTTTATGGTTGATAAAACAGTGCAAAAAAGACATTGTCCTTGTCTTTTCTGTGCTGTTCGGTTGACCATAAACAAAAGGCATTTGCCCGAGAAGCCAGTATTGAAATGAAGGCTGCTTGTTTCTTCTGTGAAAGACATTACCACGTCATAAAAGTGCCATTATATTTGTTTGATAAGTAGTTATCAGATACGGTAAACAACTTCATTTTTGCAAATTTAGTAGTTGTGAAATATTCTGATGTTGCGACTTTACTCAGATTCGTGAACTATTGAGCTTGCGAAAACTGTGTGGTTTACAGTATATGTCTGTTGGGAATAGCTGTGCATCCCTGGAAGCAGCATCTGAGCTGTATTGCCTCAGTCGTATGGTTTGTTTTACATCTTGGAGAAGATGTAGATAGACCTTGCTTTGCTGGCACATTTCTCTGTCATTGTAGCCTAGCTACTGCAAAAGTTGACAAAAACATGTCAAAGGTGGGCCAGGAAGGGTGAAACCTGACCTGTGTATGATGTGAATGGAATCACCTCGACTTCCAGTGAGTTAAACTGACAATCTTTCAAAGGAAAAACTGTGGTACTTTGAGTTAACCATAAAGAGTGTGTTTTTGACGCTGTAACCTCATCACCTTTCCTCTGGTTCCGATGATTGCAGAAATGAGCCTGTTGAGCCATAAAAGCTATGTTGTATTTGTGATCACAGAAAACAGTAATCATGGCTTTCTGCATCGATTACTGGCACCTTGACTTTGCTGGCATTGTATAAGTGGTGTGTCAGTGTACCTGTCGGTCCCTTGTTTCTTGGTGACAAGAAATTTGACATGCCCACTTTTCTTCTGGTCACATCATAAACAGCATATCTTCATTAGCTTTAAATGTTCCAGAACCGACAGTGGGGCTAGTTGGTTACTGTATGGAATGGTAACAAGTAGTACAGTAAACTAAATGGACCTAATGTTGTCTTGTCCTTCCTCTGTTTGTGTTATACCCCTGTCACACGGGCACTTTCGATACTCATTGAGTCAATGCTCATCGAACTCAATGCAGATCGACGGTTGTCACACGGCCACTTTCAAGCGCAATCGAGCTCGATCCTTGACTCGATGCCGATTCCTCAAGAGTGCTTGAGGTTCCAAGCACAATCGAGAACTCTCGCTCTCATGAAGCTATAAAAATAAACACAAGTTAACAAAACCAAACCACAATTGTTGTTGTTGTGATTGATTAAAATGTAATACAGAACATTTTTCTGGAAGCACGATTGCACGGCGCGCTGACAGGTATTGTAAACACAGCATGAGCTTGCGCATAGGATACTGTTGATCGCGCGGCTCATTGAAAACGGTTCAACTATTCCGACTGTCGTAACCATAAATATGCCTTAATCATAAATACGAGCAAAAGCCGACCGTGCCGACCGCTCCTGGTACCTACAAAATACGTCTGCAGAATACTGTGTTGTCAGACAGGTCAGTTCTTGCAGAAGTGTTCCCGAAGTCATGAATGCGTTCGTGCAACTTTCTTAACCGACGTACCGACTGCAGTCAACATGGCTAACTTTCTAGCATGGCAGTTAGTTTCACGCTTCACCGGAAACAGTCTCAGCGTGAGCCTCCGGCTCTTCGTTTGTCCGCGCGTGCCCATGTGCGTGCGTGCGTGCGTGCGCGTGTGTAACTTTTCAAGGTTTTTTTTAGTTGTCCGCGTTCTAAAAAAAAAAAAAAGTTTCCTCGTCATTGGGGCTATTTTCTGACGTGACCGGCCTCGCATCTAATTTTTGTCAATTTTGGTTCCTGTCTTGCGAGGGCGAAGGAGTATTGTTTTTCTTTGTATATCTTTGCTGGCCTCTGGTTGAGAGTAAATTTTTTCGGCTGCATTCTTTGTGAGCACGCGTTTGAAGAGCACTTGCGAAACATCGGAATAAAAAGGAGAGCCTGTGAGGTAAACGTTGATCCTTTTTTTTTAGCTGTCGCCTGCCGATTCTGCGGGGCGCCGTGAATCGCGGTTTTGGTGACTTGCTTGCGGGACGTTAGAGAATGACTTTAGGCTTAGAGAAGCAGAAAAATAATGTGAGCGCGGCTCGCTTGTTGTTTTTTATTTTTTTATTTGCTTCAGATAGGGCGAAGTGTGTCGGAAAGAGAAAGCAAATGTGAGTGGCAAGCCAAGCGTCGTGTCTGTGGCACCGAACTGGGTTGTCGCAGGGGCTCTAACCCACGGCTTGTAGCGCGTGCAGTGCTGCTTGTTCTGCCTACGCTTTTCTGCGCACGCTTTTGCTGTTAACGCCTGCCAGAAAAGCCAGGAGGGTGCGCAGGGCTCGTTTTCCCCTGATCTGCACACACATTTTGAAAGAAAGCAACTGCAGGAACCTATCTCCGTCTTTTGCCGGCATGCCTTTGTTTTACCAGTCGCACTGAACGTTTAGCTGTGGAGCCATGATGCGCCGAGGCGTGTTATCGCATCGCTCTTCTCGCCGCGGCACGCAGCCTTTGTTTGGGGATGTGTAAGAAAATCCTCGTGCTTAGCCATTGTGGCATCGTGTTTGTCAGTGCGGCTTGGGACTTGGCAGCCTGAACGGCTCGTTTTTCTCATTTCACGTGCGTAATTAGAACCTGAAATTCGATGACGACATCGTTATTATGCAATACCCTCCTTGTACTTCGGCGAGCTACCTAGAAACCTTGGACGCCGCAGGAATCTGTTAAACATGCTTCAGCGCGATACCCGTAAATACTTTTTTTTTTGGTGGTCATATCCGGAAGTGTAGACACTTGCGAGTATTCGCACATCGCGAAGGATGCCATTATTTCCAACTGTCAAAGCAGTAGACGCTTCATGGAGACCCAACGTTAGTTGTTTCTGCAAGTTGTCAGGGTCATATAGCTGGGGTTACTTGAAATTCATCTCAAAATAGAAAACTGAATGGCATGTTGTTGCAGTGTGGTCACTGTGCTGTTAATCGCTCGGTAGCATTCGCCATTAAACACCTAGTGAATTAACGCCCTCAGAATGCAGATATAAAATTGTTCCTCTGGTTTTGCTTGGCACTGTCGTTTGAACTTGCACACAGCAGTAATAGGTAATCACTGTGAAGAGACTGGCTGAGCAGTTGTTACATATGGATAGCTGTGAAAATGCACCTGTTTGGCTCCTTTGTAGTTGTAGGCAGTGGTAGCACAAATTATGTACCCGAGAAGTTGCATGGCAGTATATTGGATGACTTAAGAATCTACAAAGTCATTAGATTGAGTTGAACCAATCTGGTTGCAGAGTAAGGCTTCATTAAAAGTAATTACAGATATATGCCAATAAGGTGGAGCCATATCTAGCTGAAATGTCTGGTTGCCTTCAATTTTTTCTCTGCTATGCACTGGGAAAGCTACGAGCTATATCTAGTAGCATGACTTTTTATCTTCTATGTTTCCTCTGCATGGCAGCATCCAAATGTGACAACTTAAAATCGTGGTATTTGAATTCCTGCTCTAGTGCCATATTTTGCATCTTGTACATCTCATTCTGCATCTATTGTTCACTGCTTTGGTGTGCATGGAATATTTTGTTATGGCTGTCATTCAGGTTGTGCACTTAGTGTGATCTGGTGGTGGGAAGTGTGTGCCATTTCATGAAAGGTGCTGCAGGCAGTCATCTGGAGCTTCCAGATAGCTGCCTACAAGGCTTTTTAAAAGTTCAATGAAATTGCAATTTTTTTAAAGATAATTGCTTGTGGTATGTAGTGCTCGTTATGCAGTTTGTTTTCGGTGAATACTGCCAGCGCAAATGTTTCTAACAAATTTATTGCATGTTTCGGCTCATTCACTGAAATGTGCGGTGCATTCACCTTTGGCTGTGCTTCGTATGATTTATACGGTGAAAGTTACGTTGAGTCAAATGGTGCATCAAGATAATCTGACCATGCATCCTATTTTGACTGCCGAAACCCCTTCCCTGTGGTTTGTTTTTGACACTGCCCTTCCCCCCATCCTTTATTTTGTCGTAAAAAATACTAACTAGTTTGAACACAGCTGGCATTATGTGCTTTCAAGCCATGAATCAGCCTGCTCAGAGCAGTGTTGTAGGCGTTACCGAAAAAAAGTAACTAAATATGTTACTCATTATGCTAAATAAAAAGGAATGCATTACCGCCCTGTGTTAGCTACCAAAAAAGGTAAGGAGTTAGCGTTACAGAAAAAAAGTACCGCACATTACTTTGCCGTTACTCCATGGCCATAAATTTTAATCAGTGCGTCTTTGCTACAAGAACTCACTTCATTTCATTTTATTACCTTAAAGACCTATATTTCACAGAAAACTTCCAAGCCCAAACGATTTTAGCCGAAATGCTGATTTAACAAGAATACTTTGCACAAATGTGCAGGACTTAGCAATGTTATAGTGACCTATAGTTGCCTGTAGAGTTACATGGGCTGGCTTCTAACTCTGTGGCACATGGTGAAGCCATTTACTGAATGCGACATTAAACAAAATGACATTTCATCATTACTTCTAACTTTACAAAGAAAACATCGCTGAACTCTTAACAAATTTACAGTAATTCTGAAAAATTTGATGTTCCAAAATGCTCGGCATGCTTCCACTCTTTAGAGTTGTGTGTGTGGGGAGGTGGGTGAGAGCAGGTTTGTGAATGCATGTTTATGCACGTGTTTCGTGTTTTATGGGTATTCTGTCTTTTTTTTTTTTTTAGTTGGGCGCATCGTCAGGAAGGTGTTTTCTGGCATGTAACAAGGGTCGTCGAGAGCACCTGTACTTTGCTTATTTGCAACATCACTTTAGGTGCTCTGCACTTTTTTTTTCTTTTCTGAAAAGGGGGCAGAGGGGGGGGGGGACAATTGGAATAAAAGGTAGCTAGTAACGTGGCACCTCACATTACCGAAAAATGTTAATGTCAGTATGTTACACGTTATGGTTCCAAAATGGTAACGAGTACATTAATAAGTTACCAAAAAAAGTAACGCATTACCGGTAACGCCATTACTTGAAACGCGTTACCGCCAACACTGGCTCAGAGTAGCTGCTTTTTTTATTTTTCTTCAGCAGAGATGTGTTTTGTTATGTGCACATTGCAAGTAGGTTTCTTAGCACTGTGAAACATGCACTTTATATATAGATTGTTGAAATGCCCATTAGTTTTTTAAGAAAGCTGCCGTACAGCAAGTCTCCTACTGGAAAAATGAGCAGCCTTCTGGGGGATATTCCTGTGCAAAACAGGAAATATTAGCAGGCACTTGAATCCAGCATATCTCTGTTCTAGAGTTAATGTGAAAGGAGTGTGAACACCAAATTTTCAGTTGCATGTTATGCATCGTTTTTGGGAGTGGTGCATGAGACATTTATATACATGGATCAGCACATAGAATTAGCCTGCAGCAAGTAAATAATTTATAATTAAATCTTTTGTGTTATTTCGGTGTCAGCACCCAAACAAAGAGTGTGACACCGAAGTTCAGTTCAGTTTGCGTGAAGCACGTGAAAACTATGATATAATCAGCCTGTCGGAAGATCTGAAATACAATAAAGACGTATACTTAAAGATGCTAGGCACAGTCCCCAGTCACCCCTGAAGAACGAGCTGAGCCGGCTTCGAAACATTGGTTTTCCAATTAAAAAAAGTTTTGGCTGGAGACGTGTTAGAGTTCATTTGTTTAGTTTTCAGTTTAAAGTGCTTTGTACACGATTGTGTATGTGTATATTGGGAACTGTTAATTTTTTCTGTGTGTGCTCTAGTTACCACTGATTTCGTTTCAGGCTAGTTTAGCAACCTTCACCTTGAAGTAGGGTGCTCTTTATGCTAACTAATGAACACAGCAGAAAAAAAATATATTACACAAAGAAGTAGGTTTTGTGTGTGGATGTAAAGAATTGGCCATTAGCATTTTATATTGGAAAACTTGGGAGTTGGCTTTCTTTAGTCCTGGATATCCATCCGTTCGCTCATTCAATCATTCATTTATACCAGTGGATGTGCAAATAAATATATGCAAATGTTGGCAATATCCAAGTTAGTTTAGGCTCATTTTACAGACATATTCCGCAGTGAAAACACTCCTAAAGGACTGATGACCAAAATCAGCAGTATGATTGGAGGCACAATAATTGGCAAAAAAAAAATGCAAATTGAGAAACACGTGAAACGATAACAAAAAAGAAAGGATTCACAGGTACCTAACTACTTGATTTGTACCGTTCAAAGAAACAGAAGAAAATGAGACAGCAGGAATACAAGTCTGAATTGGAAAAAACAGACAAAAATCTTAGAACAATACCAAGAACGTAAGCGTTGTCACTTTTACTTCATGTAAAAGTATCAAATAATTTTTCCTGAGTAGAATCTACAGAAAATAGTTTTTGGCCTTATTATTTTAAGAGGAACTGTATTTTATATCTTTGTGCCAATGTACTGTATAATGCGTTAAACCGCAAAAATTGCTTTCGACAAGTAGATTAATGTGCCTTGCTAGCTATCCTTGTGTTTCTGGTGGGTATCACAAACAGAATAAATGATAGGGGATGCCTGTTAAGAGTGAAGGCATTTACAGCAAGAAACACTTTCATTTCTGGTGCAAGAGTAAAAGGGAGCACCCGGAATTCTGAGAATAATGGTTTTGGTGAGTGCCAGTGCAAGAAAGTGGTTATGCATGCAGCTCTTTTTTTTGCAGATGGATGATGAGTTTTGATAGTGAAAGCCCATGACTCACTGCAGTAAATTAAACAAGAATGAAATATTGCAAAGCACACCATTTTTAAAGTAGGGGTGCTAAATATGTCAGTGTTCAGAAAAGTATGCAGCAGGCTAAATCAAGTTTAAAGCATACATTTATAATGGCTGGTTTAAAATTTATTGGTTGTCAGTTATAACACCTAAGTATTTTATCCACTCTACTTCCTCTAAAACTGTTCCATCAACAATAAATTTCAAGCTAGAAGGGTCAACAAACTTATTTCTGGAACAAAGCATAGGCTGGAAAATGTTTTCAGACAAGGTGATAAATTGTTCCCAAAAGGGTTAAGCAAGGCATCATGTCCCTGTAGCTTCCGTATTAAGCTGGACCCTGGTAAGAAGCATGCTACATTTACTAAAAACTTTTGCTTTTGGAGGCAACTCAGTGCATCTTTTCTCTCAAGCCAACTGCTTATTTTAGTTGTGTGTATGCAAGTTCACACATTTTTTGGGCGGGGGGGGGGTTCATAACTTAACACTTTTGTAACAACTGCTGTATGTTTGATACAGATGCTGCTCTATCAAAAAATGCCAGTGGCCTTGAGGACATGAAGGAGGATCTGGCTGGGCTGGAAGCTTCACTTGGAAAAATATGCTGCCCTTCTCTTTTTCATCTTGCAGCAATTGAAGGGAAAATTAGGACTGTGAAGCATCTTCAAGGAGGTGCAGCCCCGAACTGGTCTGGGAACGTCATTTAATATTTCTTCACAATTTTTGCTCAAAAGCCTACTCTTTTTTTGTATGTGTATTGTTGTAGTCCCTGCACCTGGCTACAACACCATTTCATTAGCTCTGATTTTTGCACGTCTGTGAGTTTGGCCTTCATACATAAAAAGACAATGGTTTTATACATTCTCTGCATGCTTCCAGAAAATATTCCTCGGTATCTTGAGGTCACATTCTGTACATTTCATGTGCATTTGATGCACATTCTTGCAATAAAAACAGCTTTATTGAGGCCAAAAGTTCTTGCTAGTTGGAAGAACTTATCAGTTTACTGGTTTACTTTTGGGTGGTATAGGCTTCAGCTGAATGTTTAGTGTAGTGTTTTTGTGTTCGGTAATTGTCAGCCATGACTCATTGCTATAGAAGTGGAGTTGAGCATCGTTTCCGTGCCATACATTAACGTGGTGCTGCAGAGCAGGCTGTGTTGGAAACACTGTGCTTGTTGTCACTGAACTGTAGTCCAGAGTTGAGCAGTGTAGTCTGATTAGCTGATTAGCTACGTACCTACTAGCTGCAGGGCTTCCATTGATGTACAGATGACAGAACAGTACCCCCCCTTTGTTTATAACAGGTGAATAACTATGACTGTTCAGTTGTTGAGTGGCACTTGCATGCTGCTGGCGTTGAGGGCTCTGAACTGGTATTTAGGATGCAGTGCCATGCACATTAAAGGGTCTTGGCTTTTTTGAGGGCCACAATAAGGCTACATTTATTTCAAGCAAACGAACATTCAATTGAATATACATAACCATGGCCAGCTAGCTTGCACTGAATGTGAATGCACCTCAATGCATCTTGAATGTGCTCGAGTGCTGCACTGTGTTGCCTGTGATATAGGTATACCGGGTTGGTTTTTACAGATTGGCGTTCTCCATTTTTTGCTGAAGCATATGTGTTGTGCGCATACCTCGTTATGCTTTGGTTGCATGCTGTTTGCTTTGAATCTTGGTTCTTGGCCTCGTTATTTTGCATTTGGTCGCAGGCTGTTTGCTTGGAATCTTGGTTGCTTGGCTGTAGTGCTATTTTCATCTGCTTTCTCTTTTCATGCACATCTACTCACTGTCTCTTATGTCACCTTTGGGTCAGGGTAGACCCCACTTCATGAAGCATGTATCCATTCTTGGCTAATAGTGGCTAAAATGTTGAATGTGGCTGGGGCTGATGTATGTGCTGGAGGATTTGGTGGGCTAATGCCATTGCATGGTGCTGCTAATCAGGGGCAATCTGGAAGTCAGCGATTGTTGTTGAATGTGCCCATCATTGTTCTTTTGTGCACTATGTTTCTGTACTTTTATGCTGTTACAAAACATTTTAAAAGAGGATTTTCTTTGCGTGTGCCTGGTGGTAGAATAGAAGTTTGCAGGTGTATTTGCAAGTAAATGCGAAAAGTGCAGGCATGGGCCAGTTGCTTGCTCTGGGCACTTAGATGGTCAGTCTTTTTTTAGTAACACAGATTGTTAGGCCAGTCGGTGAAACATTTCAAGGAAAAATTTGCGTGAAGAACATGGGACAATGGGACAAAAATCAAAGATGAGCGCTCATCTTCCTTGAAGTCTTTTTTTTAGTGTGTGTGCAGTTGGTGTAATATATTTATGGCTCTTTTTATGGCAGCTTTATGAAAAAAAACTTGGGCTACTTAATGCATCAGCGTGCTATCAGGATTTGGCCATTTTAGACCAAATATAACCTTTCAGGATGCATTTTGCTTGTGTTTTGGAGCTTAACTGGGAAATATATATATTTCTTAAAAAACTGGATGGAGTGTCCAAAAAATAGTAGTATATTGAAAGGCGAACTTGTACCAACTTTGCCAAAGCAACCAGGCTGGTCTTTACCGCTTCTCATGCTGTCAGGAGATATATCGTCATCCAGACTAAGATGACAGTGGTGCAGGTTGACGTCATGCAGGTTATCTTTGCACCTGACCAGGGCTGGCGATTATAGCATCTCCGCTCTGTCCCTCTCTTACTGCCATCATGGCAGCTTGCTTACTTTTTGCAAAGATGGTTCATTTGGCAGCCGTTTTAGCAGTTTGCATTTGTGGTAGACTGCACAACAGCAATTTGTCTTTCTCTTAGTAGCTAGCTGCAGAGTTTGTGAAAAGTGGCATCTCAAGTGGTTTTACTGATATAATTTCTCTTGGTATTGTGTTAGCAGTATTCAATGTGACAAAGTAGCCAGTTATAAATGGGTCTTGTGTTTGAAAGCCATAACATTCTTGTGCAACTGGCAGTGTTCGTAATCTAAAAAAATAATTGAATTTCTGCATCAGCAAAGTGTGCATCAGTTACCTATTGTAAATTTGTAAATGATGAAGCAGTGGTCATGTTCGATAGAAATCGACGCAAGGCAGAAAATGCATTGGAAGTGGTACTAGATTAAGGGTACCTTTACTCATGGTGTGAGTGACTGTTCTGGATTCATAGTGCAGATATCGCGCTAACTGGTACAGAAAACAATACACAGAACGGGAACAGACGAAGCACTTCATATATGTGTATGTGTAAGTGTTTACTGTATGTGTATGTTTTTTCTGTGTCAGTTATTGCAATATCTGCACTATGAAGCACCAACTAGCCTCTGCTCTTGCATAGTTCTGGATTTAAGCTGCAACTTAACGAAAAGTTCATTTGAAACTTCTCGGATAGCTGCTTACCCAGTAGCCAACTGCCAATGGAGACTAAAGCACGGTGAACAACCCTTAATTAATGGGCATATTGGAAGATCTCTCTAGTTGTTGTTTTGTTAAGTTTTTCGTTCCTTATTTATTGTGTCAGCTTGCCGAATTCTTTTTCTCATTTCTCAAAAGTTATCTTGTGCAGAAAGTGCGGGCTTTTCTTATCGCACTTGTTTCCTCCATGTGAAGGGTTGTGTTTCTGTGCATGAATAATCTTTTATAGAGAGCAGTTAATGTTTAGTTAAGCCTGCAGGTAGAGAATTTGATACTGAATTGCAGTTCAATGCAGTGCAGAGGAACAAGACAAAGTGCACACAGTACAAGAGCTTTTGCTTGCTAATGTGCTAATGTTTGCTGCTTGTGAATTTGCTGTGGCCAACGTGAGAATTTTTATATGTCGCACCTGTTGAGGTTAGGTAGTATGGGTGCATTCAGTGCCATCTGAAACAAAATTTTGTGTGGTGGGAAAAGACTTCTGTCTATTAGGGTAGAAAGAGAACGGGCTAAGTGCAAAACAGTGAACTCCAAAGAAAATGCAATTGCGGTAAAAGCTTGTTAAGTCGATCCCATTAATTAGAAAATCTGGATAATTCGAACTGCCTGCGTGGCCCCTGCTAACACCAGTGTAATACCCCTGTCACACAAGCACCGCAAAGGCCTTTGAGAATCAGGTCCTTATATCCAAAGGCGTAAGGAGTGCAGCTACACGGCACAAATGTTGCGCCTTTGCCGCTAAGGGCCTTGGAGGCGAAGGCGCCCGTCCGAGACCTTTGGAGCCCAAAGGCGCGGCCTTCGAGAAACTGCGATGTCAGTGCCATCCAACGTGAAAAAGTAAAAGGAATGAAAAAAAATAGTAGTAGATGCAGCCAACAATGTTTGAAAACATCTTTTAAAAATACAAAAGGTGTGTCTGGCTTTGCTTTTTGTAAGGGTGTTTCAGCAACACCGAGTGCCCCTGGTGGCCAAGGCAATACACAAAACCTGCTGCTGCTCATGAGAGCAGCTGTCGCAGTTCTTTCAAGCAAGCAATTAGAATGAAAAAAATTGTCTGAGTTCATTGAACAGAATTCCCCAGCTTAATTTTGAAACACTCACTTCAGCCGGCTCGAGCTCAGCAGCGGGTGCTGTTTCGCCTTTTGGGCTGCACCGTGTAGCAGCGTCGCTGCTCCTTTAAGCTTTCGCTCCTTTGGTGGAAAGAGGTGCCTTTGCTGGAAAGGCCTTCGAGGAAAGCCGTGTGACAGCGGTATTAGTCTGTTGTCGGACGCTTGCTAATTCGGAAGCTACGGGTCTTGCACCGGTTAATTCAAACGGGCTCCCAAAGTGAGGCTGCCTCTAGGAATGACCAGCACTGCAAGCAGTCATCAAAATAACTCTACTCAAACCTAAACTGCATGCTGCAGAGTCACTCGCACACCTCTGACGTGTGTGGAACAGCAGGCATAACGAAAAACAAATGGCCATCTCCGAGAATTGTCCAACCAAGTAGTTTCAGTTTTGCTTTTCTGAGCGTCTTGCCAGCCCGTGGCAACTGCGGCTGTCTGCTGTGCTTCTGCCAGCCAATCGAGCCCAGCTGTGCACAGTTTCTGATGCTGTTTGGCACTGCTGTGTGTTTGCCTCTCTTCCATTGCTCCGAAACTGTGCACTTGGCATGTGCATTTCGCTGTTTGCATAGTGAAGCACGGCTGCACGTCCAATCCAGGCAGCTGTGGGTGAAGGGGGCTCTACTGCCACCGCGTCGCACTGTGAAGGCCCTTACCATTTTAGAGCAGGGCTGCTTCGATGCTCCCGACAATGTGCATGCAATAAGGCGTTAGTGCAAATGTAAAAGATGGTCATTGTTGCGCTGTTCTCATTTCAAAAGCAGGCGACCATTCACTAATCTTTCACCAAATAAATTTGTTGTGATGCAACAAGGTGATTTGATAATTTGAACGTCAGATAAATCGAACATTTTTTCTGGTTTATTGATTGATTGAAAAACTTTATTAGCTCAAGAATTTGAAAATTCTTGGAGTAGTCTTGGCAGGCATCCCTAGTCCAGGGCGGCTTCTGCTGCCCAGCTGCTTGCAGTTGTCACCAGGTTGCCTACCAACTGCTTCGTTTAGGTCTTTGTGCAGGGTGGGAGTCCTCTTCGTAATTCTCTGTGATGTTCTAGTGCAGGGGTTCTCAATATTTTTACCCTTGGGGAATCCCAAAGACTTTCAAAAGGGGCTGAGCAGCTGCTTCTGTCTTGGGTTTCATCTCTTCCTGCCCAACATGCGTGCAAAAAGAACCATGCAGGCACATGGCTTCTCAAGAAATGTCTAGAATTAATATGAATGGCTGTGCAGTGAAAGTCTGCAGTTAACAATTACAATGCAATTAGTCCCAAAATAAAGTGTTGGTAAAGGTAAGAAGGGGCAGAGGGTTGAAGCATGCATGGATTTAGGTGCTCGGGGAACCCCAAAAAGCACTCTAAGGAA
The DNA here is from genome assembly GCF_052857255.1 of Amblyomma americanum. NCBI lineage: Eukaryota > Metazoa > Arthropoda > Arachnida > Ixodida > Ixodidae > Amblyomma > Amblyomma americanum. The sequence continues at coordinate 116,294,241 of NC_135497.1, read as the reverse complement.
CTGTGTGATTGCCATTTTGAGAACATCTGTGCTAGTAAATTCCCATAGGTATGATTGCAACCGTCCTGGGTGGCTCGGTTTTGTCCGCCATTCGGCTGGTGTGTCGTCGAATGACTGCATCTGCCTTGAAGTTCCCTTTCCCTGCGACTTCCTGTTGTCCTGAGGTCCATATGAGTGTTTTGGGGTGTTCGGCCTGTGGCCTTCTGTTTATATGAGCCGCTATGTATGTAAATGCAACCTTAGCTGTACCTCCTGCTGGCTTCTTGCAAGTCTGTGAGGGTTCTTAGCAGGAGTCCCCACATATCGACACACTGTTGCCTTCATTTAGGTGTCCATCAGTGACGTTGACAATCACTCCGTGATGATTTCTTTATGCGATGGCATCCATGTAACTTGTTTCTTTCTTGCTGTATTTTTTGTCCAAGCCATGGGGCCTTGGCTTCTCTGCGCCTTATGTGCATTGTTGGGTGCATGTGTTTTGGAATTGGGGCTACACTTAAATACGAAGCTTGACGAGGTAGTGGAGCCTCTTGTACTGCATCTGACGTTTAAGTAGTGGAGCAATGCCTCAAAGTCCAACAATCCCGATGCCTCACCGTGCTACTGGCTTTTGCACTTTTATAATTCTCTCTTGTGACCAGTTGTAACTCGTAGTCAGTAACCAGCAAGCTATGGCGTACATTTAATAAATGCTCACTTTTGTTGGTTACAACCAAATTTCAAAGGAAAAATTTGGCATGCATTTTTTTTTTTCCCTTTCAGTTTAACATGAAAACTCCAACCCTTCTTCATATCTTTGTCATGCGATAAATCTAGCATCGTTTTTAGTGCATGGAATTTGCAAAAATTGATGTCATTCGTGATCAGATGGCTCTGGGAATTTGCATTGGTGTTTGCAACAACTGTATTGTTTCAGTGAAAAAGCTTCACAGTGGATAAGGATACAGAATTAAAATTTCAAATCAGGGAAAAGAAACGGCATGGCAGATGTTAATATTATTACATCAAAGAGCCCCTGATTAAGTTTGGACATTTCAAATAAACTAGCCCAGCACATAGATAGGGTCGTTGTGATTGTCTCTGCAAAATATTAGAGGGTGAAAAATCAAATCTAGGCGTGTTGGCGCTTTCATTCGACAAAGCCACTGTGCTCGTCCACTCCGCTAGCACCCAAGGCTATGCTCCGATGACGCAGCAAAATTGCATTTCATTGGTCCATCATTCTAATTCACGGGTGAATAGTGGGCGATTTCTTGCTCTATGCTGCTTGCTCTCGCAGTTTTTCATTTCAGCATTCATTTTGCTGCCAAAAAATTAAGTTCCATGGCTTTGCCCATTTTTCGAATTTCACTGGAGGCGAAATTCTAGAGGCCCGTGTACTGTGCGATGTCAGTGCACGTTAAAAAACCCCAGGGGGTTGAAATTTCCGGAGCCCTTCACTACGGCGTCCCTCATGGCCTGAGTCGTTTTGGAATGTTAAACTTGCTAAAAATCAAATCATTTTTATGTCTGCACGGTATGGGCACTCTGCCGTATGTTTATCATTTACCATGTTCATTTCTTCCTGTTTTACCTTGCAAGTACGCACATCGTTTCATCAGAAAGGGCTGTTAATGACCTCAAAATTTTGTGGCTGCACATTCCAGAGGCGATGCCTGACAAATACCTTAGTACTATAGCATGTTTTTTACCAGCACTTAATTTTGTCCCCCACTTGTCCTTGACATCATATAATAGTTCTCACACTTTGTTGTTTTTCAGCATTAACAACATGATTGTTTGAGAGGGAAATGCCTTTTCATTATATTTATTTTTTTCTATCAAAGGTACTGGGATAGCACTGCATTTGCTTCATTGTTTTGCATCAGCACCTGGTAACATATGTGCCTTTCTGGCATACTTGTTTTTACTTTGAACATCAGTTAGGGCTTTTTGGTTCTTGATAGGTTAGCTCGGTGAATCATTTATAGAATTTTCATAATTTTTAATACTAGTTTTGAAATGGAATTCGAGGTTGGTTAGGCTGTTATCATCTGCTTGTTTCTCTGACCTGTCACTCACAAATTACATTAGTTTTTGTCATGTGGTAGCAGTGCAGCCAAAATGAGATTAACTACCACAGACATTGCTCTTTGGAACTACTAGTTCCTGTATGAAGGAATTGCATCTAGCATCTGTGAGCTGAGAATTCATACATTAGGTTAAAAGAATTTAAGGAACATTTCTTAGGAGTGATCTGCATTTTCCTGCTATGTGCAATTCTATAGTTATTTAACATAGATGCTTGCGGCTGTATGTCCTTCTGGTCATGTCCTCGGAGCGTTAAATATTTTGTTTTAAAGGTACAAGCAGCACAGAAGGGAACCTGTGAACATTTGTATATGTGGCCTTGTCGCAAGCTTGTGGCTCATTTAAAAATTGGAGGCTCATCCTAACTTCCAAAAGTGGTACAGCGGTGCATTCTAAAGTGCTGATTTGGTATGCTCTGCTTTTAAAGTTATAAGCACTGCTCTTAAAGCTGTTACTGTTCTGAAAATTGTATTGTGGATGACTTTAGCATGTTTTTGTGCCACCAAATCACCAAATCACAAGTGCAACGAGGTGAGCCTTCAGTTTTTAAAACAACCACAAGAAGAGGTTGGTCCATGGTGGTATGGATCTGCAGGCTAACTTTCTTAATGCTTGCATCCGTACATGCTGACTAATTACAAATTCCGGTTTTAGTCAAACAGCGGGTGGCGGGGAGGATTAGTGTGTTGGCATGCACCTTTATTATTTTTTTTTTTCCTGCGTCCCCTCCCTCATTTCTAGCTTGTTATTCTCCTACTGGAACATGGTGCTGACCAACATGCCAGAGCTTTTCAAGGTAAAACCTCGTTGGATCTGGCACCAAGTCCCGCAGTCATCCAAGCACTGAATTTTCTCTCCAGGACCTACACCTGCTCTGGCAAGTGACCTGTGTTTTTTCTTTGGCTGGTTCAGACCATGGGATGCTTGTGTGATTTTCCTACCTGTTCAGTGATAAGAGGGTGTGTGTTCATTTTCTATAGCATGTTTATGTCCCTGCATAAGAGAGTAGTAGTGTGCACTTTCATGCATGCCGCATTTGATGGTTGAAAGGGAGGAACTACTGAGTGCATGGAATTCGGCGTTTCTGATGAAGCTGGCCTGCTAAATGATGACGGCGCCATGGGTGTCTGCCATGAAAAATTGCCTGCCCCAAAAGTCACTTGCAGAAACATGGCCATTCATGTATATTACGCATTTTCATTACTTATATCAAATTCGATCACTTATTGAGCATTACACAGACTAATTACAATGGTTCATAATACAGTAAAATCACAATTATATAAATCTCGCAGGGTACACAAAAATATTTGAACAGTAAAAGCTCGTTAATTTGAACTTGTACTGCTTGGTCCACCCGTGCTTCACTGAAGCCTATGTATAAAGCAGGCCATTAATTCTAACGCGATTTGCTTGCACCATCAATAATTCCAACTAGTATATGCCACCCTGCCTTGGTGGCCTGGGCAGATGACCAACCGAACAAGGCACCCGTGAGGCTGCGCCACTGATGGTACTTTTGCTTGTGTACACACTGCGACAACTCTAGGAAGCGCCAATGCAACTGCGCGCCTGGGAAACACTTGGTAGCTGGGCTGCTGAGATGCACTTCTCGCTAATCGTCCCTGCTTTCTCTGATGAGCCGAATACTTCATTTTGAATTAATTTATTCAGTAGCATTTTCGGTGACCGTTTGCATCAATTAAAACGGCCTTACTAAGGCAAAGGCTCATGCCCGTGGCCACCGATCGTGTCCGTTCATGACGTTTCATTTAGTGGGAACTAATAAAGATAGGAGAAAAAGAATAGTTGCTTCAGATAGAGGAGGAAAAAATAACCCTGGAAACAAAGTTTTATGACTGTAGAGTAAATAATTAATTATAGCCAATAATGTCAAAATTGCGTCGAAATAGCACGTTCGTCGATATAGCCACGGGAACGGTGGGACGTCACATCCGCCGGAAGTCGTCACAGCATAAGTGAAATAACTCTGGAACTAATAAAGATAGGAGAAAAAGAATGGTTGCATCAGATAGAGGAGGAAAAAGTGAACCTAAAAGCAAAGTTTGATGACTGTAGAGTAATTGCTTTAATTACTTATAGTCCAAAATGTCAAAAAATTGCGTTAAAGAAACGGTGTGCTGTCACATCCACCAGAAGACGTCACAGCACAGTGAAAAAAAAAAACACACACAGAATGGACGGAAAAAACACCGGGTTTAGTAATTAGTAATTAATGATAATTCACAGAGGCAGCAACAGTAGCAGCCAAAGTCGCGCGGAAAGGCTTTCGCCTCACAATTTGATTGTCAAAGTGCCCCACCACCCACCAATTTTTTGTTATCCACAAGTGATGGCGACTACTGCTGCTGGCTGCGCATTGAGCTAAGTCTGGGTCCCACCGGCGTTTCCTGTTTAGTGCATGCGCATCCTGTAATGTAAGCAATAGTCGATTTCAGGTCACTTTTGTCAAAACTACACTCGTCCGTATGCGTAACTTGTGAATTCGCTTTCCACAATCACCGAAATTGGAAACACTAACCCTATATAACTCGTTAGGATTATCGCTGAAGGGGTTCATCACTTGCAGAGCAAGAGTAGTTGTTCAAGTGTGCGCATTATTAGAAAGCAGAATCAAGAAAATAAGATGCAGATTTTAAGACCGTTTGATTCTCAAAACAAATTTTTTAATGTCGGAGCTCTGCTGTTGAGAATACACACTCGCCGTGCCGGACCATGCAGAGTGAGTTTCCCAAACTCACTACGGGGAAAGTGCATTCTGCAGTGAGTGTGACCAAAGCTAATGATGTGACAGTGCGTAAATGGCACTCTAGGCAAATGTCACTCGTTGAAAGTGACACTAAATTTGCCCCGTGTCAGGGTATAAGAATGTGCAACGTTTTTGTTGTGTATATTTTAATTTTTGTAATCAATTTCAAGCTCAGTGCAGTGGCTTATTTTTGTTTTGCTTGTATTCTTTTTTTGTGTTACCAGCATATTTAACCAATAAATTTTTGAAAAGTTATGACTACACAACTATGGCGCTTCTTAATTGGGGAATGTAATCAGTAAGCCACAATTTGATGTGTTATAATGTGCAGTGCATTTAGCACTTCTTCAAGAAATAATTTTCATTTTAAAACAGTCTAAATCGGTCATTTTTTGGTGGTAAGGAAAGATTTAAGCAGTGAGTTGCTCCACCAGCGCCAGGATCCAGCGAATCGGGCATAACCCTGTGCCGCTGGCAGTTGTGAAATAAACAGATAGGAGCTTTCGATGATGCTTGCTACGCTGGACTGTTACTAAAACGAGATACTGCCAACAAACATGCGATAGGGAAGCACACCTAAAGTTTGCCCCCACTGCACCAGCACCGCCTCTCCCCTGGCAGTCATTTCCGAACTTCTGTCCGGGCACGTCGCCGGCGGAGCGCATTGAGTCAGCAACGTCTCGACTGGTACGCGTGCTGCTCGCACCGCTGGCACTCTCTCTTTCATTGTGAACACATGCTGTCCTGCTCGCAAGGGCACAAAAAAGGGGTTGCCGCTCGTTGTGAGTCACGGTGGGGGCTGTCACAATTTCTCTGAACATCAAGGGCCAAGAGCTGCCAGTGGAGTTCTACAGATTTCCTGGACATGGCCTACATTCTTGTAAAAAAATTTTCATGCATACCCTGCTTATCTCCTTTAATTCCCAAAAGGTTAAATTACAATTCCCCGAATTTTCAGTTGAGTCTGTGCGGTAAATATTTTTAAAACGAATTGTTTCGTTTCTTCTGAGAACTGCTTGCTGGTCTGGCGACCTCTGATCGCTGATGTCATGAGGGCATACATGCCCCGCGTCGCCTGCTGCGAACTGTTGAGGTGCTTGCATGGACGCTTTTTTTTTCTTTTATCTTAGCTAAATAAAATGCATTCTCTGTGTTCTCTTTTGGGAAGCCTTCAACTTAGTATGCGAGCTGAGTGATCCTTGGGAAAGTGGACTTGCTCGTGGTGCCCGTTTTCCGATTGTTGAGTAAACAGAAAACTATTGACCCCTGCTTTATTATTTACGCTTAGAAGCATGCTGTTTGTATGCTCTGAGTGTGGTCTCATTTGAGCAGTCAAATGCTCCCGTATGTGAAAAGCGGCACGTGCCGTGCATGCCTTCGCCGATGTGCGCCGTGAAAGCCGTGGCATTTTGTAGCTGGCTACCAAATTCTTGTCTGCTATTCATCGGCTCGATACTTAAACTCAAATTATCAAAAGGTGGCACTAGAGTAGCCTTGAGGCACGAAAGGAGCAGAGAAAAGTGCTGAGTGCAACGAATTTCCCGCTGCATGTACGCGTTTGTAAGTCGAACATACATTTCGTTCGACTTGTAGAACCCTTTTGTAGGAACCAAGCCACTTGTAAAACCTTACGCGACTCGAATGCTTTCACTACCCGTACCGATGACTAGTCGCCGCTGTCTAAATTAGTGCTTCAAAATAATAGTACATCATTTAGCATTTTGCTGTGCGTGCGCATTGTGCCCCAGGAGTGCGACGATTACGACAACTGCAGCCCCCCCGCGCTGAGGTTGTTTACATGGCTGTGTGCAAACGGTACTGCTCGCTTGCTTGGCATAAAACGCAAGCTGGGTTCTCCTTATCTTAAATATTACATACACTTGCTCACAAATTGCACTTTTACTCATTTACACACCATGATAGCGCTGCAATAAGCGCCGATGATGCTATATCGCCTGCTTGGGAAACGCTTCGAGTACGATACCGGCGCTTCCCGCTAATTGTATCTGCTTTCTCTTACGTCACCAAAATTTAATTTTAAATCGATTTAGCTAAAAATATGTTCGGACATTACTTGAATTGATGAAAACAGCCAGATATGTTGTCCACAGTCGACGCCGACGGCTGCTGCCGGCTGCCTTCTGCACATGCTATGCAGACCGGGTCACATATCGGCACTTCCCCCTTATTGTACTCGCGTCCTGCGATGTAGGCAGTTGTCGCTTTGAGGGCACTGTAGCCAAAACTATGCTCGACAGCTAGTTGCAGGCGCTAAAACTTGCGAATTCGCGCTCCTCAATCGCCGAAATCACACACACGAATCCTGCGTACTCGCTAGGCCTTGTCACGAAAGGGGCCGGCGGTCCACCGTCGACCGAAATTCAAGAATATGGCAAAAGTTCCTAACTGATTAGTAAGAAAGTGTGAATATATGATATGTAGCCGCTCGTTTCGATTTTTTCTATATGGATAAGGTACACAAGCGTAGTTTTTCCGGCCGTCACCTCACCAGGCGTGAAGCTTTCGCTCGGCCGCACAAGTCCAGGCGACGGCGGCAACCGACGAGCGGCACCGTCGTGCGGTGTTTTCTGTCCGTGTCGCTTAATTGCCTCGCCGATCGGTTCTATGCGTAGGCACCGATTGAAAGCACATCTTCGCTGGTGCACGCACATTGCGTATGTCGCCATTCCTAGCATGAGGTCCAACAAGTTTTAAAATTCTTAAATTTATAGAATGTCACACCAACTAGTCCCCTACCACACTCTTCTGGTTCCCACTAAGCTGACTCTTAAAGTTGCGACGATACGCAATCGTTTATCGTGCTGGTGTCGTCGTCGGTCTAGCGTGACAGGCCGGTGCATCGGCGACGGCATTTGCATACCGACCAGCCAACTGACCGTCGATCGCCGTCGCATCGGCATAGTGTAACTGGACCCTACCTATATCGAAGAATGACTGCGTTACTGTTCTTAACGCTTTTGCGGCACCAGTCACTCATATATGGGGGACGACTGCTACTTCGATCGCCCGCAAATGTACTGGGGGGAATGAGACCTCAAGGTTCAAGGTTCAAGGTTCGTTTATTACATGTTGCTGCGCATATTGCAGCAAAGAGCAGTCGACGTTGCTCCGTGCATGCCCTAGTGACGTCACGACAGCATTCAATATGGCGGTCGCTGCTGGTGGGAGGAGTTCCCCGTTCTCCATTTCGATCGCATTTTTTAGAATATACAGCGCGTCCAGGGCAGCCAAATTTTGGAAACTGAATCATAAGCTCTTGTATTAGTTACTGAAGCACAACGACCATGTCATGGCCCCTTTAATGGAAATATTGAAGGTAAAAGTCCATCCTTTGAGGGTGTGGCAAAATCTTTTAAAATTTTTCTATCGCTCGCATTGAGCAGTTGACGATAGCAAAAATGTTAATAGCAAAAACAAGAAATGCAAACCTGTTGATGGGAGATTGTTATAGTCAAATCTTCCAATAAATGAAAAAATGCGTTCATACACTTCCTGCTCAAAAATGCTTTTGTCCGGAATTGTTTGGTATGAAATGACTGTGGTGAAAGAGACTGCAAGCCTGGATAACTGCTGTGTGCAGGGTGAAGTAAGCTTTTTTTCTCTTGCTAAACATGTTTCGTATGTTGCTCGTGTAATATTATTTTTGACCAGTTCTCGTTGTAATTCACTAAGCATGCAATGTTTAGTAGTAGAGCTCGCGCTAACGAAACTCATTTTTATTTTTTGCCAATAATGCTCTCCGCTGGTCAGGTATTGCAAAAAATTAATTTGGAGACTGACATCCACAGCTGCGTCATGCAGACGCGTGTGAGGCAAGGTCAGTGATTGCCTCATTATTCCGGCGTGTGACGCCCAGCCCAATTTCCGAAGTTACTTTACTGATGTTAAGAAATTCTAGAAATGAAAATTCTTTGCTTTCACATGAATGAGCATTTGCATATGAACGATGGCTCTGCAAATAAATTGTTTTGGGGATGTGCGCGCGCTGTCATCAGCATTAAAATAAATATAGAAACCGTTTATCTCAATGGTAGGGATTAACCATGCAAACTAGAGCAATTTTTCTGTTAGCCATAAGCGAGCGGCTGGTAGGCGCATTTCGTGAGTGTTTTCGTTTTTCTCGTCAGCCTCGCGTATCAAAACGAAACGAAGTCCCACCTATTTGGCCAACAGAGTTGTGTGCACTGATCTGCTCAGCCACACAACAAAGAGTATTTTGCGAAAATGACCTTACCAAGAAAAAGGTATTTACCTCGAATTCCTCATCCGAAATGATCTTGTCATTTACTTGCGACATACATTTCGCCATTACAATAATGGCATTTTCGTCAAAATCTGCTTCACGGAGTGGACCTGATTCACTAGTAGTCCTCCTTTTTTCAAGTTGGTGCTGCAAAAAAAAAAAAATTTCACTGCCCAGTATTTCTTTGGACCCACATCTCTGATTGTACTGTCGCGATAGAAAGAAATGCGAACAGCGCGGCGCATACGTGCTCCACTGTTGGAATTTATTTCCGTCACGCTTATACTTGGCTCACAACACAAATACGCTAGACACATCCATGATACAATAATGTACCACTCTGTCATATTTTTGTACACAGAGGTACAAGTGCATTGAAGATAAATTCCGACTGCGCCGCGCGTGGGCGCCGCACAGTTCTCGCATCTCTTTCTATTGGCCCTGTACATTTTCCTAATCCTCTGAAGCTCGTCAGCATTCAAGCACGAGGGAAAAAGCATGCGACTGCGCAAACATGTAGGCAGGCCAATGTGTTCAAAGCATGTGCAGAACTGGCCTTTTTCAAGAGAAAGCGCGCTACTCGCGCAGCTACTCAATGGGAGGAGTGACCGGCCTACCTGGTCAGTTGTGTGGAGTCAGTCGGACAGAGCGCTTTTCACTGGCGCCTGCAGCGCCTCCCTGCAAAGCTGTGCGGTCCCCTTATTTACCTTCATAAAAAGCTAGGCATTAATCACTTATCATTATACTGCTTTGCATCTCGGTGTCGCAAGGATGGCACATTGAGTAGCGTGCAATTGTCTTGCAGGTAGCTTTTCAACAAGAACGCTGCGCAACTTCTACGCTTATGAAACGGGGATGTCCCAAGACTGCGTGACCATTTGGTTGAAAAGTGACAGCTGCAGGATGGCTGAACACTACTCGATTTTCCACCCTTGCTACACTAAGTTGCCCAGGTTGCCAACTTCTGAACCAATCAGGGGCACATTGGAGGTGTATGGAGGCTTGTCAAGACCGACTACTCTTGTTCCCAGTGTGACCCTTCGGGAAAGCTACATGCAGGTCAGGTCGTAACTCACGCGCACTAGTGTAAACATGGTCCTTGTCGACCAGCTTCTTGATTGCCCTTCGCGACTTCGGTGCAGACCTCCACTGCACAAGTTATAGACACTCTTAGTGCTACCTGCCTCATCTTCAGTTTTGAAGGCGAAAAGGAGGCCTTCTACCATGTTCAAGCTTTAGGACAGAGGGCGTTTGTCATTGCTTTGGAGGAAAGAATGGGGAAAATATCTCGGGACTTACTTAAACAATAATATAGGGCAATTTCACTATCTGTCTGTTTCCCGATTGCGTTGCACTGTCTTTTCTGTCTCACTTTTGTTAGTTTGAGCTGTGTTGGCATCCATGTGCAGTTCGAATTAACGAGCTTTTACTGTATCATCGAACAACTAACAAAATACGTATGTTGAAGCACTACAAATGCATCCTTGTAAATTTTTTTGCGGCTGAATGGAATTCTGGAAGCTGTTACATTGGGCTGGTATGTATTCCTAAACGCATGTACCTGTGACATACTGCTAGCACTACAGTCAAACCCCGCTACAGTGAAATTTCCGCCACAAAGAAGTATTTCCGATTCCCCGTCAGCAAACCATACAAGGTAGATAAATTATTTCCCTCTGTAACGAACAATTTTCATAGCGAGGTTCCGCTTCCTCGAAATTTTTACGGGTAAGTGCCGTTTTTTTTCCCCTCCCTTTTTTTTTTGCGCATTCGCCCGTGTCTCGTTACGCTTCACCAAAGACAGCTGCCGAAGACGGTTTGCGCTTTCAGTAGCTCAGCTGATGTTTCCTGCTGAATCAGAAGCAATGTGCAGGCATGTGTGCATTAAGATGTGAGGTGGCGCACAACTGTTCGTAGCGCTTTTGCCGGCGGCTCGAACTCCGCATTTGCGAACTGTGGCCATTGGTGCGTGGTGGCTCTCGGCTTCTTCGCTTGCTTCACTAACGAAGGTATAACGGAAATTAGTTCTGCGTTAATTCAGTGTGAAGCTATCGTGTCGACGAAAACCAGTGAAAGTGTTGAAGTTTTATGTTAAGTGGTGGCTAGTTACAAAGCGCTTTCTCCGAGGCTTCATTGCGGAGCACGTTAGGCCTAGCAACACCGAGCAAGCGGCACGGAACAATCCGCTGTTGGCTGGCATGCCAGTGTGCATCATGTCCTTGCAAGATGCCAGACTCCGGCTAGGGTACACTGTGAGGGTACACTGTGAGCATTGTGATAACGTTTCAATTTTTTTCCTGTTTGTTGAACCTGGGCACTACCTGCAGGCACTGCTGCATGAATAGCAGTGTGATGATTCGTACCGCACGTCTCAAATAGTTGTCGAAGAATCGGAGCAACTGCATTTCTGGCACATCGTCTAAGCATCGATTTCAAGGTGCAGTGACCCCTGAATAACCCAGTGACGTGAGCGCATGTGCGCATAGTCCATGCTGAAATGCCTGCAGGCAGTGCAGTCTATGTATGAATTCTCATGGGACGAAAGCGGGGGCGCTTTTATAACGCGTGTGGAAAAATTTTAGTTTTGACAGCAGATATAGCGGATGTGTATACTATGTGAATACGTTTATTGTCTGATGTTTCCAGAGTACCAAGAAAATCGTGCCACGGCGCTGATTTCATAACTGTGAAAGACCAAAGCAGACAGTTTTGGAAAATAAACGCAGTTCACTAATTATCTAGTCCAATTTGTTAATGTTCTTACCCGATTTCACAACGAAACTTCTGCTTCAACGAAATTTTTCGCGTGTCCCGTGAATTTAATTGTTCTGGGATTTGACTCTTAAGTGCAGCCGACTCATCTCCAACAATGCAGTGCCAGATGCACAACATGCACCACATTCAGGCTGCAACAAAAGCAGCACTACTTCCACCACTCAGTGTGGACAGGTACATACTAGTGATTGTGCGTGATATTGTGGTGTGAGTAAACAGATAGGTAATTGAATTTAATATCAGAAGGTAAATTATGAGCCATGTGCATTTGCATACTCATCGATGTTGTAAAGTGATGTGTGTGGGTGCATGGAAAATGGCTTCAGTTTCTTGCGTTCTGCTAAATCTCTCAATATGTTTTAGTAATGCTACCTCTAGACAGCTGGATCTGATGCTTTGTTTATTTCCTTTTGCAGCGGTAAGCAGTCCAGGCCCGGCCCGCATAACTTAGCGTTTCTACTCCGTTCAACCAAGTGATGACAACAAGTTGCCACCAGATCGCACTGTTCCAGTGTACGATCCCTCTGTCACATCCAGACTATTTTCCTATTTTGGCATCATGGAAGCCCGCACGGATGGGTACACCTATAATGGTAAAAAGGAAGAACCCTCAGCTCCGACAATTACCTCAACACCAGCTGACATAGTATCTTCCAGCAGTCCATTATCTAGCGGTGAACAGGGTCTGGCCTCAATGGCCGAACCTTCCACCCTGAATGGCTCTGCTTCAGACAATCATGGTGAGGATGGCTTGTCTGAGGAGCCTATCCGCAAGCGTCGGCGTAGCAGCAATGACAGCACAAATGGCACTGCAACACCGACCGGCAAAGGGCGCTCCTCACGAGGTGACAAGGTACGAGCCCCAGATAGCGATACCACCTGCCCTCGTAAGCGGGGCGGCAATTCAAGTTCGGACACAGAAAGTGGTCCCAGTGAACAGGAGATGGATGGGGACCCTGCAACACAGGACTCTTATGGAAATGGACATTCGCCTAAGGTGCCACCACTCAAAATTGTGTTGCCTTCAAGTGGTGCAAATAACCTTGAAGGCTCTGAGCCTGCAGGCAGCACAAACTCCAAGGAGCGCAAAGTTTCCTCGAGCAAGCCTGCCTTGCCTTATGTTGTGAATGCAGCGGAATCCTTGGGTGAAGGTTCTCCTGGTGAGCAGGCTGTAGAAGAGAAGGAGCGGCGGCGAGAGGAAGAACGCTGCCAGCGGGTCACACGGAGCAGCCACCGAGCAGCCTTGAGCCATGAGGATGAAGTAGAGGATGCGCCTGAGGTGCACCCACGAAAGCGCAAACTGCGAGCCAGGGAAGAGCAGCAGCAGCCACTGCAGCAACAGCAGCAGCAGCAACAACAGCAGCAGCAGCAACAACAGCAGCAACAACAACAGCAGCAGCAGCAGCAACAACAGCACCAGCCACTGCTGCAACAGCAGCAGCAGCAACAGCAGCACCAGCCACTGCTGCAACAGCAGCAGCAGCAGCAGCCACTGCAGCAGCAGCAGCAGTCAGGCCTGGCACCCTCGCTAGGGCCCCCACCACTTGTAGAGGAAATGAGCCAACCTGTGACCAATGGCTTCCAGATGTTCTTGGACATCCGCAAACAAGTGGAGAAGCGGCGCCAGGCCATGTTGGTTGTGCACCCCAAGCCTCCCCAGGGCTTCAAGGACTATCTCCTCAATCGGGGCTCCTATGTGCTAGAAGGAAATCCGTCTTCACGCCTTTCTGTGCCGATGGTAAGGCTATGTTTCTGAAGTGTCTGTTGCAGTGCTGTTTACATTTATATATGGTCGGCTGTGCAAGTCAAGACCGGAAATTTTTATTTGTGCTTCATCTTTTCTGGGCAAGGCGAGCATCTGCTGTCTTCAATTTTTTTTTTTTGTAAGTTCATGGCAGCAGCATTGTATTAGCCTTTTTCCACCGATTTAGTACCTATGGAGCACCATTCAAACGAAAGGTATAAATTAAAGAATGTGCCTAGCAACACAGTGTTTCAGCACAGGGCTTGTAGATAGCAAGGCGTGGAATAGTTAGAAAGCAAGTGGTCACTGAAGTCACTGGTAGGCCTGATGGGACCGTAAACTCCTGCACATTTAATTTCTGTGCGTTCAGGTAGCGGGACTGCTCACCGTTATTGCTTCATTTATTTTGCACAGGGAGCTGTTCTTCAGCTGAGAAGCTCACGGTTAAATGACAGAATGTCTTTTACACTGTGTTTGGAATTGTGGCATTGAGCGTCAGATAAATTTTCACACTTGATGTCACAAATTTAGCTACTACAGTCAAGCCCACTTATAACTTATAGGCTGTTGTTATAATGAATACTTGCTTATTACAAATGCTCGCTTATTACGAACGAGGGCGGTGCTACTGTCAAATAATGCGTTAGGGCAATGACTGCCTCTCGGACACAACGAACAACCGTCACAGCTTAACTCGGTTAGAACGAACGAAGAGGCGCTGTAAATTCGCTCTTGCAATTGAGCAACCCACGCATTCAGTTAGCTTAGAGTTTGAAGAGTACCTCCAAGCTCCTGTGACACCCGCCCTAGGAAAGATAGTGGTGACCTAAGAATGCAAAGGAAAGCTGATACATTGTTGACAAAATGGCAAAGTTTTACCAAATAGTGCCGTCAAAAATAAGTCCCTTGAACGCTGACATCTGCACACGAGGATGAACAGCTGCGACCAGTGGCTGCCCTTTGTCATTGGCAAGTCTAGCAAACTGTGATACTTTGAGAGGTACGCTTTCGTACGCTGCAGGCCGAACACGGAGCCTGCATAATACACCACTTTTTGTTGATATTCTGAGAGCATGCAACCAGGCACAAGTTTCATAAGGGGCAAACTATGATTTCCTCATCAAGTGGCTTGTTGAGTTCAACCATGACATAGCAAAAAAAAAATAGGAGCTCCTTAGGAGCTCCTGCTCGTGCCTGACAACTTCGCGATACACGGCGTGTGACTGTAGTGGCAGTGCTATTCTCGCCACTGAATGAAAAGTGCAAGATTCAGTCAGCCACTGGAGATGGGCGTCATTCACACTCTCACAATGTCTTAGCATCTGCGCTTCATACAGTGCATGCTGATTACAATGGACACACCAGATGACGACGTTCCAGTTCCGATATCTTTTGCACACCGCTGCGGAAATGATTTGGACCGCTAGGATGGGACTGACAGCGGAGTGCATCAGAAATTGCGTCTGTAAAGCAATGGATAATGGGCCAAGAAATGACTGAAGACGCTGTTAAACATTCATGTGATTGACACTTCTAGATTTGTAACTACACGGTGTTGTTACACAGATGGTCGGACATGACTTCGTGGGTTGCCAATCATGACACCAGCATTGCAAAGTGGTACGCTGACGAAGCCATGTACGCGAAGTATAAACACTCCACAACTGCCAAGAATCTGATGACATCGAGGCCGACCTGCCACCTGTTGAATGCTTTAGCAGCAATTGGTTAAATCAGGTACTTAAAGCAGCTTGTTGCTTGGCCTCGTTGAGAAACATAATGTATGACCGCTCCGTAGACCTCGGAATCCACCGTGGCAGTATCTCCTTAGAAGAGGCCAACGTTCATAACGAACTTTGATAATATTTCTGGCTGTAAAATGAAAAGCCCACTTACTATGAATCTCGGATACAACGAGCGCAATCCATACGACAATCAGGTTCGTTATAAGTGGGCTCGTCTGTAGTGTAATGAAGTAAAAAAGGGCTACGGTGCTTTATGATAATGCAGAGTAGTGGCTTCTCATGCCAAAGGAGCAACAAAGGTGCCAGTTTTTCATGTCGTGTTGTGTGCAAATGGTGATTTGTTTGGCACTACATCTGGTTAATCATTATTTGCTAATGAGACTAGATTGTGCTTGAACAATTAGAATTGGTTTAAGGGGGACACTGGTCCATTCTCTTTATTTTTAGTCTAATCCCAATGAAACTGGATCACCTTGCTCAGTTTTTATACTGATTTCAATGAAATTACCTTTTGTATAAATTAGTTCCTAAGATAATTAATTTTAATTAGTCATTAGTACCTCGGTGCAGAAAAAGTGGATCAATAAAAAATAATACAGAGTACAATAATCAAACCTTTTTTTTCTTCATTTTACCCTCATTAGTAATTTTACAGCACTTGGAATAGCAACATTCAAGGTGTGAATATCATGCATCGGTAAATTTTGCAAAATTATAAATTTCTGAAATGTGATTGAACAGTTGTGCTTGGATTATTGCACACACTGTCTTCTGCTTCTCTTAGAAATCAATGTGACATCCCTACCTATCTTAGATGTTGAGATATTAGCATACTAAGACAGCCAGGTGTCCAAAATTTTCATGCCATTAAATCATGTTTCTGCACAAATTCAGCCCACACGATAATCTGAATTATTATTATGGTCAAAATACTGATTTCCTGAAGGAAAAAAAATGGTAGTTTGAGAATATGTAGATTCCGTAAATGTCGTTTTTAGAAAATTGGTTTGAGTCATTTTTTGGTCCTTGTTGCTCAAGCAACAAGGGCATGTGTACTGGTATGTAGAAGCTGTATGGTGTGCTGGATGTGATATGGTACATGTACAAAAGTATGTTGGGTGCTCTTAGCGGATACTAAGTGGTGAATTTCTGATACCTACATATAATCGAACCTCATTGATTCAAAGCCCTTCAGACCATATAAAACATTTTTTTAAGCATGTTTTCGAATTATCTGAAAATGAAGCAAAACAAAAAATGCAAGCTTGAAATGTTTTTCGTAGTTCTACCATTGCACTCAACAAAGCTCTGGCCAACGTTTACCGATTACATCCTATAGCAGGATCTCATCCAGACTTTAGGGGCCACCATGGCATTCGTGGTTGCAGAACGCGATTGCGCGTGTTTTATGATGTAACTCGGTGATTGGCAAAGCTCTCTCTCATTCGCTGGCACCTTTGTACTCTGATATTTTCGGTCAGTGCCAGGGTGGCATCCAGTTATGGATACATCAGGTTAGTGGGGCGGTGCAACTCTAGTGAGCATGGTTTGTGATTAGCTGTTGGTCGAAAAGGAGGAAGAAGACGAGAGCACCCTGTCTATCTGGGCAGTCCAGGGCTGGTGTGGTGTATTTTGTATCGAGTTCGGTGTGGTGTGTCGTGGGCACAAAATAGGAACTGTACTCTGTGTTGGCACCAACACAGTCTGAGTGTGCCGGGCATTACCGGACATGCTGGCAGTGGGGCGTCAAATCATTTTCTCCTGTGCTTCTCCATTTGTGACCTCTGTGGTAGTTTATATCTATCTAACAGCCACACAGAACAGGAATGCAAAGCAGTACTACCCATAGCGTACAGAGGACATGTATTTGCACAACTGAAGCAAATTGAAAGGATGCTGAATGGCCATAGTAACATAATCTTTGGTGGCTTCTCTTCTTCCCATGCACTGCTTCCACTTTTGCTCCAACTGCTCTATTCTGCTCCAAACGAGATTTGCTGCTCCACCCTGATGCAAATTGCCAAAACTGCTCCAAAGTGCTTCAAAATTAATGCCTTGGGAAATAATGATGGTAGCGCCAGGCGTCTAGTGGGGTCAGATCGGCTGGAGTAGAGTCTGTGGATATTTGTGGGGTGTGAGACTTATTTGTGGAACCTCCGAGTGCTGCTTTTAATTGCGATTGCATCATTGCGCAGCTTTGCTTTTCAGCTGTGACTCCAAGGACACCTGCTAGGCTTATGCACCGTGCACCAGGTGCCTGGCGCCACCCTGCATCAGGTGTCGGAAAATGGGCACCCATCTTCATATGTTTTATGCTAGCTGCCCTTCGTACTCACGCTATCGCACTTGACTAGCAAATTTCACATGGAGAAGAGTGGCTAGAACAGCTGCAGTCAGCTCAGACTCATCCCTTGGAAATCAAGGGACCTGCACGTCCTCCAGTCAGTGCATGCCGCTGTGACGATTCCTGACGTGTGCACACCGAAGGTAATGCGGGCACACACGCCTGGTAGGTGCAAATATATGACTGCCGCGTTTGTGCCTGCTCGTGTCCGCTGCCGCTTGCCTGTGCAGACTGGCTCCAGCATACACGCGAGCATGTTGCCATGTGGCGCGTATGCCTGGCAGGTGTCCATGGAGTTAGGTCTTTGGCTGTGTGCGTGACGCTGTGCCATCCCGGGAGCGGTACGCTGAACCGAAACCACACGAAGCATGTGCTCGAAAACGTTATTCACTCGAGACGAATACTTCGAGGTTTTGGATACCAAACATTTGGATCGAGTTTAATATTGAATAATTTACTATTCGACCGAATATTTGAAATTATTGAATATTTACACACCCCTATTGATATCGTAAATGTCACTCATGGTAAAGTGTTACATGACCTTTGACTAGGCATTTTCAGGTGGTGTTGCTATAGCTTCTTTGCTACTAAAAGAATGCATTTTAGAAGAGGTTGTTTGTTAAATGGGGGCAGGCATATATGATTGGTGGCTTGCTTGCTGAGGAAATGCAATTATGGGACATATTTTTCCTTTTTTTTTTTCTCCTTCCAGATTCCACTGCCGCAGTCGCTGAGTGGCTCTCCAATGCGGGACCTATTCCTAGAGCAGGAACGAGAACGGTACAAGCTTAGGTTGCAGCATCTTATTGAACGAGTAAGCCTCCTTAAAATCACTTTAAAAGTCACGGGTACATGAATTGTTTTATCATTTTTTTGTTTATTTCAGGAAAAGTTAGTTTTATCAGCTGAGCAGGAAATTTTACGTGTGCATGGGCGAGCCGCCCGTGCAATCCAAAATCAGGCCGTGCCTCTGTCTGCCTGCAGTATACTCAGGGATGAGGAGATCTACAATGTCCTAAAGCCAGAGCAGGTAAGTTAACATTTATTATAGTGACCTTCGTTGGGGTTGAAGTAACTTTAGATTGGAAATTTGGAGTTGGCCTAAAATGTGCTGTTGGCTGTAAGAAAAAGGAGGGGTTCTCCTTGGTTATTTTTTTTTATTGTTGCTACAGGAACACAAGTGCATTGTAGGCTCTTGATATCTTTCAGTAGTGTGCAACTCTGCATTCACAGCAAATGTTGGATGATTGCATAATCGTGGCCAGGCTAGAGGAGAGCTTGTGCGATCCTGCTGCCTGCGTAGACCAGCCGCGGAGGTGCATGCTTCTTCCCACATGTTCTCTCTCTTGGTCTGCTCGCCGCTGTTGCTCCAGGAAACAGACTCTTCGCCAGTGATGTCCCTGCTCCCGACTAGTGAGAGCTAATGGTGCCGTAATCAGTCAAGTCAACTGCTCGTGCCTTTCTCTGTTATCTTGTGCTGCTTTTGAGCATGAACTGTAGTGCCACGTAGTATGACTTTCCGAAAGTGAAAACGGCAGAGATGCACCGACGTCACTAGAGCACAGCACGTTATGTCAACTGCAGTCGCTCATTGCAGTCGTAGACGTTCCTCTCGAGTCATTTCATGCTTTATCGTCATGAAGCTTTTCTGCCAGATTTCGTAACTTAGCACAAGCAATAGTCGGCGTAGCGAGTTCGTTATATCAAGGTCAACCACTGCAGCACCTTGGTTACACGGAGGTCTCAAGTACAAGTGCTTAAAGAGCTTTTACTGTATTGGTTGTTCCTTATCTCTTTGTGTCTGTGAAGTGTGTGCCATTCATGCACTATCAGTTGGTCCTTTTGGAAAATTGAAGTGGGCTCTACCAAATCTGTATTAAAAACTACTTTTTGCCATCTTTCAAAACGAAAATGTGGCATTTCACTACTTCTTCAGAGTTACACGAGCCCAGAAAAATAGAACTAATGTATGCAGTAGAGCAATAAGCTTGTTATTACATATCATAGCTCTAGTCATTACTCTAAATAGTTATGAAAAGTGTTTTGTTGTCATGAGGAGAATTGTACCCATTACCTTTGAAATGAGTTCAATTGTTATTACAGGAATATTGCGTCCTACCAAACAATTCCAGGGGATTACTAGGTACCCTGTTTGAATCTTATTTAGCTTCTGTGTTTGTTGGAAGCTGCCCGTTTTTAAATTTCTGGTAAGAAGCAAAGCTGCATCGGAGATATTTCAAAAATTGTATGCGGCTGAACTACCGTATTTACTCGAATGTAACGCGACCACGATTGTAACGCGAGGGTCGACTTTTTGGGTGTGAAAAGGGGAAAAAAAGAAAACTACGATTGTAACGCGAGGGTAGACTTCGGGCGTGCGACAGAAAAACCGAAAGAACCCGAATGTGACGCGAGGAACCGACATCGCACAGTTATGAGGGTCAAAGACAACTTTATTGAAATACAAGCCAAACAGGCATTCCTATACATCCTCATCCTCACGGCAGTTGTCGCCGTCACTGTCATCATCACAGCTTGAGTCTTCGTTGTCACTGGCTGCCTCCCACAGCAGGTCGTCCTCGCTTCCGTCTAGAGCATTTGAAATTGAGCATTTCTTAAATGCACGGTAGCCCAAATCATGAGGCAGCCCGTACCAGGCTGCTGAAACCCAGTGGGCAACGGTAGACGCGCTTGGGCATTTCAGCCTACCTGCAGGTGTTGTTGTTGATCCGCTTTCAATCCACTCCCAGTAATAATTGTTGCAAGCGATCCTTGAAGGGCTTGTTCATGCAAACGTCCAGAGGCTGGAGAATGAAGGTCATGCCACCTGGTATAACAACGAGATGCGTTCGGTCACGCTGTAGTTTTTGTTTGACGCTGGGTGTCAAATGACCTCGGAAATAGTCCAGAACCAATATTTCTTTCGGATGCAACAATGCGCCTGGCCTTCTTCGGTCCCACACACTTTGAATCCAATCTATGACAAGATTAGAGTCCATCCAACCTTTTTCGTGACAGCGCACGATAACGTCTTTCGGGAAAGTTTCCTTCGGGATTGTCTTCCGGCGAAAAATGATGAATGGAGGGAGCTTGCGGCCGTCAGCCAAACATGCCAGCATAACGGTAATCCAATTTTTTTCATTTCCTGTGCTTCTAAGGCGAACTTCGTGCTCACCAGACTTGTGCACTGTTCTGAACATAGGCATGTTCAGATACACGGGGGTCTGGTCGGCATTGCCAATATGTCCAAGTGGCATGTTGGTAGAGCGACGAAGATCGATGACGTAGCGCTGTAACTCTCGAAGTTTTGATTCAAAGTCCCCCGGCAGCTTCTGGAAAATAGAAGTCGAAAGGAGAACCCGCCCCTTCGCATAAACTTCTGCGCCCAGCCTCGTGATGCCTTAAACTGGTTTTGGGTCAAACCCGTGTCCCGCGCAAACTCCTGTGCTTTACACTGAAGCATTTCAATGCTTACTCCAAGTAGTCGGGAACGTTGCTCACTAATGAACTCTGCAAGGCAATGCTCCAACTCCGGGAAGCGGCCTTTCTTGGGCCCCGAGAGCCTTTTCACAGGCTGTTGCAGTTAAACGATTCCTCGCGATGTTTCCTCCATCCCCTGATCGTCGATTCGCTGACGTCCAGACGTCTTGCAGCCACTGAATTTCCCACTTTCTCAGCAAGCAGAATAGCATTGCGCTTGAAGCCAGCTGTATACTGAGCGCGTGAGCACGCCATTCCGCTTGAAGACAACTCGACCGTTTGATAGGGATAGGCCTAGGACTCGAAGCACGGAACGCACAACTACACGCACTGGCACCAAACATGAGAAAGAGCGAACAAAGCGCGCTGCTCCATGCCCTGCTGCCTGTTAGTCAGGTGGCCACGTTTTTGCATCAGTTGCAAGGATTAACAGACAGATGGTGGTGGGATCGCTCGCTTCTTTGCTGGTGTCTTGGCGGCGATTGCGAGCGCTCGGTGCCTCCGAGATGGCTGTTTCATTTTGCGGTCACGGAGGCCACACAACCTTGCTACAGGTTGCGAGCATTCGTCAAGAGGTGGCGCCCTCTCTTCGCGTCAGTGACTAGCTGGCGTCGGCTCTTGTTGGCTTGTTCTCACTGGCGTTGTTTTTTGTATGTGTGTGTTTGCGATTCAGTTGCCGCTTTATCCTAGCAGTTGTGACCTGTGGTTCGCGTACTGGTTGACCGGCGAGTTTGAGTGCGTGATCTCGAATGACCAGTACGATCAACGCGCACGTTTGACGCATGAAATGATTTTAATAGTGTGTGTCTGGTGCTCTTCGTAGCGTTTTTAAACCTAGTATTCGATTTTAACGCGGGGGGTGACATTTCCTTTCTACTTTCGGTGAAAAAAACTCTCGTTACATTCGAGTAAATACGGTATGTTTGGTTCCTTAAATGTCAAGGCTTTTGAACCAATAATGAAATGTGGCCTGACTTAAACATGCCTTAAACAAAGCTCTCGATTGTGTTTAGCATTCCACAAAGAGCATGAGAAATTTCATTGTTTTATTCTCTTTTGCTTTATTTTTTTCCTGTTTGCAGATTTGTGTCAAAAGTCCTGAATCTATTGCAGACAAAAAGGCAAGTGTTTAAACCCTGATGTTGCTTTTTAAGAAATTCATATTGACTTCTTCAGCTCTGAGGTATTTAGAAAATGTTTCGTTCTTGTTGTTTAGGATGATAAGGACAAGAACGTGCGCTCTAGATATAATGGACGCCTCTTCTTGTCGTGGCTGCAGGATGTTGAAGACAAGTGGGAAAAAACAAAGGTATGTCCTTTGTTTGCAACTGCTGTTGTTGTGTGTGTGACTGCTACCCATGAACCTGAATTCCGGTATAATAAAGCAGAATACAGATAAATTATTCCACATTCACACATTTTGTGGTACGTGGTGTAGCACAAATTCTGGGGGAGAGGGGTCATCCGCATGCCATAAAGCATTGCGTTATTACATTACGCTAAGAGTGCAATTGGTTGGGGGAAAACGCAGGTTACCATATTCTTTTTGCATTAGTCTGCTGATATCTAGTATAGCCGGTGCTGTTCACTGCATGACACTTAAGGCTCTCTCGTGAGGGGATGAGTTCAGAATGCACAATGAGAAAATGGGAAAAGTCAGCTTTTCGTGCAATCAGGCAGCAGTTAAAGCAGGTGCTTGCAAATGGCGATATTTGAAGTTGGATTAAATAGTATCGGATAGTAGCGCAAAATACGGATTTTTTTGTTGTACTTTCAAATTAACGTGTAGGCAAAACGGTGGTCCTGACCCCCGCTTCACTTAGGTGCGGGGGGCGCAGGGGGAGGGTCATCATGCGAGCATCCCCCCTGAGATTCGTCCCGGGACTGCTCGGTCGGCATCGAATGATAAGAGCAGCACATGCTACACAGGGAAGCCGTTGAAGCAAGGAGGCCTCTTCCCTTCCACAGAATGGCTTAAGAGAGTCAGATGTTCAAAAAACAGTGCTGTCATAATTACAATCTGCCTAGCAATCATGGGACTTGGCATGACTACGTGTGATTGTGTTTAATTTAACTTCAAGCCTATGCTTTTCTGGCATCCAGTCAATCTGTGATTGAGAGAGAGATGTTAAAGGCTAGTCCTGCGCGTTCAGGGGTCGGCACCCTGCTAGCCCCGTAAACTTTCTTCGGGGTCTTTCTTTTGTTAGGGCCTGGCGAACGTTTTAACAGTACGCGAGACAGACGCTGGTAGATTCGACTGTCGCCCTGGCAGTATGCATAAAACTGCTTATATCAGCTGGCCATCTTCATTTAAAAAAAAGGAAATAAGTAAGCGCATTGAGCAATGTCTATTGCTGTCACTGTCAGTTTATTAAAACTGCCGGTCCGATTAGAAAATTATAAATGTTCCTTCCACCATCTTGAGCCCACGAGTCCTATGAACCAAAAGTAAAGGAACATGGAGGCTGAGATTACAAAGCGAGAAAGCTGGTTAAATGCTGTAGAAATAGTCCAGTTGCTGAACTAGAATGATTAAATAGCACAACGCGGGCTTTAGATTCGAGAAAAGCTACAAAGTATATGTTTATACTCAGTGCCAGAGGTGTGCATGGGCTGGTATCTAGGTTAGCACAGCCCTACTCGCCACAATTCTTCGGACTCTGAAACTGTCTGCAGCCCACTATATATAGTGATTATTTATTTAAAATAACAAAAAGGAAGGTAAAAGATGTTTGCTCACCCCGGCATCTGCCATCACTAAACGGCGGCACCTGAGCTGGGGTAGCGGAAATATAGGATAGCAGGCAGTTTGAAGAAGTGAAACAAAAGAGGTGAGGACAGCCCACTATCAATTTCTAATGACCGGTTAAGCCCGGTGCTCATATAAGTGACGAATGCGTGCTCAAGCTGAACACAACCGAAAAGAAAAAAAATGCGTTAGAAAAAGCACACTGCATGCCATCCTTTTCAGTGGCTCGTGAGGGAACGCTTTAGGAGAGAAATTTCTAAACACAACAGGCTTAGCGCAAGAGTCACCTGTTAAGCGCACTAGGATGCTTACCGTCCTGGTGCACTATGAGTGCATTGTTGTGGACTTAGCTTTAGTTGCATGGTGAGGAGACTTCGTAGAGCAGTGAGAAATATGGAATCATTTCAAATAAGGAGAGGGCTCCTTTTCGAGCAGGCCAGGTAGCTTTATTAAGTCCAAACACACTCCAGATTCCAAGAGAGATTCGCATCCGACTCTGAAAATACAAATTGTCTTTAATTAGTCATCTTTTCGTAGGTCAGGAGCGCAGGCAAACATGCCATTCTACTCGTATAGAAAGCATCCACCGTTAAACATTGCAGCACACTGTGCTGTACTTAACTGTGCGCGTGGGGCGCTATACAAGGTTTGTAGCTGGGCGGTAATGGACTTTTGCTAGGGGAAGTTCTGGAGCCATCTCTCGACGACTGTCCAATTTGCTGCTCTGTATCGTCCCCGGTCAGCTAGGCTTCTGCTGGCGGCTTCATCTGTACCCACATCTGGGACTTGCTAGGTGGGGGGGGAGCTGGAGAGCCGTGTACCCCTCTGAAATTTGCGTGGATTTACACCACTGAGGCAGAAGCTGGTCTAATGTGTTTTGACATCATGTTAAAATGTGTATATTGTGTCGGAAACAGCACCCATTGAAAAAATATTTTGCTCTGCTGGGTGATACTACTTGAGGAATAAAATACATAGGTCATTCCATGCCAGATGCACCAGACTACGCTCGACCCTGCCAGATTTCTTCCAGAAAATTTATGCCTCTTTGTTGCGCTGTCGGAAGTAATTTCCTTCAATATTTCTGTGGGAAAAGTTTTCCAGTCATATGACACCCCTAAATTTTCCAGACAAGTGCAAATCTGGGTCTCGCTAAAATTTACAAAAAATTAGTTCTTTCTGTATGCTAAAATTCTTCCTGAACAGTTTGGAAGTAGTATACTTCCTTACCCTTAGTATTGCCCATTTGCAGAAATTGTTTTTTATAATGTTGAGTGTTTATTTTAGCCTGAAAAATGCCATTTCTACTTTTGTTTTCCCAAGAAAACATACGTGACACTTTTGAGCAAAATGAACTTTTGGCTGTCTGGGGCATGTACTACTTGGTACTACTTGTAAAATGTTTAAACTCTAATAGAACAGAATAGGTTATTGAAATAAAGTTCCAAAGTTGCAAAAAATGCTTTTGCCTCATATTCAGCCTTAAATTCCATACTGACATGTTCCAAGTAAAAATACAAAATACAGCTCGATATGTTTCTAATATAATTGTTAAGCACTTCTTGAAGCAGGATACATGCATGACGTGAAGGAGCTGCTGTTGTCGGGGGCACCTCTGAGATCACCACGTGATGCACGCTCCTGACGATCAATGCACCGCCATACTTTCCTTGTAATAAACGCTTGTATTTTGTGGGCTCTTGAGTTTAGCTGCTTTTAAAGTGTTTTAGCACAGCTGCATAGCTAGTATGGGCAATATGGTAGCGCATGGTTGTTGCGCCATGCTTGCCCGTATTGCCTTGCGGTTGCAGTTACCATAGTTAGTGCGTATTTACCGTTTGAGAGAGTTAAAACTTTCTACTGGCGATGGCAAAATACTCCTGGCGTCTTGTGGTTGTAGTGATGGCAGGCAAAAAAACATGCGAACATAGTGCATCTGTTGTGCTGTTTGTTCAAGACTCAAATTTTCGGTCGCGAATGAGCCGAGTACAAGGTTGGGGCATTTCTGCAAGTAAACAGCGATATTCAAAGCAATCGGCAGTTGGCAGACATGAAGACAGCAGTGAATGAAGGAAGTAATTAACATCCAGTTCAGGTGAAAATATCCTAAGTGGTCAGGCAGTTCATTCCAGCTGGAATAAACCTGACCACTTAATGGGGAGAGAGTCTTAAAAAAAAAATCCTAAAAGTTGGACTTTTTCTTTTGCTATATTTCTGAAAGTACGCTGTTTTCTGCATCTTTTCCACTGTCACGCTTGTTCCTGCGGGGTATATTTCCCTCTAAAAGGAAGCGAGGGGGGGGGGGGGGGGTAATGTTTTACCTACCATTTGAAACATTCCATGGCCGGAGCTGAATATTTCTTAGTTCAGTTGGAGTAAAAACATATCTGGCAACAACCTTGGACTTCTTAGCCTTCGTGCTAGCCTGTTAGTCCTTCACAGCATCATCTGGGAGCAAGCTCCAAATAATAGACAGTTTTAGCTGCGCGTACGCAAGTGCTTGCGTACGCAAAGAGCTACGGCGCTGCGTGCGTTACGCTGTCCGCTCCGAAGTATAGTTTTAGCTGACCGTGCCGTAGCGTCCCTCAGGCGCACGTGGCGCCATCTTGTGACAAGAAGTCAAACCACATCAACGCTCGGTTGAAGAAAATTTCATCTGTGATTACTGATAACTACTGTGAGTGCATTGGGAGCCTTTTTTGTTCCAAGAAGAAAAACTATGCAAACCGAAGAAAATGCAAGATCTGGCTAAAAGTTAGAAAACTGCTTCGCCAGGTGTCGTTGCTACGAGGAAAACACACTGAATATAGTTAGGCCTAGGAGCTTGAAGATCGCCAAATTATCTGAAAAACAGGGGCTAGTTATCGCTTATACCGCTACGTGTGGGCAAGATTAGGCGAAATAAAAGCGAACCGCTACCATTTTAGCGAGCTATTGCGTCGGAGAATCCAGCGGCGAAATGTATTTATTCCGAAGCGGGCGAGCAGGGCGCCGCCATCTTGTCAAAGTTAGCGTACGCAAGCCACGCAAGCGCCGCAACGCAAACTCCGCTGGCTAGCGTACGCAAGGCTACCGTACGCAAGACGCAAGGCTTGCGCTTGCGTTCTGCGCATGCGCACTACCGTCCCCCGCAAACTCCTCGCGTACGCTAACTCTTTGTGTACGCACAGCTAAAACTGTCTAATGCCTTTCTAGTGCCACACGTATTAAGGATGTCAACAGCAGAATATTGAAATGTGGCAACATAGCAAGAGGAAAGGCTCTAGAGGCCTTTGGGCTAACCTGAAGCCGTAACACTGGCTGAGAGAGGTTGACTGGTGTCAAGTTTTCTCTGTAGGCCAAGCAGCAGAGCAAGTCTCAAAACAAGCCTAAAAAGCCAAACGACTGGTAAAGGAATGTAAAGATGCATTGGATGATGACTATGGAGGTTGTTCCTATAGAATAAATTAGTCAGCGAATGTTAATACAGAGAAAAACTTGTAATGAACTTACTTTTACTTAAACTCATTAATCTCAAAACGAGATTTTTTGTTCCAATCTTCATTGTTCTTGCATGCAAGTTGCATTTGTTTTCAGGTAAACGACAAGCACTAGTGTGTGTGATGCATCGTTTGCTGCTGGACAAGCACGATCAAGCAACTGGTGCTATTAAACCGAGTTCCTGTTGAAATATTGCATGTGCATGTCTGTGCAGTTTACAGTGCAATAATCTATGGCATACCTGCCAACTCTTCCGAATTTTGCGTAAAATGTATGAATTTGGACCCGTATTACGGTTTTACGAATATTGCCTCAAATTTTACGGAAAATAAACTTTATTTGCTAAAAACATTTGAAATTTTGTCAAAAAACCATGCCGTTGCCCGTGGTACCTTCCGCCGCCACGAGAGAGGAATATAAGCCATCTGTGAAATTAGCAGCAGCAGCAGCAGCTGAAACATTGTACAGTTTTAAAACATAGTTAATTCGACCATAGTCCCGCCAAATGCCCGTGTAAGACTAGCCTCCGGAGCTCGTTTATTCGTATGCCTAGGGGCTGGCATCAGTCAATTTTTACCGGCTTCCTAAACGGTGCCCTGTCGCGGTATGACATGCTCGACAAACCGATCGCCCATGTATTCGTCTCCACGCCTGAACTGCATGTTGCATTGCTTCCGGTGCCCCTCTGGTATGCGCACAACTACAGGTGTTTTGATGATCGGTAGGCCCCAGCGATAGGCCGATAGACAGTCTGGCTGCGTAGTTTTGTTTTCGAAGCTTCGCCGCCAGCCCGGAGCGGCAGCGGCTATCGGCTGCGCTTATCAGTCAGTCAGCCAAGCTGCACGCCGTTTAGAATGACGATTGCGTTGCTGCGGACATTTCGTTTGTTCATTTTCCGTTCTTCCAGCGTGCCGAATTTCTGTGCTTATCACGTGCTGTTTGCCGTTTGTGCGTTTCCTCACGTGCGACGCCACATGTGAGAAAACTCTAGCGCTATCGCGTCGTGCGCTGAAAGAAGCGACGCAACGCGACATTTTTCTAAATAAATTGTGTACTGGCTACATCCCCCCCCCCCCCCCTTAACCCGGTCGAGAAGGTTTTACGAATTTGAAAGCCTTCATGTTGGCAGGTATGATCTATGGTTAAAATTGGCAGTTTTAGCAAAATGGGAATGCAGCAGCATTTGCCGTCACGATCGGATTACAGCAGGTGTGCTTGCGAGAGGCGCCCCCGTTGGTGCCGGAGTTTTGTTTGCCCGTTGCCTGTAGAAGCGCATCTCATCGTCGTTCTGTTCTGTCTTCTCTTTTTCCCTCCCGCCTCTTGAGAGCCCTAGAGTCAACACGTCTGGCGTGCTTCCTAAATATATAACTGCAGTTATTTGCCTAATAGAGCACACTCAATGCACGGCACTCATCTCAAATACATAAAAAGGCATTTTGCAAATAGGTACTACCAGTGAAGCATCCAGCACAGTCGGGTTCTGAGGTGTGTTGTTCTTGTGGTTTTAATACAGTATATTCCCATTAAGACCACTTCTCGGATAAGGTGAGCAATGTGAAAGCACTTTGTTGGTTTCCCATAGAAATTAAAGAAAAAAATCCGCTTAGCTTCGTATATACAGTGCGACGATCCGGTGAAAATCCGGTGCTTCGCATAGGCTGTGGTGATGAATTTTCGCACCGACCATAAACCATGGCGACCTCTTGCAATGGCTCTTGCGACGTTTGCATGGCACTATCAAGAAAAGAAACACTACCTTATTTATGTACGTAACTTGTGCACTTCTTATATATTATTCGGATTTATGTATAGAAAAAAACTTTTACTCATATTTTATGCTCCCTGCTACGCCAGATCACCAGCATGCATGTGGGTGCGCACAAGGTAGGCTTGGAAAGATTGTGTGACCGTGTTGCAGTGTGCGGCCGCGAAAAGTATTAGTGGCTAAGGGACACGGCATCTATTGCTTTGAGCTTTGCACGCGCTGTCGTGTCATCCCGCGGGGAACTACATCATGTGGGGCGGGGTAGGAGGTGGTATATTTCTTAAATATATAAACACATATATTTTTTTTTGCCCAGCGAGGGGTGCAAGTTTGGGGGCCGACATGTAGATGATGTAGGCAGCAATATACAGTATATGTTCCGTGTTATGGTCTCTGTAGTTTTTGGGACATGTTCGCAAAATCTTTGTGTAATTTTCACACCTGTTTTTTGAAGCTTTGATTTAATAAGGAAATAAAGTGCATAAATTACACGAGTAAACACGGTATAAAGCACATCCCCATAATATAGTTTCCGCTCACCTTTGGCCAAACAGGTGGGGGAGCTGTCTTGTGGGAGAGGGGTTTCTTGGGGGGGGAGCTTTCATGTCGGTGCCGAAAAGGCAGGGAGAACTCGGTACCGTGCATGCATCACGTGCCATGTGTTACCTCCATCGGACGAATGGCACATATGTGCAGAGTGCACCCACTGTTTGACTTGGGGCTTCAAATGTAGCTGCCAAATTTTTGACTCGTAGGGTGCCGCAACACGCGTTCTTGCAGTGCAGAGATGGCGAGATATCAGCGCCATGAACAAATTACCTCCGGCGGACGGAAAGGCGCATGGTGCACCTGGTCGTAGATTGGTAAAAGCTATGCTGTGGAAGGTGTGTTTACCGAACTGGTCAGTTTGGTGCACCTGCAGACGGGGGAAAGCCAGAAGTAAAAAAAACACAATTATGTGTCGCTACGGAAGAGAGAAAAATAAGCAGTGAAAAAATAAAACTAGACCAATGCTGTTTTCAAGTGGGATAATGTGAGCTTGTTTTGTGCCCTCACTCTTCAGCTCATTTCGTGCTCAGTGCAATAAATGATGTATTTGCAATTATCCTCTAGCTGAAAGGCCTTTTTGTTCACAGTTTTCATGTAGCTTATATTTGGACGTGCCTAGCATGCTCGCATATCTTTTTTGGGGGGCACTTCTAATAAAACGAATGCATTTTCATGGTTCCTTCAAGTCCGTCTACAGTGATCGGATTTGCTCTATGCCGCAGGTTTAGCGTAGTTGCATATTAAGTCATTTAGTAATACGAAAAAAGATAATTTGTTAAACACTGTGAGTCTATAGATTATCTTCCAGGGAGGTTGCAAGTTTTTGTTTTGTTTTTCACAATGTATTAAATTCAAAGTACCCCTTCTGAAACAATATACTAGTGGACGGCTACAGATATGCACAGAAGCAGCGAAAAAGCTGGTTAATGCGATGACTCCCAACGCGTGCAAACAAATTTTTTTCAGTGGCCTATACAGCGTATGACAACCAACTTGCTGCCACTATTAGAGGGCTGCTTTTTCCTTTTATTTATATTTATTTATATTATTTATATTATATTATATATATTTATTTATTTATATTTTTTCCTTTTATTTTCCTTTTATTATATTTTCCTTTAGTGACCCTTTAAGTACTTCTGAGCTAAACACACGTGGAATGCCAACCAATGAGAAACATGGAACCCTAAATGATTGACTGTCATGGGCAGGGCTGTGCTTCACGCTCGGCTGCTGCCGTTGGTCGCTGCCAAGACTGAGAGTTATAGCCACCCACGACAGCCTCTAGTACAAATAGTTTTACACCAAAATTAACATTTTTTTACCAGAACTAAAATAAATTAAACTTCTCCACGTCATTATTTTGCATTTCTTATTTCTGCTGTATCTTGTGTTCAGAGTATGCATTCAATTTGAGATTGAATACAAGTGAGTTCCCCAAACTTATTCGAACCTAATAACATTAAATGTTCCCATGTAGCAGCCGAATAATGATACTGAATGCTAATGCCATTCAATTTGATGACATTAATTTTGCTAATGTGACAGGTATGTCAGTGTAGCATAGCATTCATTCGCGCCTTGACACCCAAAGACATGCAAAACACTGGCGTCATCTATCAACAAAAGCCTAAAAGAAGTTCATTGGTGATTCGAAGGGAGTGCTACGATGGACTTGGATCGATGCTTTTAATGCGAAAGCAGTTCTAGTCGCACTCCCTGATTTCAGAGGTGTGTCTGTGTGAAGCCTCTGAGTAGCAAGTGTAACTGGCTCGCTGGGTCAGTGGACACCTGAAGGGCGCACTGAAGGGCGCACTGGAGCTTGCGTTAAATGTAATAGGGTTTGGAGTTTTAGGTTTTAAACCTGAAAAAGCTGATAAACATTAGCTGAATTTAATTTTTTTTAATTAGCTTCAACCAAAAAAAGTCAGTCGCCTTCAGATTTCGGTCACAGCTATCTGGCTATTGAGTGCAAGTTACAAAGG
The DNA here is from genome assembly GCF_052857255.1 of Amblyomma americanum. NCBI lineage: Eukaryota > Metazoa > Arthropoda > Arachnida > Ixodida > Ixodidae > Amblyomma > Amblyomma americanum. The sequence goes on along the minus strand of NC_135497.1, from coordinate 116,262,518 downwards.
TACTCAACACAGATGTAACCAGTGTTGAAGCTAAGATCCCAATGAGTCCTAGTACGCTTTGAGGCATTGTTCCCCTACTTTAGGCGCGCGATAGAGGCTCCATGACATCATGAAGCTTTGCTCATTAGTGTACAATGCTTTCACCTCACAAACTGTCGCCACCTTATTAGAGCCGTTACTTGGCTGTGGAGATTTTCTCGGGTCATTTAAGGACACTCTGAATGTTTGTAGCCTGAGGGTCCCTTAAAAGGGTGTTTGAGGTTGTTTATAAATTGCTGGCATTATGTAGAGTACAGGCCAATGAGCGTTCATGTCGCGCGTACAAGACCTCAAACGCGAGCCGATAATTTACAATACAATTTTTAAAACTCCCGCTTCCGCGCCAAGCGGCGACCTGCTGTGCTGGGCTTTCGCCCGAATCTGCGCTCGTTATGTCAGCATCCACGCTCATTACGTCAGCAGTGGACTGCTAGCATTGGTCCGCACGCGTCTGCAGCGGGCGAGTGCGAGGCGACGGGCTGACGGAGGAGTGCTGGCATTTCAGCGTGCAAAAAGTGACGAGAAGAGAGGGAAAAGTGCGAAGACGCAGAAATTCAAATTTTTACTACAGATAACTCACCTTCCACAAAACGCATCTAAAAAATTCTTGCTGGAGGATATTTGTGAAGTGGCATCCTTTAGCATCCTAGGCACATTGCATCTTTGTTGAGACCCCCTTTCACAGCCCCTTTAACAAGCCACTGTCAAGGCGAAGCCATGTATAGGAGTCTCCAGAAAGTGTGATGGCTTTTGCGGCAGGCCAGCGGCACCCTCGTCACTGCCATCATCATGTGGACTAAGGAATCTTTGGCAATCTGCCTTGTTCTGTTTCGGCTGTGGTCACATTTTCTTTCTTTCTAATTTGAAGCTCTTTTGTGCAGCATTTGATCCTTTCAAAGTTCGTTCCGTGGCTGAACAAGTGAGCAGCGTGCTGCCAGCCAGAAATACACTTTTCATTTATCCTGGCAGCCAGATAAAGTTATTCCGACACAGAAAGCGCGATTAGACAGAAAGACATAGTTCCGATTGCTTAAGGGAGGCAGGTGTATGTGTCTGTTCCTCTGCCTCCATCCTACTAATGAGCAGTGAGAGAGCTGTTCAGCTCTCACCCCGACCGGCAGCTAAGCTTATTAAACAGGCAAAGACAGCAGCAAAATCGTCGGTGTCCTGGACTGACAACTCCACTCGCAATGCTTGTCTTTGCATAAAAGTTTTCCTCCTCCTCCTCTTTTATTTGATTTTTCTACAGCCCAGTTTTTAAAAATGAACTTTTAATTCAGTGTTTATCCTATGGTTCCTCCGTCACTCAACTTTTTCTTACAGTGGTAGCATCCTGAATTGCAACCATTGTACTATGCACGGCTAATTGTGATTTAATTGCTTATACATCAACTGCTCTTACTAGCAGCATGTGGGAGGTACGAGGTGTGGTCCCCAGCGCCACCATCTTATCATCATCATGCTTTTACTAGCAACCTAGCTACGGTAAACTATGGATGGCTTTTGACCGCACGAGGGCACCATGTGTAACCGAAAAAAAAAAAAAAAATGTGTTATGGAAGAATAAACACCAAAAAGGTTTAATAAATTTTTCAAAAAAATAAAATCTGAAAAGCCCACTCCTTACTGTAACAACATATGATGAACACTTTTGAAAGAAAACACATGCACATAACATATAAGTTCAGTAGTGTAGAACATAGGGCTAGTTGGTAGTTGGTCATCATGTAATACAGCGCATAACAAGATGGGCACTAGGGAGAAACAACAGGACGAACACAATCATGCTCTTCCTGTTGTTTTTTCGTCTCCCATCTTGTACACTATTACATAATGAACTTAAAAGTAGTGTTTTAATGGGGTAAGGTCATGTGGTGGGATACACTGATAATGACAAGATTTCCACTGCAACATGTTGCTTCAGCGCTTAACTCTTGTGCATGGGGCAAGATCTCTTTATTTCCATCATAACCTTGTGTCACGGTTTGGCCACTTGTTGGTCCCTTTAAAGATATTGAGAGCACCCTCTCAGTTACTGTGCACTCACAAAAATGAGTTCTAGAAACATCCAGCTGATGCATGTACCTTTAATTAAATTAGTGTTTACTTCTGTCTGTCTTTTTGATTGCACAATGCTCCAGTCAGTGTTTTTGCTGACTAACTTATTTAGGTTGCTGCACCATTGTCAAATTGCATGCACATTCCTCAGGGGCCATCGAAACTTGCCATGTTGTGCAGCGCAACTGTGTGGCCTAAAAAAAATTTGATAGCTATGGATTCAATGGACATTGAGATTGCCTGTTTGACGTAAGTATAAGTCAAGATTGACAAAACCTGAGGATTAAAACTTCCATCATTCCTCTTCATCAACAGGGCTTACTTGTAGTAATTGGTGGTAATTAATCTTTATCACTGCCCTTTTCCTGCCTGTGCAGGGTTTTCACTTATCAGGAGTGCTTTGCTGAGCCAATGGGCAGCCAGTCAACAAAAACACTAATCCTTGAGTGCCTTTATCCACAAGTATCAGTAGGTTGTGAGTTGTATATCACTGACCTCTTTTGTGTTTTGTAGGAAGTGTCCATATACTGTTACTGTTTTTATTTCCAAATTATCTTATTGTACCGTTGTCTGTTCGATTTTGTTTCGATAATATTGTGGTATCCCTTATGCGCCTAAAAGTGGCATACAGTTTATCTGGTGTGCTTGTTAAACAAGCACAAGCAGATACGGTATTTAGGGTTGTGCTAGCAGAAAAAGTTATTGTGGGGGTTAAGTGATCGGGCCATGATATAAAAATGTATATGAAAATATAATTCTTAACATGTTGCACACAAATAAAAAGCGAAAGCTTAACACATGATAGCAGACTACGAAAACCTGCAGCATATGTGGGTGCTCCTGCTGTCTCTTCACGGAAACCAATTCTAGCCTACACAATTTCAAGAATAAAAAAATAATGGATGACATATGAAGGAAAGCCTCTGAGCCAGCCTGTGCAACCACGCCTTGTGCAGTGCAACCGGCATGGTGCATCTCGCGGCGTAGTTTCGTTTTCGCACCTTCACTTTGGGACAGATTGGGACCCATCCCACGGGTTGCCGTGCAGCGAAACTTGTGCACAAGTGTTCAGCTGTTTACGCCCCGTTAAGGTTAGCACATTAAAGGCAGCATTATACTGTCGGCGCTATACCTACAGGCATCATGAGACGTGAGTAAAACAAATTGGCAGTGGTTTAGCTCTGGTTAAACCTGGAGGGACGCGATAGCTACAGCTGGCTGAGTGGAACTTGGTCACGTGACCAACCATGTGATCAGCCACAGCGCCGCGACGCCGGCAGCTGCTCCGCACCACGTGACAGCGTGGCGGTGCCGCCACGCTAAAGGCTCGAAATGCTACCATAATGTAGCTATTGCTACAAAATGGTCCCGCTCGCGTTGTGCACAAAGGGATGGCTTTATGTTTTTCGAGGTGTCTTGTTACATTTTGTCAGCAGTGTGGTGCAGCATTGGTACCTTGTCGCTCCGGCACTGAGCAGCGGCGAGGAGCGTGTTGTGCGGCGCAAGAGCAGAAACTAGCTTGTCGTAGCATGACCTAAGAACATGCCGATTGCTGGCCAATAGGATGATTTTCAAATTTTCAATGGCAATGTTATCATATATTTGAATTTTGGCGTGAGAACCATTCGAGATAAGCGGTGGAAAACACGCCTGTTGAAGTTCGTGTCAAGCGAATAACTCGACCTCACTGATATTCTGAGACATGCGAGTTCAAGGTAATCAAGGTTTACATATTTGTGCTTGAAGTTGCTCTAAATTGATTACATCTGTGCTCCACAGCTGCTCTAGAATGCAATATTTGTGCTCCATAGCTACTCCAGGATGCATATTTTTCTTCTCCATAACCTACATTGGTTGTCCGACACCTGGTACTGTTACCTACAGCAGCTAGTACGTCAACAATTTTAGTTAATTTTAGTTAGAAAGTTGCATGTAAGCATGCAGAAGAGTAATAACGGAAATTGTTTGGCTAGCATAGGTTTTCTTGCTCGTGCTCTCTTTAAGCTGTGTTGAAAGAAAATAAAAGTTGCTGTAAACTTGTATTCCTGTGAACACACACAGGAAGTGAAAGATTAAGCATATCAGTTCTTCAAATGGATCCACCTTATTTCAGTTATTTCAATACTTGCGGATTATTCAGCTCCTGGCAACATCCTTGTCATTCCTACATAGTGTTAACTGCTGAGGTCTTACACTGTCACGACAGGTGGATTTTGACGATTTTTCGTGTTGCACAATTGTTTAACAACTCTTTGCTGAACACTGTGATTGCATTTTGCTTGGTGGAGGTCTTGGAAGAAACTGGTGTTGAGAAAGAGAATAAACTTTTATTTGTAGAAAAGGGTTGTTTGTATCATGGGTGATGCCCTTAGTTCAGGGCCCCATTGGTGAATGCCACAGAGTGCGCTCACAAGGTCGACCTCCATTCACCAATGAGCTCCGCCTCCCAGAAAGCACGGTTGGGTTTGGCGATGAGTTTAGCCCCATGGGGGTTTAAGCAGGTTCATGTGAGGTTCATCAGTTTCTACTGAGAACAATAATTTCTCTTTTAACACATTTCTTGCCAAGAACAAAGACATGTCCATGCGTCCAGGTGCATACTATATGGGTTTCTGATTTTTTTTTTGTCCGCGGGGAGGTGTTGCAGTAAGCGTTCATACATTAGTGGAGTAGCTCAGACTTACAGGAATGTTCCGCTGGCAGTTGTGTGTTGTGACAGCACTGGTTGGTGTTCATCGTCATCATCAGCCTGACTACACTTACTGTAGGGCAAAGGCCTCTCCCATGTCACTCCAGTTAACCCTGTCCTTTGCCAGCTGCGCCCGCCCTATGCCTGCAAACTTCCTAATCTAATCCGCCCACCTAACGTTCTGCCGCCCCTTGCTACATTTGCCTTCTCTTGGAATCCACTCCATTACCCTATGAGGACCAGCGGTTATCTTGCCTTCGCAGTACATGCCCTGCCCAATTGAGCCCATTTCTTTTTCTTGATTCCGACTAGGATGTCATTAACACGCGTTTGTTCCCTCACCCACTCTGCCCGCTTCCGGTCTCCTAACGTTACACCTATCATTTTCCTTTCCATGGCTTGCTGTGTTGTCCTTATCTTAAGCCGAACCCTTTTCGTTAGCCTCCACGTTTCTGCCCCGTAGGTGAGGGCAGAGGGCACACGCTGTTGCACATCAACCTACAGTCTCACTCCAGGCCCGCACCATTTTGTGCCTTGAATCTACTTTTACCCCTTAACGAACAGTGAAAAGCATGCCAGAGGCCAACAGTTTTGATGAGTCGCACTTGTGTGTTTTGTGGCACTCTTTGTCTGGTTTACAGTAAAGCAAGTAGGTTCTTGTCCAATGCAGTTTTTTTTTTCTTAGATGACAGTATGGGTTCTGAAAGATCATATTGGTGCATGTTTCATTTCTGAAATGTCTGTCACAAGGTGAAGAATTTTGACAGCATTTAACTCTTTTTGTTGCATAGCTAATGGTGAGCTCTAGTGTACAAATTGGCCTGTGCAGACAGCATAGAGCTTGGCTTCAAAACTTATATTGATAGAAGCATACTCTGGCCAGCCTCTGTGGTACAATTTTGAATAACTGCTTTAATTGAAGTATTTTTTGCTTCCATCAACTAACATGCTACTACTTAAGTTGTGATGTAGAACTCTACCCTTAGTGCTTTCTGTACTTTTGAGCTTCACTAGCAAATTGCATTGAAAGCATCAGCTTTGCAGAAAATTATTTTCTGGCATGCTTGGTAAACATTGAAAAGTTTTTGTTTGGGTTTTACATTTTTATACTCTTTGTTCTACATCGGCCATAGAAATGCCCATCTCTCGTGAATGTTTATAGATTTGGAAGTAACTAGCTCTGCAAGGTTTCCTTGCCAACCTCTATAGCAAATTCATTGTGTTCTTTTGTAACTCATGGCTTTCTTTTCAATGCATTGTTATCTCTAAAAATTTTAATTGTTCCACTTGGACAGATGGAAAGAAGTGGTAACTCAACGCTTTATTTATGAATTATATTGTTTTGTCATGGTGCAGGAGAAGATGTTACTGCGGCAGCACAATGAAGCGGAAAGCTTGCATGCTGTGCAGAAGTTGGACTGGGAATGGAAGCTCAAAGAACTCGGCCTTTGTGAAGTCAAGGCAACACCCGTCATTGATGACATTTGCGTGCCCAGTGTGCATGTTAGTGACGAGTTTGATGTGCTGCCTGCATGACATAGCCTACCAGTGAAGACGACATGCTTGGTGGACTGCTCTGAAGATGTGTGTGAAGCCGAGAACTGTATGGACGTTTTCTACGCGGTGTTAGTATTAATGGAAATGGGTAATTGTTGGTGTTGCAGCGCCACATGCTGGTTCACAAGACCTCACAATTTTTTAATGAGCATTCTGGAAGTGCGTGGCCACCAGCCTGATAGGAACCATTTTTGCCAGATGCAGTGGTGTGGTACTAGAAACATCAATGACCTTGCAGTATGCCCTCTGCCCTCATCCTTCCGAAGAATCATGCAGGGTTTCACAAAATTTTTTACAGTGGCAATTAAAGCATACTGCAGGTACGTAAAGGTAGGAATTTACCACAAGAATTGCACTGGTTTGCTGAATGAGTGGTCTGACACAGGCATTCCCCTTTTGCCTGTTAAGGAAACTTGTGATATTTGTTTGAAGTCCTTTCCGTAATGGTCGGTCATAGCCATCGGAGCCCGATTTTAAATTACCTGTAACGCGGTTTTACAGTGCCAGACGTGGTAGTTCAAATGGACTTTTTATTTTGCATCTTCAATGTCGCGCTGTGGAAGTCACTCAACGTGTCAACTTGTTACCCTATGGGATCTTGCATGATGCCGTAGTTTTAAAAAAGTGGTTTCCTTTGCAGATAAGGCAGCATTGCTACCTTTTAATATGCGATGTGCCCGTCGACGTTTCGAGTGTTTATAATTGTTTATAGGATACGGCGGCATTGAAGGTGTTCATCCCCGTATTTAGACATTTTTTTAATGGCATGTGTAAATAAACATTCTCACAGTAAGCCGAGTCTGTCTGTCTGTGAAAACTCCTAGTGGTACGGGCAGGGACACATTATTTTTAATTCTTGTTTTAGTCCCACAATAATTTTTGTCTCTGAAAACTGCCCAACGGCATGTGTGTGTGATCATTGGCTAAATTGAACTTCCAGCTTTGTGTAAGTTTCATAGGTTATAATGGGTGTAAAGCATTGCTAGTGTTTGTTGGGTTGTGCTGGCGGGTGTGTTGTCTCTGTCTGTGCTTGCTCTCAATAGGGTGCCTCGATGCCCGTGCTTCGGAAAACTACGCTGCGCCTTCGAGGAACTCTAGCTCGCAGCGTCGACGGCGCGCCCCCGCGCGAGATCGTTGTGATGACTGGTCATCAGGAAATGAAAGGCGCGGTAACTGTCACTTCTCGGTGGACACACCTACCGCGCCGTGAGGTGGATGAAGGTGGGAGGGAAAGAGGGAAAAAAGGCGCCGTAGTGGAGGGCTCCGGAATAGGTTTGACCACCTGGGGATATTTAACGTGCACTGACATCGCACACGGGCGCCGCCATCGAAACGCGGCCGCCGCGGTCGGGTTCGAACCCAGGTACTCCGGCCTAGTAGCCGAGCGCCTTAAGAGCCACTGTGGCGGGCGAAATCGAGGCATCAGTGTTTTCTTTGTGTATTAACAAAATTTAGCCGTGAAGGTTTTGTTTCTGAGCTAAAGATGGAAGCCGTAAACCACGTAAACGCTGCCTGCCATCATTTGCCTGGTGAACGTGTTGCAACGCGCTCCCGGACGGGTGTATGAATCACCCATTGGTTCAGGGCGATATGCTATGGTAAGCCTAACGAAGGGCGTCCCTATCTGCTGCTCGCGGCTCCCAACATCTTGGTTACTTCAGTGCTTGCGTGCCCGAGTCCCTGTGGCAGCGGCGATACGGATCGCGGGCACACGCTTTGCTGAACGAGACGGAAAACTACCGTAAAGAATCGTATTTCGCAGTTGTCGACTTTCTGGTAAGGGTGCCGTCGGCGCTTCACTTAACGAGATCTACATTGTTTGGTAGCTGTGGTGGTGTAGTATGGTGATCAAATTTGAGTGATAGCTTGATACCAGCAGCTTCGAATTACTCCTACTCTGCTCGCGCGACGGCGCGACTGTGACACTGTGGCTTGCGCTGCTTGGCATTGTCGGTGCGGGATGTTGCTGTTGTGTGCCGCTGCCGTCGTGCTCTCGTGTTTATGGTGATATGTGTAACCGCGTGGGTGTGTTTTGCATGTAAGAATCCCTTTGGGGTTTTCGCGAGGAGCATTGTTGGCCTCGCATCGCCCATCATTCGTTGCCGATGCCTGCGTTTACTATCGCACGGCCGTAGTTTTTGAGGCAGCCGATATTTCAGTAATGGTTTATCGTTATCTTGTCTTGTGTGCAGCTATGGAAGTGAACGTCTCGACAAGTCTTCCGAGTAATGTTTAGTGCGGCTGCCACGGTCCCACTCTTTCGTACTGATGGCAAACCTCAGGCGGCACTTCAATTTTGGGTCCCACAAGAGCGGATCCATCAACACATTTGGCCTGTCACACGGCCATCAGTCAAGCTCCGAAGGCATAGCGTTTCCCGACCATGCGTTTAGCAGGTCGGCGTTTATGAATGAAGTCTGCAGCTTCCTCGACCACTGTTCAGCGTACATTCAGGTAAGCAAATCATGTAATTACAGTCCAAAAAAGAAGCAAAGTACACCGTTATAGTGAAAATCGGTGTGAACTTAAATGCGTGTAGATGCTTGACCAGCAGCGTAGATAGTCTGCGTCGAGTTGCGTTATCATATGCACAGATCGAAAGTAAAAAATCTGCCGATGCCGTGTGAAGTGACCACAATAGATCAGTGTGCGTGTGCCCCCACCTGCTGGTGTTCTAACAGTAATTAAAATTACGCTGTGCCTACGGGGTGCAAAATAGCAACTCCTGCTTTGGAAATGCGTTTACTCTGGTCAACGGTAATGCATTTCCGAAACAAGCCTTAGCTTGAAGTTCGAGGAATTGAAGTTAAGCAGGCAAAATTTATGCAGAAACTAAGGTTCGGGCGGCAAGTGAATAGGAGCATGGGACCTCGTGTGTTTAAATGTCACTGTGGTGGCTAAAACAAACTTTCCTCCAGCACATATCTCCCAGTGGTGTTGAATTTCTCATCTTTAACCTTCCGTAGACCTTAGCCATGGTATTAAAGGGCCCTGACCAGGTTTGAGGTTTTTAAATAAGCGTAGCACGTAGTTTGGGTGGTTATGATCAACTTTGCAAAACATTTAGAGCCGTGGGCACACCATGCAAGGCAGAAAGTTCTAAGCCCGCTTGCACTCCATCTCAGTGTGACCAACCTTAGTCCATGCAGATGGCAGCAGCAAAGGCACACCTACACAATGTGCAAGTCTTGGTAATTTTCATTGGTCATTTATTCTGATTTACGGGTGACGTGTTGCTGTGGCATCTTGTAACCTGTGCTCTGCAGCCATGCGCTTTTGCTGTGTCACTTTCTGTACCCTGTGTCTCAGCTTGTTAGTGCTGGAGTGGAAGCTGTACGCATTGTGAGGCAACAGGTTCCAAATGTGTTGTTGGCTTGCTAGCACGTGAAAACAGCACACTTGTGGAAGCCATTCTTTGCTTGTGACTTCCGCTCGTCTTCGTGCAAGCTGCAAAACAGAGTATAGCCACTTTGTGTTTCTTTGGGGTTTGTGTATTACGTCGGGGTTGTTCTTTATTCATGTGCTTGCTTTTTTTTTCTCCTCATGGCTTTGTCATGCTTTCCCACTTGTAGTCCCTCTAGAGAGTGCATTGTGATCAGTCGCATCTAGGCAACTGTAATCTCTGTACACATGCTATTGGGCAGACACGTGTACAACATATACTTCTGACTCATCGTTGTGCCTTCTCCTAGCAAGGTGGACAAATATAAATTTTGCTTGTGGAGGCTAGTTGCCCCATTGAACAAGAGAAATTGTCTTGGAAAGGGCACTGCTGACAATAGCATGGTAAAATTTCTTGATTGCAGTGACTATAATGCTATTAATGAGCCTTTACAAAAAAGTTTTTCAGCACCGCATTCCTTAGACAATGCCTCACAACCACTGGGTGCAACAAGCTTGCAACCGGAGCATGGTCCCATTAAACAAAACTGACTGCTAAATGCCACCACTATGTGTAGTTTGAGTGCGAGTGAGCCACTAACTTAATCGGGAAAAGTCTGTGTATTCTTACTTGTTTCACATTTTATTCAAGCTACAGCATAAAATCAGTGGTGTGGCAGGGGTGTTAGTGATTCTTCGCATTGGCTACAATTGTACTGACAGTTAGTTCATCATGCTGTTCATTGCATTCAAGCCAAGCCTGACGTCACGTAAAAACAACTCTTAAGTCCAGACTGGGGTTTCATTTTTATCGGTTCTTTATTATTTTTTGTTCATTATTACACTGCTGTTTTGCTCTTTTTGAGAAGTGAACCAGAAAAGAATGTTTGGCTTGCGTGCCCACATCATAAGAAATGCCATTTTAATAGGCTGTGACTTCTTGCAATGCCCTTTCAGGGCAGTGGCGCATTGCTTCACCACTGCACCACTGTGCCAGGAGTGGTACAGGGACTCCCTGGGATCTATAAATGTAAAATAGATAATGACCAATTCCGCATATGTGGGCATTAACCCTTTATCGCTATCCGAACAACTTCTGTCCATGAACAGTGGATCCGAACACCGGACCCGAAGTGAAAAAGGAAGTGCTAGTGCTCCTAATTTGCATCTGACGTAACTACACAAATCGATCCTCAATTTTTTACCCCTCCTCTCTTGCTTTGATGCCTATTGATGTCCTTTAGTTTTGCAGCTTAAGTTGTGATTAGTTGTTGCTGTATCATAGGATTTGGGAGAACAACCGTTGGGAAATGTAGCCCCTCTTTTAGGTTTCCTGTGTGTTCAAACTAGTTTCTGTGAAAAAGCCTTAGTGTGTCTTCTATAGTCATATACTAGTCAAGAAAAAAAAGCAGCCTTTCCCCGTCAAAGGACCCCCTTCCAGCCAATGGCAACCTGCTGGCGTGGCAATGCAGGGAGTGGCAGATGAAAGAGGATAGTCCCCTACCTGAATTGTTATGCCATTCCCTGCATTGTCACGCTGCTCACGCTAGCAGTTCATGAGAATTGGCCGATGCCATTGTCTGGAAGGGGGTCCTTTGACGGGGAAAAGTCGCTTTCTTGACTTGCGTACGATAGTAGCTGTCACAAAGATGGGCACTCTTGTTAAGTGACCATGTGCAGTCTGTTGTATCATGAGAAACTGCCTCACCATATAGAAACATTAGCATATTTTCTTTACATGACTTCTGTTCAGATTAGTTATTGGAGGGCATTTTTTCAGAAAATGCTTTGTGCTTTTTAAACTCCTTTGGGGAAATGGTAAAAGCCTGTTTGCAATTTTTAATGAGTTATGTGATTTCACTAATACTTCATAAACCATTTTTTTGGACATGGCATGCGGGCTTTAGTATATGAGGAATTGCTTTCGATTGGTTGCTGTTCTAACTAGATATCACTGATGCAGTGTGAGGCATGTGCGTATTGGTTAAGGTGAAAGTGCATGCAGGATCTAAGCTCTGTTTTTTATATCTGCTAGATTTTTTCTCACAGTGCGTTTTTATTCTGCAAGGCATGAAACCCATAAGAAGTCCCAAGTTTTACCATCCTCACTGATGTGCGCATCACTCCTTTCTTTTTGCAGGCACTGAACTCTTTTTGTAGCTCCAGCAGTGTCTTGGCTAAAAGTTTGGTACGAGTTTTTCACAATGTTCCTGTTTACCGAGAAGTTGCTGCTCTCTTCCTTGGTGCGTGGGAGGACCTGGGGAGAGTCACAGCAGCTGCGAGTGCTGCCGTGAAGACTGAAACTTTGATGACACTCCAGGATGTCCTGAACAAACTGGAAGGAGAAGCTCCAGGGGATGAATCAGCTGCACTCACGGAGAGCATTCAGGTCTTTAGCTACATTCTTTTGAAGTGGTCAGTGCATGCTTGAGTCTCAAGTGAAGTAACAGGGTGCTGTTACCAAGTGCATCTATGTGTCCTAGACTTCATTGATCTCCAGGCTCATATTTAAGTCATGCAGAAGGGTGATGATGAACACGTGCCTGTCACCAGAAAAGGAGCAAAAAAGGTGGGGAGCCTTGTCAGCAAGCGCAACCGCAGAGGCGCTGCTGTGATCATAGTGGCCAGGCTGTTCTTATAGTGGGGCTAAATGCCACTTACAGTTTAGCGAGTCGCACTAATGGAACTAAGCTATCTCTTAAATTATGTTTAAAAGGAAAACAAAGCTCGGTGTTTTTTGGTTTTTTGGTGATGGGCGACATGGATACATCTCCTCTTGTGGAACAGGAAGCTTCGAGCGCCATTTTGTGCAGTGTCAAAAAACCATTGATAACTGAAGGGGCATGCATAGTTTTACCACAGGGTGTTTTATGATGTATGCTTTATTTGGCAAAGTGGCCAATATGTCTACTAGGCACGGAATTCAATTGTTTCTTGTTTTGATCCCTGCTGTTAGTATACCAAGTATGCAATAACAGCTGAGTTCAAGAAGCCTGGCCTCATTATGTCTGTTTGCAAAAGCAGTTCTACTGACATCAACTTGCGCAGAGTTGGAAGACGGCAATGCGTACATGTCAATGGCACTGACACCCAAGATTGCAGTACTTTTTGTAAATGCTTTTGAACATGAAGAGTATGATGACTTTTCTTGCATGGAAAGCATGCTTTTTCCCGGTGCATAGGTGTTGCTTTACTTTCTTTTTACTGTCAAGATTGCCACAGAACAGAATCCGGGCTGTCGTACCATCATTAATTTTTCCAGAAGGATTGGTGTGTATAAAAATTGGAGACACATAGGAATAGGACAGTTATGGCAATTTTATTGACAGCTCACATAAGCAGAGTCATCATATTTGGTTGGCCATGCAAAGAGATGCATCCTGCACAGTGGTGTGAACAGAAAATAATTTTTTCTGAAGATGACCTGTTATTGTACAAGTTTTGAGATTAATTTGCCAATGTTTTTTTCAGTAGTTCATATTCTGTATCAGCACACATTTAAAGGCATGAAAAGTTTATTTTAATCAAATTTCGGTATACTTAAAATCAGTAATACTGTAGTCTACTGCACCTTATTTTTGATCAGTTCAACCATGTCATGTTGACTGTTAGCCTTCTGGGGCCCATATTCTTTTCTTTTTGTCGGTTTTATTGTCTGCTCTACGCAGTACAAATTTCATTTAGTCAGTGCAGTGGCTGGAACAACTCTTTGTGTTCTTCTATGGGCTTGTGAACTTTCGGTGAAGCGAGTGGGGCCAGAAATAGTGGATTGTGTGTTGAAGTGCAGGCATACGAGTGGAAAAAATGTACAGCGAGCTGCTGGTGGCATAATGCGTGCCACGAAAAGTACGGCTATACCAGCGGAAAGGAGTTCACGGAGAAACGGCACTATGCCAGGCAAGTGACAGCACTGTCCATGCCATGCCATTCGTAGTCTTTGCAGGAGTGCGTGCAGTTCTGCCTCCAGGTGGCGGCACTGACGCTCCGCACATGACTAAGCCGGATGGGCTTCATTGGTCTTCCTGTTGCACAGCACATGGCAAGCCACAGAAAATGGCTTCAAGAGCCATTCATTGCGTGGCATAAAAACCAGCCGCTCGGCAGCTTCCATAGCACGCATTTTTCCGCTGGTGCGTTCGTACCTTTACAGTCCTGCTCTGGCAATCACCATATAAAGTGCGGTCTGGGAAGGTTTCTATAGTTCTGAAGTTCTGAAATCCTAGCCACTACGTCGGAAAAGTGGCAGCCCCATTGTATGGCAATGCTAACATCGAGATTTAATGTGGAATATTTAATGAGGAATCGAGATTTAATGAGGAATCTATGTTGTAATAGGTTTACCATGTTTCCAAGAGGAGGTTGGTTTTTGGCTGCCTCCTCCTTTTACCAAAGGCTTGTCTTTACAGGCTGTGGGCTCATGCTTGGGATCCTACCTGGAGCTGCAAGTACAGTTTTCTTACTCTGCTTGGAAGGCATTGAGCAAAATTTCCAAAAGCTTTCCACAAGACAGGAATTCCAGCAAGTCAGCAGCCGCAAAGTCTTCAGCTGAACTTGCAGCCACTATCAAGAAGCACTTCGCCAGCTTGTTGCACAAGTTGGGAGCTAGTACAAAGCAGGTGTGTATCAATTATGTGTGCTGCAATGGTTCGTTGCTTAGCTGTAAGGCCATGGATATTTTTCGCAACTTTCACGGGCTATAGGGGCTGCTGGTAATCCAATATGGCTGCCCTTGAGGGGATAGGGCTGCCACAGCAGTGTCAATTTCTATTTTGATTCCGTTTCGGATCCTCGTGTTCGCAATATAAGCTCAGTTTAAAAACCAGCCTACAATTGGCTGGGATCGAGAAGCGAGTCAAAAATTCGTTTTAGTAGAATGGGAAGAGGTTGTAAACGCTGGACATGTAACATGTTTAGCAGTCAGAGTGTCGTCGGGCATAGTGTGAGAGCTATGCAGTCGGGCATCAGAACAGCGGCAAAAACCGTGTACGGGCTGCAGAAATCTGGAAGTCAACGTATCTACACAGAAAAACCCCTTCAACACTGCCTGCCGACCATGTTATGGTGGCAGAGATTAGTGGCAGCACTGGAGATTTCCCCAGTCAGAGATATCCCCGGAACACTCCCTATACGCTTCTAAATTGCACTGCCACAGCGATTAAGGGATTAATGTCAGTTCACTGAAGCCGCAGCTTGGCAGGTGCAACGCACCTCCCGTGTGTAAACGCAGCAACGGGAGGTGAAGCACCTGTTGTGACAACATGTGCCGACTGTTCAGCCTTGATAAAGCGGCTTGCCACTGAACCCACAAACTTTACTAGATACGGCGCCAGCTGCACGCAAACGCACCCCCCCCCCCCCCCCCCCCCTCGTGAATTATCGAGCACACTGATCTTCTTGAAAAATGCAACTTTCTCATTGCACATTCGGTCTGGTGAAAGCTATGCTCTGGCTTAGAAAACCTCACTGATGCCGTCCGGGTGCAGATTTTAGAGTTTCTTGACCCCATTCCATATCAGTGCATCACCGGGGTCTCGAATCTGAGATTCTTTTTGTCGTGCCAGGGTGATGTCAGACATGAAGGTGAGCAGAGAAAAGAAGGCAAGATTTCTTTACAACATAATGCCATCGCATGCGTTTAGTTTGCAGTGCTTGTATGTATATATATATGTAAACTTATGCAGGCACTCCAACGCATGAAGTAAATCGCACGATAAGCAAATCTCAACGAACAAATGTTATGCTACCCGATAAGTTTTGCAAAAAACAACTATTCTCAATTCGGCGCAAAAAAGAAGATTGGTCGCCGTACAGCAGCCCATCCAGAATATAGGCGACGGATCAAGATTTTATTATGAGCCGATTGTACTCCACATGCCACTTCTTATGAAAAAAAAGGAATTAAAAATACGCTTAACAACAATCCTGATGAAGCTATTGTTATCTGACAAAGGCAAGAGAAGTACCACGCGTCCATTCCCCAGCATTGTCAAAAGAAATAACTTCAAAATGATAGCATGCATGCTGTACACACTACTTCACTGGGTTTATTACTGGCCTTCTGATTTGCAATTTATCTTTGGTTCACGTGGGCAGACTCGTGTTGCTGTACAGAGCACAATATAATAATGTAGGAGTCGTAGAATTGCAGTCGCTGCAGTACTACCTGTTCATTCCAAGCACCCTAGTGCATCTTCAAACGTCAATTTTGTATTTCATTTTTGCCGCATGCAAACAAAACATGTTAAAAACGAAAGATACAGCGCATGCGAATGAAATAACGCTCGACCGCTCTTCGCCGTCTTAGCACTATCCTCTCATCGCGGGTTCCGTCGGGCGCCGTGTGGCGGCGCCACCTTTCGTGAAAGTTACAAATATTTGGTTAACCAAGGTCTTACCTTTGTCTCTTCTTACAGTTTTTTCTTTACTTTTGTGTCATAAATTGCATTCCATTTGCATCAAGACTATGATAATTTTACTGGCTATGTACCATATTTCCTGTTTTATAAGTCACGGATTTTTTTTTTTTGTCGGTGCAACCTATACACCAATGCGGCTTATATACTGATATATGATGATCCGCTTCCTTGGGAACCCAGCTGCGCATGTGCAGTGGAAAGTGTGCGCTCCCCTGGGGCCATCTGCACACGCGCAGATGGACGTGGTTCATGGAAGCAGAAAAATTTTGTTCTATGGGTAGAATCTCATAACCTCGAAACAATCGGACTGAATGCGGCAGTGGCACAAAGCGAGTGCTGCTACCACATCCACTCTAGTGATATTCTCAGAAGTTTCGATCTCGGCGTTGCATCTGTATGGCTTTGCATGCATCGTTTTTGCTCAACATGATGCCGCTTCCGAGGCAAAAAGCTACGATGCACAATTCAAGTTGTGTGCCGTTGAATATGCGCCGGGTGACATGAACCGGGCAGTATGTAGACAGTTCGACGTGAGTAAAAAAATTACTCAGGACTGGCACAGACCTGCAAAGTACTGTGATCGATGAAGCCAGCAAAAAAGGCAGGCTGCATGAAGAAGGCATGCTTGTCGGAGCATGTTCCACAAGTGAAAGCAGCGCAGATGCGCTGATGGCGCCAGAGCATGGCGCGTCGTGTCAACTGCAGTCGCTTGTTGCAATTGTAGACGTTCCTCTTACGGCAGTTCGTGCTTTACTGTCACGAAACTTTTCTGCTAGTTTTCGTAACTCAGTACAAACTAACAGGCACATTGAGTTTGTTATATCAAGGTTAATCGCCGCAGCACCTTCCTTAAATGGAGGTCTCAAATACATGCGCTTTAATGGGAGCAGCGTTGAGGAATTGAGAAACTTTGTAATATCGAGGAATTCACTATATGGAGGTTCGTTTATACACTATATGGAGGTTTAACTGTACTACTGAGTTTTCAAAGAAGCCTCATATCTTAACATGCTTATCAGCAACTCAATCTAGGCTTTGAAGATACCGCCACAGTGGCTCAGTGGTTATGGTGCTCGCCTTCTGACTTGAAAGACGTGGGTTTGATCCCGGGTTCGGTCTAATTTCGATGGAGGCAAGATTCTAGAGGCCCATGTACTGTGCGATGTCAGTGCACGTTGAAGAACCCCTGGTGGTCGAAATTTCCGGAGCCCTTCTCTACGGCATCCCTCATAGCCTGAATCGTTTTGGGACATTGAACCCCCATAAACCATAAAGATATCCTCTTTTGAAAGAAATATACTATGGCACTGCCCGGCCTACTGGGGATGTCAAACCCCCATAAACTAAATTAAACTACCTTCCACAGTGTTGACTTTAAGTCGGGCAGTGGCTATGTTCAGTCTTAAAAAAGTGGCAGTCATCTACAAGGTCATGTCCATCTAGGCAAGGTTGTAAGGCAGAGCTAGGTACAAGGAATTCTGTTATTCGCCCTTGAAAAGTATATGAACAATGACATTTACAGTGGGGATGAGACCAGATTATGTTTCCAAATTCTTCATGGGTCTCCTTTCAGTTTGGTTTATGGGGGGTTAACGTCCCAAAGCGACTCAGGCTATGAGGGACGCCGTAGTGAAGGACTCCGGAAATTTTGACCACCTGGGGTTCTTTAACGTGCACTGACATCGCACAGTGCACGGGCCTCTAGCATTTCGCCTCCATCGAAATGCTGGAGGCGAAATGCGACCGCTGCGGCGCGTCTTTTGAGTCGGCAGCTGACCGCCATAACCGCTGAGCCACCGCGGCGGCACTACACTTGTGAAAGGAGACCTCTGAGAGGGTACCGTGCGCAGCGAAAAACTGCGGAAGGAAATTTGTAGTGAGATGGCGCAGAGAAGGGCGGGGGATGAGGGCGAACTTAAATTTTGGGCAGGCATGGAGCTCTGTGGCTTTTCTGTGTGCTGTTCAGAGAGGTGTCAGTCAGATTGATGTAGAGCTTGCAAAACTGATGGATAAATGCCTTTTGTGAAGCAGTATTACAGGCTGTCACAGTACTTTTTTTTGGCTACTGAAAATTTCTTTGCATCTGCCTTGTGTTTTTCTAACCTAGTTGTTGCTACACATATGTTTTATAATATAATCTCATAAGTTGGTTCAGCTACTGACAACATTATGTAATTAAATTATTTTCAAGACTGCTTTTTTTGTTGCCAGTCTAAAACTTGCTGCTTAATTGCTTTATTTTAAAAATTGTTGCATGATGGTCCTTTTTTATTGTAGAATGCTGAAGTACAACATTAGCCTCGTGCAGTGTGCTCACTGTTTGCAATATAGGCATGCTGTGTTGTGTAATTTGAAAAATCAGTCCACATTACTGAAGTAATCGTTTCAACTTTTAAAAATTTTTGATAGAGAGAATTGTTGAGGTCATCTTTTAGCACTGACCGGATGCAGTAAACCATTGTCCAGCAGTGGACTGAACTCTGCTGGTGATGATGTTGTAATTATACTCCATCTCAGTCATTCCTTGCAGCACTACCAAAGCTGTGTTGGGTGCACAGGCAACGTTATGGCCATATGGGATGTGCCATATGGCCATATGAGATATTGCACGCTAATTAAAATAGCATGCTTCATAGTGTACATGCGCCAAACGCTATTTCAAATCTAGCCTTAACTTACGCTCGCATTACGTACACTATTTCCAGGGTTTAGCATACGTGAGTCTTGCTTACACTAAATTATAGTTTTAAGCATGGCAGCGTGCTTGAAGCAAGACCCCTCGCTTCGGAGTGAATTCGTCGTTACTGTGCTTTTCAGAAAGTGCATTCACTGGTCATAGATGGGGCATTGGGCTTTCATTTCGTCTCATCTGGCCTGTAATAAAATGTATGAGCAATAAATTTGCTTTATTTTCTATTTAGAGTGACAATTCTGCCACTTCTAGGCTGTAAGAGGAGCGTTGGTTTGTTTACAGAAAGGATTCCCCATTCTCACAACCAAATGGCGCCTCTAGGCTAAACTTATCATTGCGTCTCCGTTTGCATACAGTGAACTAAATGTGCTAATGTAACAAATGGTGTAGCATGCCACAAAATGCTTGCGTTTAGTGTACTTGAGTGTGCATACGCTTATGGTACGTAGGCAGCGTTGATTTCTACTCTTTTCTAACTATATCAATGTACGCCGTGAGCAGACTACATGCAGACGACGAGGCGTGGAGGAACACGTTTAATGCGCTTTCTTGATTGGCGGTGGAGGTCTCTGCCTTCCATAGTGCTGCAAGGAGCTTATGAGATGTAGTATTGGTGACTTTTGAGTTGTCGTTGTTAATGCTATTCGAGGAAAGCAAACTTCTCACTGGGGTGCTCTTTTGACCTTTGTAGGGTTCTCTTGCTAGTGGCATTGTTACGGACAGCCAGCAGAGCCAGTTCTATGTTGAGGGCACGGTGCCCGCCCCCAGCAGCCTGGCCCCTGCACCCGAAGGGCCTGCTCAGCCTGGCGGCAAGAACCTTGCTTGGACGCATACTTCTGAAGAGCTCATGGGGTCTGGCAATGGTAGCCAGCCAGCTGTGCAGCCTGGACAATCAGGTGACTTTCCTTTTCATGAACATTGACACTTCAATATTGAACAGGCCTTTTTGTTCAGTGTCACTCAGCTTCGTTGGATTCTCTCTAGACATAGGTTTTCATTTAGATGATTGGGTGGTCTGAAACGCTCTTCGACCGTCTATACTTGTTTTGAGACAGAATAAGGTTATTAGAACACTTTTGGAATCTACTGAGCAGGAAGAGCAGAGCACAGAATCAAAAGGGGGAAAACTGGTTCTGTGCAGTATAAAACTGCACTGGAAATAATTTTAGTTGCTGTTTCATCTCAAGGTGACACTTATTGTGTTTTTAAACCTCGTTCACACTTCATTGAGCTCTACCGTTTTCTGAATCTCTGCTTTATGCTTTATGAATGTCTAATTTTAAGTACCCATATTTGGCTGTGGCAGGGTTCTCAAAGAGAGTTCTGCAGAGCACTGGGGTTCCTTGGAGTGCTTTTCGAGGTTTCCTGAGTAGCTCAGTTGATGCATGCCGTAATTGTTCATTGCGGACAGTTTTTCTGTACAGCCAGTCATTATTAATCGATTTTGGGCATTTCTTGAGCTGCCATGTGTCTCCAAGCTCCTTTTTAGGTAGGTAGGGATAGGCAGGTAGGGATAGGAGCCAAGACATGCGGTGTTCCACAATACCTTTTGAAAGTCATCTGGGTTTCCCTTAGTCTAAAAATGATTGAGAACCCCTAGGCTTTGATAGCCTCAGCTTTTCCATACTTTGTGTTCTAAGAGTAAAAAAAGATAAGGTTGGCTCAGAGTGCTGTTTGGCATGAGTGGTTTTAGTGCATATTGAAAATGTGGCGCAATTGGCTACAGGCTGGAAACATAAGTGCTTGAAAAGGTGGCTGTGCATTGTGTGACTTCACAGTCATTAATAATACAGATACCTTTATTTCAACATCTAGGATGTTAGAGGTGGACCCAAAAAGCCTATGACTGGCTTCACAGAGGGGTGCACCCTTACATACTGAAAAAGCGGCAGCAACAGAGCACGGACAGAGCTCTGTTGCTCAAAGGCCATACCTTCTTTTGCAAGGGCTTTATGCTGGCCATGACGTTTTTCAGTACCTTAATGACTTAGCATTAATGACAGCCTATTTACTCGATTCTAAGCACCCCCTTAAAGAAAAATGGTACAGACATTGAACCCATCACTTGTGTCTGATACTCTCACTGCCACTCAAGTCCGTCGTACCGCTTGAGTCACCGCTATTAGTATCCCACAGCAGATCTTCTGTTCCGTCGAAGTGGTTTATAACCGAACACTTCTTAAATGACTTGGCCGCAACGTCGACTTGAACCCGCTTCCACGCGTCCGAAATCCACCTTGCGATGGTTGACGAGGACACTTTCTGCAGCTTTCCCGTCGGCGTATTCTTCTCGTCAGGGTTCCACCCCCACTCTTTGTACTCCTGTCAAAGATTAGCTTTGAAAGTTTTGTTGACTGAAACCTCAAGGGGTTGCAGCATGCACAGGTGTCGTACCGCCTGGAATCACAACCAAGTCGCAATTGCTGTTCTGAAGCTTAGTCTTCACCTCTGGGGTAAGATGGCCGCGAAACGCGTCCAACAGAAGCATCAACCGCGTGCCTGCAGGTCCAGCGAGCAGTGCTCCCTGGTGCTGCTGCCACACGACTTGAATCCAGTTTGACATCAGCTCTGCTGTTGTCCACCCTTTTTTCTGGACTCTTATGATGACACCTTTAGGAAAACATTTACTTTTTGGCATGTTTTTCCTTTCAGGATGATGTATGGCGAAAGCTTTTGGCCGTCAGCTGCTATGCACATCACTTTGACATGCTGCTTCTCATACTCTGTCATCTTCACCTTCACTTCTCGGGCTCCTACTCATTAACAGTGCACGCCCTCGGCATGTCAGAATACAATGGCATCTCATCAGCGTTGCCTATCTGGCCTAGCTCGTAGTTTTGTTCCCTGCGGAGGTTCATCGCATTTATTTCCATTTCTTCTCATCATACGCTCCACACAACCCCGGCTTGCACGAGACACCGTGTGGGGAATCTGCATTCTTGTTGCTATCTCCATCGCTTTTATCTGGATTGCATTGGCAGTGGCAGTGAAGCCCCTACATCGTTCACTGTGAACAAACTCGCAGACTTCTTCAATTTGCGGATGTCGGCCCTTGTGCAGTCCTGTAACTTCTTACGTGTTGAGGTGCCTTTTATAATCTGGTCCCGCTGCATCCTCCACTTGGTGATGCAGGCTCTGTCCATGCCGAATTTCACGGAGGTACTGTGGTTGCCATTATCTTCAGCAAACGCGATTACAGTTCGCTTGAATTTCAAGCTGCAGGCAGCCTTCTTCAAACTCATTCCAACTTCCGTTAGGGGTGTCAAACAACTGACAGCAAACAAACCAAAGCGCGCCCGCGATGCCCGCGAAACCTGCTGAGCGCTGCCGATACCAGGCCCATGTGACAACACGCTGGTAGAGTTATTGGGGTCGCTCTCAGCCGGTTTTTGGCCTTCTGTGCCGCCATTTGTCATGTAGTGTTGGAATGGAGCAGCATGAGAAGCCAGAGGTCGCGCCGCGTCGCGCCACCTTGGGACTTTTGACAGCTTCAGCTCGATCACAAAGTGAGCAAGCACTCTGTGATCACGGCGTCTCTCATAGCCGGCGTCTCAAGCACGGCGTCTCTCATAGCCTGAGTCGCTTTGGGACGTTAAAACTCCATAAACCAAACCATTTTCTTATCTCACTCCTTCTGCAGCATTGCTGTTACCGACCCCGTGCACTTTTTTGTATGCCACAGCAAATGCGTGCAGCGCCGATATCTGGCCATCTCTGCGCCACAGTAACGCGTTGCAAAGCTGTGTCGTTTGAAAATGTGGCCTTGGACTTTTTCAGTCTCAAGTCAACAGACGGGTGCATTTTGCGCATATGTGCCTTTTAGTCTGTGGGAGGCAACGCGCAGCCTGTGATGCATGCGCGATGCCGATATCTGATTATTTTCCACACCGGCGAAAAAAGCATGTTCCCGTAAGATGGCTTCCCCACACTTTTGCACAAAGGTACACGGAAGCCATCTTACGAGGGGTGCGCGTTTTTGTGGAAGAGTATTTTATAGTTATTTTTTGCATTGACAGTGCCGCATGGATGCCCTGTGAGTACCATTGCGCGGGGTCACTGTAGTTCGTGGTTGCTGTGAAAGTTTGTCTTGGCCGAAGGACACGCGAAACAGTTTGTCTTAAGCAGATTTTATTTATTTTGAGTCCTATGGGAAACTAACCAAATGATCTCCTCTTAGAATCTGTCTTAACGGGAGTCTGCTGTGTCATGTACGGTAAGTCAGAATTATTGGAGTCTAAAATGTTGGTCAGCTACCATAGTCTCAGTATACAGTAGAACTCTACTGTCAAGTTTTTCGTGGGACCACGGGAAAAAATATGTCATCCGGGAAACATACTAGCAGAATACAGCCCCTGAAAAAATTTTACGCTTGTGTCTGCTTTTCTTTCTTTTTTCTGTTAATTGTGAGTGAAGCATGCTTGTCTTGAATTTGCAAAGCTTAGTGGCTGTCAGGATCAGGCAGCGATGAGGGTGGAGCACGCGTGCGTGGAGCGGGCAAAGTTGCTGCACGCATGCGCTTATGCGCTTTTTTTTGCCATGGCCGCTTTGATTCTCTACAATTCTTCGCTGTTGGAATCTAGATTTTGTGCCTCTTAAGTCCAACCAACAAGAAAAAAAGGAGGTGACAGAAACAAAAGCCTCAGAGCCAATCCACGCAACAGCTGCTACAAAATTAATGCCATCCTTAAGCGTAGTGGCTTCAGTATGGGCACAGCACACTGAAACCTCCGAACACAGTGGCGGTCAAGTTCAAGGCCTCTAGTTTGCCGCGATTCCGCAAAAAATTGCTGATTTAAACATTTGTCATAGAACAGTTTGTTAGCAGCCACATTCTCTTTTTCAGTGCTATTTTCATAACAGACATCGGTAGGAACAAAATATGATGGAAAAATCACTATTTTGCCTTATTTGCACTTCACTTCACTTTATTACCTTAAAGGCCTCCGTGATTGGGGGTGTTACATAAGGGGTGGGTTACATGTATAAAACAGATTTATTAAACAAAGAAAACACGTAAGGTAAGGCACGAATGTAACACGAGCAGGGAGGTTTAGAACTTGAGAATTTTTAAAGAAATATAACAATTTGAGTGCAATCTCATACTGTTCAGGCCAACCATAGCTGAGTGCCTCCTTCAAGAAGAATGCAGACGGCACAGAATACAGAATCAGCGGATGAGTCATCGTTATTTAAGAGGCAATGCTTAAGATGCTAATGCTATAATTGAGCAGCATTGTCAAGCCTCGGATACTTTAATGCATGCAGCCTCTGTTACCACCATGCTGCCGCTACATGGTGTTCCGAGCTGCCCAGTCCTGTGCCCATTTGCCCTTTTTGCTCTTCCCTACTCCACTCAACTCTTTCAATGCCCTCTTCTTAACAACCTGCACTGCCTTGTTTCAATATCCATAACCACCTTCTCCCATGCATTCCACGCCACACTCTTTGCCCCAAGGTCGTTGAAAAGCTGGGTTCTCCTTGTTGCTCACGAACCTGGTGGTGAAGGTCACTTAACCTACCTTGAAAAGCTCGGAAAAAAGAAATATTCACACTACAGGGCAGACCGCTTATAATGTACTACAGTCATACCCACTTATAACAATATTGCAGTGCCATCGAGATACCATTGTTATGACCGCTAATTGTCATATAACTTGGTTGTGATAAAAAAGGAGAGGATGACAAACTTGGAGCATTTATTGACAGGAAAGACCCGGAGGGGTTTGGTTGTTCTAATGCCTGTAAAAGCTCGTTAATTTGATATTCAAGTTACCGGAAAAATGTTCGAATTATCAAATAATCCTGAAAAACTAGAAAAACCGCTTGCATCATGGTATACTTGTTTGGGGAAAGGCTGTACAATGATTGCTTGCTTTCGAGATGAGAATGGTGCGATGAGTTTTTTTTTTTTCACATTTTTCATAAATGCTTTATTGCATGCATACTGTCGGGAGCGGCAAAGCAGCATTGCTGAAAAGTGGTAAGGGCCTCCTCGACAATCTTCACGGTGCGACGTGCAAGCGCTGGAGCTGCACTGCTACTGTGTCATACCTCTCACAAACAGCAGCATCACGTGTGAGGAGGCTTCACTGCACAAACAGCAGAATGGCACGTGACGAGCACGCAGTTTCGGCACACTGGAAAAACCGGAGAAGGAACCACGTGGACGAATGCGATCGGGCCAGTCATTGCCCGAAATGGCGCACAGCAGAGCTCAGTTAGCTGGTTGCTACGGGCTTTCGCGAAGCTCAGAAAAGCGAAACTGAAACTACGCGGTCAGACTAAATTTTAGACGGGGCCGTGCGTTTGTCATCATGCCCAGCATTGTCTCGGGTCTACAGCACAGAATTCAGGTTTGAACAGGGCTATTTGGTCGATCGCTTGCCGAGCCAGTCATACCTGGACGCAGCCTTTCTTCGGCAGCCCATTCAGATTAACCAGTGCGAGACCCGTAATGTCTGAATTAGCGAGCATATGATGCCATGTACTACCTACGTGGGTGTTGGCCAGGACTGTGCTGGCAGTTCGGATTTTTGAATTATCCGGATTTCCAAATAATGTAGGTTGAGTTACGAGCTTTTGCTATTATATTACAACTTGCAAAGGTTCCTGTTCATTGCTGTCCGCGCTGGTGACAGCTGCCATGATCGCCTCGTCGGTGAGGTCTTCATTTGTCATGCATCGTCTGTGTTCAAGAATTCTTCGACTTGACACGCCGCAATCATCACCGTTCACCGATGACCAAAGCGCTGTCACCACTGCACCGGCGAGAGCTTCGCGCGCCTCCGTGTCACTGGCATCAAGCCCGCTTTCTGGAAGCAATTCTTACCGGAAATCCAAGGAGCTTCCAGAACCAAGGGTGTGGTGATAGCTGACAAGAGAAAAACCACGCTGGCAATGCGCGTGCACCTCACAGACTGATTGGGAGTAGGCATGGTGCGCATGGCCAATGCAGCAACGCAACAGCTCACCTGACGCGGCGATGCCTGCCCTTGGGACATGTGAAATCTGTGAAGCGGGGACCATGGCCAAGTTAACGAAGGACAGGGGAAGATGGGACAATGCACGCGCTGCCGGCGTCAGCCGTAGCTCAGATCGCAAAACAAAGAACGATGCGCCGGCACATTTTCTTTCTACGAGCAACGCACCACCTCAAAAACATTAATACTAATGGACTGCTCCACCAAGGCTCCCTACCATGCTCCCTTCTTTCTTCTCTGCATGGGCCTTTTGCACAGGGGAATGCATCCGTTGTTTCTTATGCCTGCGTTGCCGCGACAAGCAAGCATCCTCGGCGTGCCTGGTGGTGGTGCTGCTGCACCGGCTCGGTCTGTTGGTGGGCTTTTGTGTTGTAAGCGGGGTTTTGCTAGTGTGGTTGTTGCGTTTCTATGTTTTAGGGCGAAAACTTTACTGGCCTCGTCAAGCCAAGTTCATTGGCGAGGTATATTTGACCTTCATGTGGAGGTGTCAGCCACGTGACGTACAGTCGAACCTCGTTATAACGAAGTAGCATCGGGACCGTAAATCAGTTCGTTATATCCGATATTCGTTGTAACAGTAGACATAAATATCGGCTGTGACAAATTCGTAATTTGGCTCGCGCAAATATTCTAGACACTAAAATGCATTATATACTTGGCTTTGAACCCACTACAAACGTGGTAATCCTTACCTGTCTCCTTGTGGCATTCAATCAAAATAGGCCGGAATATGGGAAGGTTGACACGACTGTTCTTACGTCGCCGCGCACGTGAAAGTGCGTGGCGTGAAACGACTGCACCATGTGTCTGCGCATAGGCGACTTGGTGTAGAGAGAGGAACTCGAGTGAGACACAGCGGGAACCATCGCGCCTGCGTGCTCTGCCGAAGCGCGATTGGTGGCCCCGAGAGGGACCGTTGAAAAAAAAAAGCTGCCAAAGCAGCTTTGAGAGAAGAGGAGGAGGAGGAGAGGGGGCGTTGGGCGAGAAGAGAAGGAGGAGAGGCGGCGTTGGGCGA
The DNA here is from genome assembly GCF_052857255.1 of Amblyomma americanum. Taxonomy (NCBI): domain Eukaryota; kingdom Metazoa; phylum Arthropoda; class Arachnida; order Ixodida; family Ixodidae; genus Amblyomma; species Amblyomma americanum. The sequence continues at coordinate 116,235,691 of NC_135497.1, read as the reverse complement.
GGAGACATATGCAACGCCAGCCCGGGATCAGCCAAACAGGTTTGCATTCGTTCATTTGAAGAAAGATGTTATCTTCGTCTGGTGGCTTTTCACAGCGCTGCGCAGAATGAAGTTTTCTACATTGTCCATGCTCAAGAGGGCCTTTTCTACGTCAGCAGTTTTCGTCGTCGGGAGTTTTTCCAAATATCCTTTCAGCCTCCTGGCCATGTCCGCGGCATCCGCACTGCTCATCGTTGGTTCATCCCGTTCACTCTCACCGCTGTCGCTGCTGCTGTCATCCTCGGGCAACAAAACGCGATCCACAATTTCTTGATCCGTCAGCTCGGGCGCCACGGCCAAGTTCTCATCGGCCGAAACGAAATAGTCGAATTCGACGCCTGGGACTGCCAGCCGATCCCAAGTTCTGTCCAGCTCTGCCTGGTCTTCGGGCTGCACTTCTTCTTCGTCGGCAGGCAGAACAAAACCGGCATCCGCGAAACAGTTCCTTATTGTCGACTGCCTCACCTCATTCCACGACCCGTACAACATTTCGAGTGTCGTCTTGATGTTTATTGTTGTCGATCTATGTCGATCGATGTCAAACACCAGTTGCGTCACCAAACGCTTCCTATAATTGCACTTAAGCGAACGAATAATGCCTTTGTCTAAAGGCTGCAAAGCAGAAGTTGCGTTCGGTGGCAAAAACTGCAAGCGAACTGCCTTCAGCACGATCGAAACTTTATGCGCCGAACAGTTGTCCAAAAGCAACAGGACCTTCCTGTGCTGCCTCTCCATGTCCTGGTCGAACGCTCTCAGCCAGTCCTCGAAAAGCTTGGTCGTCATCCACGCTTTTTTGTTCGACGTGTATTGAACCTGCAAATTCCGGACGCCTTTCAGGCACCTCGGATGTGCCGACTTGCCGATGACGGTGAGCCGTCTTTTGTCGGAGACGTCCATGTTCACGGCAACGACGACAGTCACCCGGTCTTTGTTTTTCTTGCCCCCATGGCAGGTCTCGTTCTTCATCGCCAGTGACCGCTCTGGCAACAACTTGAAAAACACGCCGGTTTCGTCGACGTTGTATACGTCGCACTCGTCGTACTCCTGGAGCAGAGGACGAAAATTCTCCAGCCACGTTTGACATGTCTCCATGTCGACAGCGGACCCTTCGCCAGACAAAGTGTGGCACGCGATCTCGTGCCTATCTTTGAAACGTTGCAGCCAACCGCTGCTTGCACAGAAATCGTCATGCCCCAGTACGCAGGCCAGGCTGTGGGCCTTCCGTTGAAGAAGTGCTCCCGACACCGGCAAATTTCGCGCCCTCACATCTTTAAACCAAGAAAGCAAAGCCGCTTCCACGTCCGGGTGATGGCAAGGCCTAACTCGTTTACGGTCGGCTTTTATGGCGTCCTCGGTGTTGCCCTCAATCTTCTTTCTAGTGGCCAAAATGGTGGATAACGTACTTGGAGGAACGCCGAATTCCGAAGCAATATCCTTTTTCTTGCGGCCACTGTCCACAGCTCTCAGTATCTGCAGCTTTGTCTGGAGCGAGATCGCTTTCCTCTTCGATGCCATTTCGAGCGCTGCAACAACAAGACTGGCCGCTGTGCTGATGTCAGAATGCCGGCCTCAAAGTTGCCAACGTTGCTGCGCTTGCCTTTCTTTACCGCTGGACAAGTGGCGCCGCCTTTCGGCCCTCTGTCATGTCATGAGCTTTCAGAGTTTTCGCGCTCTGTTCACAGGTGGCGCGACCATCCAAACGCGATTTTTGTGCCAGACGGCAAAACTTCATTTCGATTTTCATTTTGGTTTTTGTTTTTTTTATGCTACTTTCAAGTTCTGAGCCTCGTGTAAACCAAATATTTCTTCGTTACAGCCGATATCGCGGCGGATCTCGCGTTTTCGGTTTCGTTATAAAAGAATAAATGTCACTGAAATGAAGCATGACCAACCAAAATTCGTAATTAGTTCGCTATAACCGATAATTCGCTATATCAGTGTTCGTTATAACGAGGTTCGACTGTACCACGTGACTCACTACCGATGCGACGGCCACCGCCTCGCCAGCCATGTCCACATGACTAACCACGTGACTCGCTGTTTGTTTGGAAGGGGGACGGCGCCGCTCTCGCGTGCATACACACTGCCGCCTCGTAGTTTCTCGCCATGGATGAAGCGAGTCGGCCGGGACCGTCTACGCCGTCAGGACGGTCTCGTAGACGACGGGTTGAGTCTGATCATCCGGCTGACGTTGCCAATCATGCTAAGTATTTACCTAAAAGTAGGGAAGTTAAACGTGCTGGCTCAGTGGTGGTTGAAGGATGCTGAAAGGCGGCAGCGAAGAGCTTTGGAGGCAGCCGCTGCTGCTTCTGCCTCCGCCACGGCTTCTTCGACGGACGAAGAGGTTGAGTGTAACCTGGCTTATCAGCACATCAGAGCCACGCATAGCAAAGCTTTAGCTTGCAAAACCGGGCTTAGCTGATCTAAGCCGCAGCCATTTTTTTTTCTTTTATGGTTGACACTAAATGGCCAGATTTAATTGTTATAACCGATAATGTGCTATGACAGCATTGCTATAAGCGGTTTTTTTACCATAGAACACATGGTAAAGCTGATGGTGCTGCAACTGACCATTGTTATGTTCGATATATTGTTAGAAGTGGGTTTAACTGGATGTCGTGGGGGCCGTGATCCACACTATAAGCAGTACCGCACTATAACAAAAAACATTGTATTTTCAGGCCAAAACACACGCCAGATTGGTAACTTCCCTTTTAAAAAAACGCTTTATTTATCAGTAAACATAAAACAACCCACTAAGTCCGCTGCACGCTTACATTAGTTTTAGCATACCGCACGCATATCAACCATAGTGGAGTGCGACAGAAGCAATTTCTTCGTTCCTTCAAGAAGTTGCAGTATAACCAGTTGGGTGATTACGGAAGACAACATGCTTGAAGCAGTGGCTTTGGTTTATGGGGGTTTAACATCCCAAAGCGACTCATGCTATGAGGGATGCTGTAGTGAAAGGCTCCGGAAATTTCAACCACGTAGGGTTCTTTAACATGCACTGACATCGCACAGTACATGGGCCTCCAGAATTAAACCTCCAACGAAATGCGACCACTGCAGCCGGGATCGAACCCGTGTCTTTCGGGTCAGCAGTCGAGCGCCATAACCACTGAGCCAGCCCAGCGGCGAAGCAGGCTGTTTGACTGGTGAAAGCAGGGTCTTTGTTTGAATTGCAAAGGGATATTGAAAAGGTGCAACCTAAGCAGCAGAGATTCAGCAATCATGGAAACAATTCATGCTTTCACATTTACATTGGATAGGCCATCGATCACTGCATATTTTTTATTGTGTTTGTTTTGTGGAGTAAGTGGCAGCATGCCTCGGAAGCCACCAGTGCCGCGCAGGAAGGGCACTTGCTATTCTGCACGGTCACAGAGTGGACTTCAAAATTGCACTATAATAACAGGTGTTTTGCTTCACACGACCGCATACTAAACGGTATGACTTTACATTGAGCCTGTGGGATGTCGTTTGTCCAGCATTCCTCAGGCCAAAGCTTATGGGAGGCAGAGCGGTGGCCAGCAAAAAATGCATTATATCTGATCCCTCACTATAAAATGGTCTACACTATATATTCAAAGCTTGGTACCAGATACTACGTAGAGTGCATTCTGAAGCATAATTTGATGCCACCCGCAGATTTTCATGGATTCTTTGTTTTCAATTTGCAGAAGTTAAAATTTTCTGGCGCAGAAAGTTAGAGGGGCTAAGTATATACAGTCTGGCATGCCGTTGCTGTTCTGCATGCGCTATATGTAGGCCGTCAAAATGGCGGCACAGATAAACAGTGTTCACAAGGTGACATTAGCATTGTGACATGCAGGGACGCTGCCACAGTTGCAGTGTGGCAGAAAAGTTTGTAGTGTCTGGCGTTCCATGGGAGGTAGAGCATGTGGGCTTTAAAGGGGAGAAAAATATCATGAAGCAAAACAGCGCAGACTTTGCAAAGCACACAGAAAGGGATGACGAACACCTGGCTTTATTTTTTTCCCCCACTGACTAACATCTGATGCAGCACCAGTGTCTTGTCTTCCCTTTCTGTGTTTTTTGTGAAGTTTGCGCTGCTTTTCTTCATGATGAACAACCAACTAGCTCGAGACTTGTTATTCAGGGATGAATATGTTTTCCCCACTTATCCACGACTGACAGTTGGAACCAACGACCCCACCCTGGGATTGCAGGTGCTTGTGATGACAAGCCAACCACACCCAACCACGTACTGATGCAGAAAGGCATTTATTTCTGCTTCAACAGTAATGCCAGCTAGCAACAAAATACACTAAGTTATTGGGGACGTCCAACTCAGCAGCATGGTTACAAGCAAGTGTGAGATGCTGCAAAGTGGGATGGGACTAGCTTGTGGGATATATTCCCGCGAGGCTTTGTCCCACTGGCAAAAAGTGGAGTCGCATCGAAATAACCGCACACGTTGACTTCATGATGCCGATCCCCTAGAAATCCGTTTCCCTATAACCCGCAGCAGTCGACTCCATCCATGGCGCTAGTGCTGCGGCAGCGCAAGTACTCTCTCTTGATGGTTAAATCAACGGGAAGATGTGCCATCGTGGGAAAGAACCTAAGGGGACAAAGCCTGTGGCTAGTCCCCACAAGCAGGACTGACTAATGAAAATGCAGCACCCGGGATTGAAGGGTGAGGCTCTACTGTGTCAGGAAAACCAAGGCCTGAGTGCACATACAAAAGTGCTTTCCTCGAAGGGTTTGGAAAATTCGGACGCATGCCAACAGTATTGCTCGTGGCATGCATATACTATTTCGTAGTTTCTAGCAATGAACCATCACTGAAAGTTTGTGCTGTCCTGTACTCTCGTTGTTTGTCATCATGTAATTTTTTTAATTAACCCTTTTTATGCCGATGTGAACCAGCTAATCCAGCAAGAAGTTTTGCTACATATAGATGGTGTTGTAGGAAGGACAGCTATATGGTGTGTTTATGGACTGTACTTTGCTGTGCAGAGAGTGGCCTCCTTGGAGTGCTTGACACAGGAGGAGACCTGGAGGATGTGATAAACCTACTTTCTGCTGCACCACACCCCAGTCCAACAGCTGGCCCTAAAGGCTTTTTGCGGGAAGCTGCCCTTGCCCTCTGGCCTCCGCCTGCAGCCACTGCTCCAGGCAACTGCAGTGGCAAGCGCACCTGGCCTCGGCCAACAAGTGGTGCCCACGGTCTTAGGTAGGTTCAGCTCTCCTGCATTTTACTTCAGCTCCAAAGGCAGTACAGCTTGCCTGCCCTTGTGAAGCCACGCTTTGAACGTAGCAGGGTGTCGTTTGTGAGAAATCGTGCATTTATTAATTCATGCTGAAGTGAAAATTGTGTTGTGCAGTCGAGTCCACATGTAATGAACACTCGCTTAGTACGAATCAAGGCACTATCACAGTGCACATTAGTGCTATGGCGTAGAGTCTCAAGTAGAGCATGCATACTCAAGACACAGATCTTTGTTGCAGCTCACGTGCAAGTAACGCAAACTTGTGTGCCGGACGGCACTGTGCTGCGGCATACTTGCAACGGATGTACTACTAGAGTTAAAGCGTGATTTAACGAAGCCAGTGAAATTGGCAGTTTACTTCATAGTATTTAAAGTTTACTTCATAGCATTTAAATTTTGCTACATCAAAATATGTTTCCTAGCATGCTAAGAATTTTCCAAGGTGCTTTAGCAAGCGCTTTGTTTGTCTGCAGCGCGTGTTTGGCGGTTTCTGAGCATGCTAGGAGGCGAATTTTGATGTTGCGAAATTTCGATATTATGAAGTAACCTGCCGATTTTACTGACTTCGTTAAATCGAGGTTTAACTGTGTGTGCCTTTGTGCGAATGGCCGCATCATCTGAGTGGCACGAGCTGTGCTTCACGGCTGACGGGTATGCCGACGGCAGTCACCCCTCCAGCCTTTTTAGCCAGCTTTGGGAATTGCTAAACGTGATAAATGTGGTGCGCTGCCTTCGAGCACAAGCAGTGCACCACATTCAGTACCGATTTTGGGCAAGATAATGAGAGCTGCGGGCTGGCTTTGCTGACGCTCATGCCAGCTTCAGCCATCCTACCCCAGATGGCGTGGCAGGTGGCCGTCATCGTATTTCTGTCTGCCTATGCACTGCACTGAGCCACTCAAGGACGAGGTACAAAAGGTGCCTAGCAATCTGGAAAACCTGGAATAATCAGGGGAATTTTGTGTGCCCAGAAAAATCAGAGAATTGTCAAGGATATCGTTGAATAAGTGGCCAAGTCGGGGAAAAGGACCGACTAAGATTAACGCAGTTGTCTGCCATGAATTTTGACGGTACTGTTAGTGCCAGTACATGGTCCGTTCACATTGGCATGACATCTTTATGCTTCTAATGGGTATAAGGCATGGCAGCCTAGCCTGTTTAGCTTTCTTTTTCTCGTCGTCCAGGAAGTGAGCACTGCATATACCGTATTTACACGATTGTAAGTCGACCCCCCCCCCCCCCCCTCAAATCACATTTCCGAAAAATAAAAAAAAGACTTCCAAGGTTGTTTAAGCTTGGCCTTAAATAGTTGAACGCGATAGCATTATCCAGCGGCCGCCGTTTATCGCCAGCCGCTATCGGCTGCGGCGCGCAGGCATGCCCGTGGGCACATTCCAAAACGAAAATGTATTAGTCACTGGACAACTCGTCCACACTTGCGCCATCGTCCTCACTACACTAGCACTGCCGTCGTGATCGCTGCTGCGGTCCCACAACACGTAGTTCTAACGTCGTCGTCCAGCGAAATCCCGCACTTCGCAAAGAGCCACATCACGACATCGCGTGGAACAGCTGAAAATTCTCCTCGCAGCAGCTGCCACACCTGTATGAACCGTTGCGAATGTAGAACTTGCGGCCCGGCACACGGCTGTTCGTTTCTTTGGCGTAAAAAATGGCAGCCATCTTGAATATAGCCGTGAAAGAGCGCCAGTCGCTTGCCAGACCTGTAGCACAAATGATGACTGACAAAGCTCTACATTAAAAACTTGTGAAACGCGGCTGGCAGCAGTCAAATGCGTCAGAGCCAAAGAGAAACTACGCGTGAATGGCGTCAACTCTTCCGTTGGCTATCGACACTCCCCGGCACCGCTGCCGTTCCAAGTGGCGGTGCCACCTCGATTGGAACAGTGACCCTTCCGTCAACTATCAACGCTCCCTTGAGCGCCGAGCGCGCATTTGAAAGTAAAAAGAAACCTTGTTGAACACTTGAGCTTCCCTTAGAACGCGATTGCGTTATCGGGCCGCCGCCGCTTATCAGCAACCACAGTCAGCAGCCAAGTGTGGGGTGCCAGTTTGCTGCTCATAGATAGCCGCCATTGGCCGCTGCCCCAGCATGCGGGAAGGGGATACCAGTTTTGGACATTGACATAGCACCTGCTCAAGGCCAGCACCAAGAGCGATGCGACGGAGCCGCGCAGCAAAAATGCAACCTTGCTGTAGCATGCCCGATATCTCGTTTGTCTCGCCTTCACTTATGGTGCTGAACAGCGGCCCTTCCATTAACTGTCAACGCTCCCTTGAGCGCCGAGCGCGCATTTGAAAGTAAAAAGAAAACTTGTTGGACGCTTGAGCTTCCCTTAGAACACGACTGCGTTATCGGGCCGCCGCTGCTTATCAGCACCCGCAGTCAGCAGCCACGTGTGGCGAGTGTGGGGTGCCAGTTTGCTGTTTATTGATAGCCGCCATCGGCCGCCGCCCACGCGCGCGGGGAGGGGATGCTAGTTCTGCGCGTTGACATAGCAGCTGCTGAAGGCCAGCACCAAGAGCGATGTGACGGAGCCACGAAGCAAAAATGCAACCACGCTGTAGCATGCCTGATATCTCGTTTGTCTCGCTTTTACTTATAGATAGTGCGATGTTTTCGTTTCGATTCTAAGTCGACCCTCCCCCACTTTGGATTTTGAAATAAAAAAAAATAGATCGACTTACAATCGTGTAAATACGGTACTAGTTGGTTCTGTTCTAATTGCTACTCAATCCTGTTAGTTTGGGCTGGTGCAGATTAATAGACATGGCTACGTTCAAAAGTATTTTCTGTGGTATAAGCCATAGCCAGTAATGTGCAGAAGTCATGCGATTTCGGTGCTCCCATTTAAGGCACCACGCCACCCTAGCGTGGCATCAAAATCGATCTGGAAAGCTTGCTTTGAGGCTGCGTCGATCTTGTAGGTCATGCAGAAACTGAAACAAATGGAGGCTAGTTGATCTTTGGTTCAAGGTTGATAACGAGGTCATAAAAAGCTGTTACGTTTTGTGAAAGTCACCTTGTGCTTGTCCTGCTGCTGTTGAAAGGGGTGCCAGAGTGATTGAAGGGTGCCTTCAGTGGAAAGGCAGAAAAAAAAGTGCTTTCCTCTGATGAAACAACTAGCCTTTGTGGGCCCTCTTCTTCAAGGGTTCCTTGTTGAAAGCTTGAAATTATTCCTTGCAGTACGATGAGTAGTGTATAAAGCCCCTGTAAGCAAGCGAAGTGCGTCGTTTAGATAATTTCCCAAAAGTTTCTCAAAGTGGAGCTGTCTGTTTCTCTTGTGAAAGCATGCTCAACGCCATCACATATGACCACCGCTCTTGTGAGCCATTAGAACACGAAAACTAGTGAGCATAATTTCAACAAAGTCCCAAATCTAAGAGCTCAGATTAGTGCGATCAGCAGAGCAGTGTGTGTTAAAAAATTCTAGAATGTTGAAATTCATCCAAAGCCCTCCACTAGTATGGAGTCTCTCATAGCCCCAGTGCAGCTTAGGGAATGAAACCCACATAGCATGTACCCTGGCCCAGATAATGAAGAAAGAGATCATATGTTGTTTCAACCAAATCACTGGAAGGAGTACAATCTCTGTATTGGAGTATGTTCATCAGTAGTGCTAATAACCATTACTATAGTAAAAGCTAATTAGTTTGAACTCCAAGGTACCGGGAAAAGTGTTCGAATTATCTGAAAGTTTGAATTATCGAATTACTCCAAAAAAAAAAAAAAAAACTCAAGAACAGCTTGCATAATGGTAAATTTATTTGGTGAAAGACCGGGCGACGGTTGCCCAATTTTGCGATGAGAACGGCATGGCAGTGAAAGTTTTTCACATTTCCATCAATGCTTTATAGCATGCATACTGTTGGGGGCATCGAAGCAGAACTGCTCCAAATCTTAATAGCTTTCGGCACCATTCACAGTGTGACTCGGTGGCGCTCCACCGCTACTGCGTCACACCCATCATAAATGGCACCGTCGCATGTGTGAAGGCTTCACCGCATGGACAGTGAACATACTCAGCAGTGCTGAAGTGGCGAGAGGGAAAAAAAATGTGAACAGAAACACCAGTGATGCGGCAATTGGCGTCCGAAGCGGTGTTCAGCTGGTTAGGTTGGTTGGCTGATGCTGGCTGGTGGAGCCACCGTCGCTGCGGGTTAGTGCGAAGCTCAGAAAAATGAAACCAAAACAAAACGGTCGGACTATTATTGGAGACGGAGCCGTTCATGCGTCGCCACTCCTGCCGTCACACGCAAATCGGGTGTGTGCAGGCGACACTGCAGCATGGAACCCTGGTGTGAAGTAGGAATATTTCAATGATTTCTTGCCACATCGTTCATACCTGGACGCGGCCTCGTTAGGGAGCTCCTTCGAATTAAATCAGTGTGAGACCTGTAGTTTACGAATTAGCGAGCGTCTGACGCCATATATTTACAGTAGCCGACGGGTAATTCAGACTCCAATAATTCGGGCTTGTAGGATATTTCGGACTTCAATGAGGCACCGTCAGTCACCCTATAGAAGCGCACACATATTCGCGATGGATATTTCAGACTTCAAAAGTCCAAAAGTTCGATCTTTCAGACTAATTTCAGTCGCCTGCGGGCCAAAATATGCCATTTTATTGGCTTTTCACTGGTGCGAAAGGCGCCATCTTGGATTGAGGCGGATTTACTCTGCAGTTGGATTTACTCTGCAGTTGGATTGGCTTGACATACTTTCTGTACCTCATGTTTGCCAGTAGAGGTCTTTGCGATCTTTGAGACTTCGAGGCGGCAATCGGATTGTCATCACCGTCAACTTGCTTTCGTCGCCAACGTTGTCGCGGGCGGTTATCGCTTGTCTCGTACGTTGCAAATTGAAAATTGGTTGTAGGGGAAAGGAAATGGCGCAATATCTATCTCGCAATATCGGCGGACACCTGAACCATGCATTAAGAGAAAAGATAAAGCAGGGACTGAGAGAAAAAAGGAAGAAAGAGGAGCCATAGTGGAGGGCTACGGAATAATTTCGACCAGCTGGGGATCTTTAACATGCGCTGAAATAGCACAGTACACGGGCGCCTTTGTGTTTCGCCTCCATCGAAACGCGGCCGCCGCTGTTGGGTTCGAACCCGGGTACTCCGAATCAGTAGCCGAGTGCCCTAACCACTGAGCCACCGCGGCGGGTCTAGTACGTTCGCCATTCGCCGTTTCGTCACTTGGGTTTATCCGACCACGTCGACCGAGTGGCGAGTCTTCACGAAGTTACATCCGTTCGCCATTTTGTGATTGCGTCGGCGGTTCCTCCGATTTGAATGTAAAGTTCCTTGTCTTTGCTTGTGTTTGACGAGCGATGTGGTGCACACTCTGGTTGTGGACAACATGGTGCCAACGGGCCCGTCAAAGAAGCGTGGGAATTATTCAAATAAACGCCATGACCTTGCTGTTTAGCGTGTACAGTGAAACTATAACTTTGACGCAAATACAGGCATAAATTGTCGTCAGCCAGAAAAATTTTCCGCAAGGTAAAATCAGTGACATTTTTAAGCCGATTTCACCTCAGTAAAGCGATTTTTTTTGTACTGCATAGATTATTCGGACTGTTAGATTACTCGGACCATTTTTCAGGTCCCTTCGAGTCCGAAAGATAGGTCGGCAAATGTACATCAGCGGCAGCCGGGACCAAGCCTGCAGTTTGAATTATGCAGAGTTCCGAATTAATGGGGCTCAAATTAGCGAGATTTTACTGTACTTATATAAGGGCTGCACACCCTAACTTGGCAGCTAATAATTCAAAGAAAAAAATGACACTCAGAAGAACTGTTTTATGTGTGCATACTGTTGCCCTCACAGTACATTCGGCTGGTAACTAATGAACGATGACTGCCTGCAACACTCAATATAACCACGGATACGTCGACCTATGTGCCAGACTCCACCTGAAATTGGGAACACACGCCGACTGAGCGCTGCTAACTCGTCTTGTAGCTCTTGGCGACTGCACTAGAAAGGAAAAAACGTTATCTGAGCAATTTCCTGCTGTGCAAAAGCCAGAATGGGGCGCACCCACACTGGTGAGCACCTTTCCTTGCTGCGACGTGCTGTCCACCCGCCTTGGGCACCGGTGGAATACGCACCATAGTAGCATGTGGTTTGCCTGGTGGCACTAGGCCTAGCGCGTGCCACAGTAAGCCGCTCCGTACACTGCCACTGGCCCGTTTTCAGCGCAATCCAATGCCCTGGCTGACATACTCTTTTTTTGGGGGGGGGGGGGAGGCCACCTCTGTGGCAATAAAGAGCGTGCCACTAACTCTAGTGGCAACGATGAGGAATAAGTAGCCAAGCCTGTCTTAAGTTAGTCCGTCTGACTGATTGTTTAATTCAAAAATGGTGCCTTTCACGGAGGCAAAGACTCGGTTGTTATAGCGATGCCCGTTTGCATTTACGTTGGCTCGAAAAAACGAACTTTCATTTGAATCTTCAGTATTCCTGGCGTTATTTTACTTTGAAATATCGGTCATGAACATGTACATGTCCTATGAGGTGCGTGACAGTTCTTCGGTAAAATCTGAAAAATTGGTCAGCCACTGCAGTTGATGATCACAGTGTAATTAGAAACATGGCCTTCGATGACTTGATATACGGCGGGCTTATATGTCCAGGCACCTTAGTAAAAGAGCACCTCTCAATGATGTCTTCAAAAAGTAAGCTTGCCTCAAAATGTTGGATCACCCTATTGCTTACGATTCTTGCAATCCTCACATTCTTTTCTGAGACATGAGGGAGCAGTGTGGCGACAACGCATCTTACAGTGCCAAACTTTCACCAGGCTGGTGGTTACCCACATCCACAGCATAAAACATGCTATGAAATTTTTCTCTGTTTTGTCCACTTACTGCGAACTTTGGGACATATCAAAAGAATGGCTCATGACAGTTACGTTTGTTATTGGCGGGGTTGACTGTGCATGTGTGTGTGATGTCTCCTAGCCACACTAAAACTTGTTTTAGAGTGATGTTGAACCAGTGCTATGCATACTGCAATACCAATTGATACATTAGAGAGATAAAATGATACTTAAGTTTTTTTGTGGTGGATGTATTAGGAATTGAATCAGTCTTTCAGTAAATAAATATAAGTGTGCACATATCTGAGGTTTTAGTAACAGAAGTCGACTGTGCGGCTTTTTCTGAACATTCTGAATGCACTGCTCCTGAATACATAGTCCACTGCATGTAACAGATAATTGGTGTGAAGCGGAAAGCGTGCACTCAGCTATTCGTCCTTCTTACTTTTTATCTGTTTAGTTTGCATCATGCGAGTACACAGTTTGATGTCAATTCTTCATTCATCTCAGTGCTTTTGGGATGGACCCATTCGTGTGGAGCAGCTTGGGGCAGTTCGACCAGCGAGCACTTTGTTCCGGTTTGCCATCTAGTCAGAGTGACTGCATGTCTGGAGGATTCTGGTCATCTGGTGAACGGCAAGGGTATGCTATGAGTCATCTAGCTAATTATGTTTTGCTTAAGGCGGGCGTCAAATGCTTTCGAGGCCACTGGCCATTTTTGACGTTTGCATGATTGCTCTAGTCTTCCTGCTTATGATAGAAAAGCAAGTTTTAGCTCATTAGAAAGATAAAAGTAGTTACATCTCAGTGGTATGCATTGTTAATAGCAATAATTGTTGGTACGAGTGCAGTGAGCAAAAAACATAGTACATGATACAATATTGCTGTTCAACTTGCTTGCGGCCTTTTTTGTTGTTGTCGTCGTTGTTTTACGGAAAACTTGACACAAGCAGGCAAGTCAAACTACAGTACTGTTTTATGCACTATGTTTTTTGCTCACTGCACTTGTACCAACAATTATTGCTGTTAACAATGCAAACTTTTTAAATGTTAAATATATATATATATATATATATATATATATATATATATATATATATATATATATATATAAAGGAGTGCCGGTTCTGTGTTGACGGAGCAGCTGCGCAAGGCCTCCACCGCCGGCGCTCCTGGTATTTTTCACCACGAATGACACAATGGAGCCGCGGTAGCCTTTCTGTGGCAACGCCTGCTTTTCTTCCTCACGAGCTCCTTAACGCTTTTGCATTAAAAGACGTGGCACGAGCAGCGTGCGTTCATCGCTACCGCATGGTTGCTCGCGTGATTCCAGCGCAGATGGCTGTTGTGCTTCAAGAACGGGGACGAAACAGCAGTGGGCAGACCGAGAGAGAGAGCATGCTAGAAGAAGCAGGTGCCTCTGAGGCCGGTCTACCAGCGGTGGCGCGGCCACACACGCTCTTCTTTAGCTCGATTGCAGTGACGCCGCCTCTCTCCCCACTGCACTCATAGCGCGTTGCGCAAGCCGTGGTGAAGGTGGTGGCAGCTGCTACCGCAGTCGCGCTATTGGTGCAATAACAACACGTTTCCCCGCGTTTATGACTTCCAGTAACGGGGTTTTCTGTAAACATTTTCGAGGTGACATTACCTACATTCATTTCTAATCTTGGTTTCCGTTCTGCATGGTCCTTTCGAGCCTTCTTGTGAAAACTGCATATAACAAAAATCTGGATGTAGCGAAAAATCCCAGACTTATTTCAATTTCGTTATATCCAGGTTCAACTGCATTTCTGCTCTTTTATCCTAGCGAAATGTCCCTATGATGACGGTTCAAGACTGCTTTCGTTATTGTTGAACTATGCCTAGTGCAGTGTTCTTTAGGCATCTTCCTCTGGTGCCGAACTCTCGCCAAATCAAAGGTCATGGCCTCCATTTCAAGCGGCAACATGACGTGGTCACTCTTTGTGGCATACAAAGCTGTGCTGGGGTGTTAAACCATAGCTTCAGGGCCATTAGAGTACCACAACACCCTTATACTGTTGTTTCAGGAGGTGAAAGAGCTGATCAGTCAGCATATTAAACTGTTCTTGCTGTAGATTGTTACCAATGTCTTTGTAGTGTTTTTTTTTAATAGATTTTTATTATTTGCTTTCAGGTGGAGCAGTTTAGTAAGTGGAGAAAATGGTAGTTCAAGCGATGAGTCATCATCTAATAACGGCCAGGACTCTGACACATTCTTGATGGGGCTGAATTTGGCAGGAAGTGACCTTGTGGCATCTGTTCGACAAAGGTGGGTGGTTCACATATTTTTTGTAAATAGTAGGGCCATATTACAAATAGATTGTGGCTTTAATTATTACTGTTATTGATGTTTATTTTAGAGATGATGAAAGGATGAAAATAGCTGTGAATCAGATGCATGGCATTTTGCAAAGTATGCAACTTTCAGGGACTCCGCAACAGGGGGGGCAAGGGGGCGGTTGCTCCCCCAACATTTCTCCAGAGGGGGCAGCGACCCCCCACCCACCGAAGTCTCCAACTTCTTGCACTCAGATCGGGTTCCTGACAAACGCTTCAATTTTAGGACGTTATAAATGTAAAGCACAGTAAATGTAAATGTAAAGCAGAAATTGTTTATTGACTGAGCTCTGTTTGTGAGCATGATTACTAGCATTGAAACAGTGTGAACAAACTTTTTTATTGCAGTCGATCACTCCTCATGTGTACATCTTTATATATATGTAAAGTTGCCCATTTCAATTCAAGCTTTATATGCATTACAAATGCTTTTTTGAACAGCGAAATATGAAAATATAAGCAGAACATAAATAAAATTGAATAAACATTTAAATAAAACATGGAATAACTAAACGAACAACTAAAAAGCTCGAAAAACTGCCCCCCCCCCCACTCGAAAAAAAGTTCCGGAGTCCCTGCAAGCTTTCACATGCTACACATGCTCAACAAAAAAATGCCCGTGCAGGTCTGGTGGAAGCACACACTGCAGTTGGGTTACAAGAAACATGGGGTAGACCAAGAGCGACCTTGTCTGCTGTAGCATTACTAACAGTTCATGCCTAACATGATTGTCGGAATGACAGCTTCTACAGTAATGCTTTACAAACATAATTGCTCTACAATCTAACTGTTGTAAACTATGTGTGACACTTTGCACAAACTTGTACCCCTGCAGTTACTACCAGTAGCTGTAAACAGTAGTGAGGTGGCAGCTCTGTCATTTGCTTGCATGGAAGTGTGTGGTTTAAAAGGGGCAAGTTCGAGTGCAGTGACCTGTCTAGCTCAGTAGATGAGCAGTTGTAAGCATACTTTATGTGTGGTTGCAGTTTAGTACAGTTTTTTTCGTACTTCCTTTGTGGTAGGTAATGTTACTTTCAACTTTTGGTTTCTGATTAGAATCTACAAGGCAAGTGTATGAGTAAACACTGATTCATTCCTGATCAAATGTTGAGCAGCATTGCTTCTTGGGTCTGGTAGTGTGACCAGATGCTGCATTTTATAACAGCAGACAAGAATGCTGCCTAATTGTGGTGAGCTTCATTTATCTTAGCTAAACATTTATAGCCAAAATGTAACAGTGAGTTTTATCTGAACACCTATGCTTTTCATGGTAGCTACCGAGGTTTCTGAAATTAAATGAAGGTGGCTGTTCCACAAGGGTCAAAAAGTTGCGAAGTGCTTGATGAAATCTATATTTTTCTCTATGGAGCTGAGGTTTGTGCGCAGAACTGTCAGGCGAACCTTATCTCTAGTGCAGTATAACAACGAAATTGGTCTGTCTAATCCTCATGCTGCACAGATGTTGGAATGACATTGAAGTCAAATAACAATCATCACTCTGAATAACATTCAGATTTGGTAGACTTCTGCGGAGCTCCATGATGAGTTCCAAGGCAGTTGGAAGCTTCAGCATTCGCTTGCGATATTGCAGTAGCGCTGCTGCCGTCAAGCTTTGTTTTGTCTTTTTGCTTCTTTTTTGTGTTTGTCATATGTGTGATTTTACAATTATAAATGTCTGTGAAAGAGGTCTTGCTGAGATGGCTTTTACTTACCCTAGACGGTGGCTGCTATTGTGCATCTAGACTCTGAAACTAAGGAGGAAAAAACTGAAGCTGACGAGATCAAAGATAGCCACCCTAGCTGTGATGTTGTAGAGGTGAATAGTCCACAGTAAATAAAAGCAAAACAATTGCATGCAGTGCATATTAAAATTTCTCTTAAAGCTAATTTTTTGCTAATTTGTGTTTTAGAAAATAGCCTGAAGACACATAGCAGGAGCTCACACATGTTCACATTATGAAGGCCTTGAAGTTCTCATATGTCTCCGTGGTGCTGTGTTGACTTGAATGACATGTGAATTGAATGCCATTGCAAATTTGTCTAGTAACACAAGACTGGCAGTTGATTCAATAACATTCAGCTTTATGGCATTTCAAATTCCTGTGTAGATTTGATATAAGCCTCTTTATTCGAATTTGCTACCAGCTTTCTGCTTTTGACCTGTGATGGTAATTCAGAGCACCAGACTTACAGTGATGTGAGCAGTGGCTTTGCTGTATGGTTTACAAGCTGGACTTTTTATTGGTGCCACATTTACCTTTTAAAAAACTACAGTAGAATCTCAGATGATATGATTCTGGTTGATGGGAATTTCGGGATGATTCGAATTCGTAAAATGCCCCGGCCAGAGTGCATCATGTGCAGTCGGCTGAAATGCAGATGTTACGAATAACCCCCTCCTCACTGTGGATGATAGAAATGCGTGAGGTGCAGCCGCACCCTTGAGCACCAAGTACTTGCTACCCGTGCATTGCTTTTTGACACTCAGATCACCAGTCACACGGTGCTCACTGCGAGCAGTGGGTAGCGGTGCGGTGCATGACCAGCATGGCACTACCGTCGCAAGTCAGCTGTGGCCCGTGGTCGTAAATAAACCCCGTCAGCTGAAAACAGATTTGCGTAAATTCTGCTTATGAATTTTGATGAATGTAGTTCATTTTGGATGACAGGAATTTCGGATGATACAAATATTTTTCACAACCCTTTTATATTCATATGATGGAGGTTTTACTGTACTCTCATATTTGCTGTATTGTGCTTATAACCCTTTTTATAGCAGTCCTAATTTAAGGAATCTTGTGGGTAGGTTTTAAGTGTTTGTCAACAATACTCTTGAGGTCAGACAGAGAAAAAACAGAATAAAAGCAGGAATGTTAAACACATTTCATGCCTGGCTGGATGTCCTACAGTCTTGCTTTTTGTTTTATGGAGGAATTGAAGGATAGGTTTCTTTTTTTGCCATTGCAGCATGCCCAAAATTTTAGCTATTTGTCAAATTGCGAGCAGATTCGATGCGTGTGTGTGAATCCATACTGTCTCCACTAGGACTACAGTAAAATCTCGATGATACAAATTCCTCGGGAGCTCGCAAAATATTCGTATCATCCCGAATTCGTATGATCCGAAACAAGCCAACTTCAACACGAAAATGCACAAAAACTTTATTATGCTTAACTACTTCCGTACAAAAAAGTCTGTAATGCACTTCTGCACTTTCCTGCCCTCGATGTCGCTGACCAGCTCTGTCTGAAACGCGTAAAAACGTACAGCAGTTTCGCCGCTCACATTGCCGGCACCGACGGTGGAGCGTAGGACATCAAAAGTGTGAAAGGTTTCTGCCAGTGATGGCGGTTGGTCTGGCGCATCTGTATCTTCACTATCACTGGTCAGGCTCCTCGAGTTCGTCTCCGTCTGCTTCATGATTAACTCTTCCATGGTTCTTTCTTTACCCCCCGCATGTAGCAGCGTCGTCATCCACGGTTAAGAAGTCCCGAGCCGAAAAACTTGAGTTGTGAGACTGTCCTAGCCTTCAATCGTGAAATCCTCACTGGGCTCTTGATTATCTTCTGTCGGAGCCAGATCAGGTTCCATGTTGAATCCACATTTTCGAAAACAATTTGAGATTGTGCCTGCAGTCACATTCCAAGACTAAGAAGTGCACTGCGTCTAACAGACTTATCCTGAAATGCACATCTTTGTGCTCGATTTTCGACAAAGATGCCTCACTAAAAGTCCTTTGAAGTGATGCTTAACGTTGCGAATGATTCCAACGTCTAGTGGCTGCAGATGGCTGGTAGTGTTCGCTGGCAGGAAACTGTGATGTTGTTGAAAGTCATTTGCTTTGGGTGGGCAGAACACTGGTCGACAAAAAGTAAAATCCTTCAATTTTTTATTCCATTTTACGGTCCAGGTTTGTGAGGAACTCGCGAAATGAATCTGCAATCATCCAGGCCTTTCGGTTCCCTCTGTACAAAACAGGCAAACGTCTGCCGATTGGAAACACCTCTGCTGCTTGGACTTCCCGATGACTGTAAGCTGCAGCTTCTCCAAGCCGTTAGCGTTGCAGCAAAAAAGCACTGTCACTCGTTCGTTGCTTTTCTGGCCGCCCTGGCATGCCTGGCCTTTCACGCACAAAGTCCTCTCTGGTTGCAGATTGAAGAAGAGGCCCGCCTCGTTGGCATTAAATATGTCGCGCGGCGCGTACTTCGAAATCAGAGCCGGCAGCGTGTTCAGCCGGTAGTCGACAGCTGACTCGTCCACTTTCTTTCCTTCACCAGATACGACACAAGTCCGTGCCTATCTTTAAATCGGTGCAGCCATCCTTCAGAAACCTGGAAACCTTCGATTCCAAGAGAAAGCGCGATGTTGTCAGCTTTTTCTCGCAGTACCTTGCCATCCACGTTGATGCCAGCCGCTGTGGCTTCCCGAAACCATGTCAGCAGGACCTCTTCTAGCTTAGCATGCATCACCGTCTTCACCTGCTTGATGTTGAAACCAAAGTTCTGAGCGTTCTTCAAAATAACATCTCGCTGCCCAACGATGGTGCAGTGTGTCGACGGTGCCAGCCATAACTCTTTTGCCAATTTGACACGTTTCTTTGCTGGGTTTTCATTGACCTTCTTGAGTATATCAAGCTTCTCCTTAAAGAAAGTGCCTCCCGCTTCTGCAGCATGTCAACAGCGAACGCTTGCACAGCTTGAGTCTTTGTCACGTTTGGGCAGACCACGTTGCACTGTGCGAAACACACGGCAGCGACAAACGAGGGAAATGGACGGGCGCAGCCAGCGGCAGCGGCCTCCCGGCCAGCTCCCAGAAGCTGCGAGACAACTTTTTCGATAGGCCAATGAGCTGCCAGCAAGTGGGTGACGTAGCCCTGTCAGGCACGCGACTCACCTTGACTCTTCGGGTTGCTACAGGCAACACGTTGTAGCTTGCGCCCCGCCGAGACCGGCGAAAGGGAGGCGGGGGTAGAGAAGGCCAGCGGCAACAGCGTGCACGGGTGGCTGGTCGCGCGTTCGTATCATCCACGCCAGCTTGCAAAATTGTTCGTATAATCCCAAATCGTAACGCATTTTGTACAATGTAGACTGTCCAAGACACTTTCGAAATTCGTATCATCCGGAAATCCGGATCAACCATAATCGTATCATCGAGATTCTACTGTATTATTGAAGTCGGCACAGGTACAGTGAAATGATATAGAATTGTTGCCTAAACTTTTGAACCTCTTCGATCCTCGGCCCCTTACTGAAGCCAAGATTCTGGGTCCTTGGAGTAAGCCTTCATAGCAGAGGGCAGCTTTGAAGGCACTTCTCAAGTTCTTGAAGGACTCGGGACTGAGTGCGAGATTGTGAACTATCAGTGTGTGCCCTGTGTACTCTTCAAGTAACAGCCAATGGACATGTGGAAAAGTGATCATCTCCCTTGGTTCTCTCCCCTTTCTATCTCTCCTTCCGTTCCCCTTCCCACGTGTAGGGTAGCATACCGGGCGCTGCCTAGTTAACCTCCCTGCCTTTCCGTTCGTCTCTCTGGAGCTCTACTAATATTTCAATTAGAAGGTTGTTAGACATCAAAGAAACTGCCAGTGATAGTCTTCATTATACTTTTGCTCGGAAGTTTTAAAATTTTTGCGATGTCTGAAAAAAGGTCTAAAATGTTCATGTAAGGGACTCTGAACTCTAATTTTGAAGAGAGAGAAACAGTAGAGAAAGAGAAGAATAATCAGGCTGAAGAGAGAGCGTGTGCAGCTCAATGTGGTTGCGAGTAATGGAGAGGTTCCAGTCGAGGGAAGCAAGTGTCTGAAGGGATTCACACAAATGAGAGTAGTGTTGTTTGATTTGCTCCTTGTAGAGGATGGCCTCGTCACCAGAGAGCAGACTTAAGCCAGAGATCGCTGGTGCCCAGTGTAGAGTATCGCTGGCGAGCTGATGTACCAGCTCATTGCTTGTAATCCCAGCACGGCCAGGCGGCCATGGACAAATTGATGGGACAAATTGATGGTGCCCTACTATGGTGGAGGACAAATTGATGGGGCCCTACTATGGTGGGTCTAAGGGATAGGAGGACATTGGAGAGTTCATTATGGAGATTTTCTGGGAGGTTGTGGGACTGGAGAGCGTGAACTGCAGCCATTGAGTCTGTGTATGTTGCGTAAAAGGGAGAGGAGGGAAGCTAGGTGAATAAGATAATGGCACGAGCATTGGCTAGAAGCTCAAGGATGGTGATGGAGGGAGGGGTACTATATGGTCCCACCGCGTGGGTGGTCGGAGAAGTGGTGTAGGTTTCGTAAATGCAATACATGGCTGCTCCAGTATTGCCGCCTCAGGGCAGGGGGCATCCCTATATAGATGCTTTACAGTGCGAGAGTATGGGCACTGCCTTATTTGGTCACGTGAATTTTCCGCCATCGCCAGCCTTTGGGCCTTCAGCTTTCGACGGCTGCCAGCATGCTGGCACTCTGTTCGAATGCATTGTTCCGGCTCTCGGTCTGAATGACCAGCTGGCAAATGGCACAAAAACTTGGTGTCAATGCACATAATATGTGTTGGTGTAGCAAAATGTTTGATTCAACCACCTGATTTTACTAGTCTCTTGCTGTCCGCATCGGCTCAAACAGGCTGACAAATCAGTCAACCACCTGCTTGTTTTTATTGTGAAGCAGTTCAGCATCTCATGCATCTTTTGTGGACCACGTAATTTGTCATAAGGCTGCACGGATTACGTACTAGCACAGTATTTGTGTTAGCTTGCTTTCATGTCAGTATTTTTACCAATAGTAAGGGTACGTATGCATATCGAGAGAATAATTTTATGTAGTTGAACGTCCCAAATTGACTCGTGCTCTGAGGGATGCTGAAGTGGAGGGCTCCAGATGATTTCGACCCCCTGGGGTTCTGTAACGTGCACTGATATCGCATAGTACTCAGGTCTCTAGTGTATCGCCTCCATCGAAACGCGGCCGCCACGGCGATCAAGCCTACGTCTTCCGGGCGAGCAGACAAGCACCATAACCAGTGAGCCACTGCAACCGCTGACTTATTAAGAATGTTCACCGCTTAGCACTGTATACACGACATACAAGCGAACTTGTGTGTGTATGATCGCCAGATTATTGCGCAGGTGTTATTTTACTTTCCACTAATGTTCCGGCTTCCAAAGGAAGACTATATGCACTTTTCTCAAAGGCCAGTTCAAAATCTCAGCAACGTTTGGCTAGGTAGGCTCCGGTGAAAGTAAGACTGACAACTGCACTGTAATTGAGGACCCGCAGATGTAGTCAGCTGGAATCAGCTGAAATGTTCAAACTCCGCAATCATGAGAAAGTTCCCTATTATTCAGTGCATTTGCGTAGTTCTAAAAGCATCGACTGTTTGGTGTATTGGATCAGTTTCATTGAAAGTGGGTAAGTAACTCCTGCCTGCCTTCTCCGCACGGCACCATATGCTACTGCAGGGGATATCACAAGCTCGTTCTCGAATTTCCGCAGCTACTGCCAGGGCTGAATTAAGCGGGCATGTGGAACTTGAGTTATTTTTTTTTTTAATACAACTCATGCAAATGCTTTCCTCACAGAAAACATCAGGAATGGGAAGAAATTGGCAGTCTGTGCCATGTGTTTACCCATGTGGAAATTAAAACAGTGTTGTTAATTTGTCACCAGTTGGCCACTGTAGTGTTAGCTCTACTTTCCTACATATTGTTTAAAGAAAACTGCTTGACATTCGTATGTGAGCTGTGGAGCAACGGTTCGCACTGCATGCGAACGGCGGCAAAGGCCGGAAATGATGGCCATATTGGTGGTGCCACCTGCTGTGCACACTGCAAACTGCTTTCTGTAAACGGTCTATAAGCTGTGGTATGGGAAAAAGGAGGGGCAGGGTGGCAGGATGCATGGCCCTGTGGGCGGCCCACATGTTGGGTAAGGAACATGTTTCATGGCATGGGTGTGAGGAAGAGATTCGATGGAAGGGCAATGTTTGGAATATATTGAGGGTGGTCAGTGGGAGGAATGCCGGCCTGCTGCAGGAGCCATCAGCCCTGGTGGTTGCCTGAGGATTCATTTGAGGGCCAGGGCATGTGCGAGTAGTTGACATGGCTGCTTCTTGTGCAGACCGCCATGTCTCTTGACCACTCGTTGAACTAGATGAGTGATCAAGTGTCATGGTGTCCAGTGTGTTTTTAACACCACTGCTCTGGTGTGGAAGCCCAGTGCTGGATAAAAAGTAGATGAGGTCGAGACCACGTTGCAGAGTTTCCTCCACCTCCCCTGGTGACCTGTGGGGACACGTGGGTGATGTCATCGGTGTAGAATAGGTGGTAAAGGTGGGGGACTTCCTGAAGCTGTTGGTCAAGTGGAGCCATGCCAGTGTTCAACAGGCTGTGGTGGTTGTGAAAAACTTTTATTGATAAGAAGGCCAAAGGTAAAGAAAATTACAAAGCAGTGTTTCAGGCGGCCTTCAGGCTGCCGGTTGTGGCATTCAGGTCGTGCCTAGTCGTGACGCCCTCTGCCCAGGTCGCCAGTCGAAGTTTGAGATCCGTCTCGGTGCTGCACAATGCAGCCTCCCACTGCTGCAGACTGCTTAGGTGCCAAGAGACAGGGGGAAAGTGCACCGGCAGAAGAATAAGACATGAGTGTAGTCGATGCAGGATCTGACACATAAGCGGCAGGCCGGCGAGTGCGTGCCAGGGTGGAGGAAGGCAAGACGTGCGAGTGTAAGAAAGGTATGGGCCTGAAGGTGGCGCCACAAGTGTTGGTGATGATGGGAAAGGGATTTGTGTGGAGGGGGGGAAAGTGGCACGAGAGAGGCGGTAGTGCACGGTGATATCGTGGTACGTGAGGAGCGCGTCGTGCGTATACATTCCCAATGAGGGAGGGCTTGCTTGGTCAGTCAAACTGCAAGCAATAGAATTAGCCACCTCGTTGCCAGGATGGGCCACGTGAGCAGGCACTCAGATGATTCTGGTGGGGCGAGAGGGGACTGTGTCAGAACGCAAGATACTGATGGCCGGGGGTGCCACCCGTCTACCACGTAGTTGTAGATTGCAGGTTTGGAGTCACTGAAAATGTATTCGGTGTAGGTTTGTGTGATGGCAAGGGCAATAGCTTAAATTAATGATTGGTCGTGAGAGGTTGCTCTGGAAGGGCAATCAGGGTCGCAAAAGCCCCACCGGTGGCAGCACCTGCCACTGCTGGGCAGTGGCGCATCGCTTAACCGCTGTGCCAGGAGTGGTAGGAGGCGTCCCAGGGATCTATGAATGTAAAGTCGAGAATGACAAATTCCACATATATGACAAATTTCATATATATGACAAATTCCACATATTAACGCTATCGCGCCATGCTCTTGAGGCAGAGCTTAAATGTCCCCTCCAATTATTTTTTTTTTTCGGAATGTTACCAGACAGCCATGATACAAGACAGGGTCGGCGTAAAATTGCATCGTATAATCGGATGCTTTTTAATACATTATTTCTATGGGGGTTTTGCCGAGACCAAACCATTTCAACATAAAATGCGGGTCGTCACATGACCGGGGGTCGTATAATCGAGGTTCCAATGTATGTTAGCACAAGAGAAACAAGGGCAGCAACATGCAAACACAATGGTACAACATGTTTGGTTAATCCCAGAGAGTGCTAACCTTCTCAGTTATACACCATATCAGTGGTGCAGGTTTGGCATCCACAAAGGCGCATGCCATTTGTTGTTCACATCACCTTTTGGGTATGACAGGGAGTATCATAATTTTTTGTAATTAAATGCTCTAATTGCAAATTTCATGCATCTCAAAGGGTTAAGACACTAATTTTTTCCAAATAAATAGTTGCGCTCATGTAAAGAGCAAAACAAAAATGCTCTGGCTTGTGCAAGTGATTGCCAGCACACTGCTTTTGTTTTCAGTTTGCGTGGTTTTTGTCTTCTTTTTCCTTGGCTCTCATCGCATTGGACACCCTTTGTCTGGAGTCGAGTTTATATGTGAATAAAAGACTGTCGCCTTTGTGTTCTGCAGCTGTTGGAACATCATGACAAGAATTATAGTGTTATAGTGGCTTTTTCTCTCTGTTTCTCTTGTAAACATGCTGGTAATAGTACTTAGGTACCCTATTCCAAGTGGTTCCTGCCCCTTTGTGGAATTAAACTTGGGCGTGTGGTTTTGTCTCTAAACTGCATGTTCTGCATTGTTAACTGTGCTGTTTTCGTAAAAGGGAAGGAAAGCAAAGAAACATTTTGAGCCAAAAGTTTTAGAAATGTGAGCTTATGTGGTTGCATTCTGCAGGCGTCACAGCAGCAGTGACGGCCCTCCTGAAGGCATGCACAATGCTCTGGAAAGTTCATCAAATACAGACAGTGTCCTGGTGAGCTTTTCCTTTTTCTCATTATTATCACTTTGCGAGGACACCACTTTATTTATAGTGAAAGGAGAGCAAAGGTTCGAAGTGGTAGAGAAAGACCTATCTGTTTACAAAAAGCTTGAAAGTGTATTTGTGTTGTTGTGTTCTTGGTGGTGGGGGGCCCTTGCTATTGGGGTCATTTTGTTGGTGTGCATTGGATGCCCTGAGCAGTCATAAATGCAATATGCAAAGTAAAGGCTGTGTGTGAACCACGAGAAACTATTTGTTTCTTAGCTCAGCGTAAACCCTGTTTCACATGCAAGCGAACTGCTCACAAATCCCGCCGCCGCCGCGCATACACCCTCTCTCAAGCGGCAGAGGAAGCTCCAGTGGCTGGAGCAGCGAGGTTTGGGCAAGTTGGAAATTTTCGTGGCGGCAGCGCGGCAGCACCACATCCCAACCAATGACGGCCCAGCGTTGCCATGTGACCAGTAGAGGCCTTGTGCCTCGGGCAAGAAAGCATGCGCATAGACCAGTGTTTGTGTTTGTACGCCGCACTTACGAAATTTTGTTTAAAAAATAAATTATATAAAGTGATGGTGAATGCTTAAAACACAAGATTTATATTTATTTAAATAAACTATGAAAACAATGATGAAATAATGTTTATATATTACGCTTTTTTGGGTTTGCAGGCCACCAAAACCAGTTGCAAGCGCATATATTTTGCCACCAACATTGGTTTTCGCAGCGGTGGGAAATGCGCAGCGGCGAAGCATGTGAAATGAAAGCCTGCGAAACGCTTCGCATAGCCGAGCCTCTGTTCGCTCTATTCACCGACTCACTTGCATGTGAACCACCCTTAACAACCCATTCTAGGTATGCCGCCAGGGTGGCTCACCGGTTATTGTGCTCAGCTGCTGACCCGAAAGACGCGGGTTCGAACCTGGCCGCAGTGGTCCAATTTCGATGGAGGCGAAATTGTAGAGGCCCATATACTGTACGATGTCAGTGCACGTTAAAGAACCCCAGGTGATCTAAATTATCCGGAGCCCTTCACTACGGCATCCGTCACAGCCTGAGTCGCTTTGGGACGTCAAACTCCATAAAACAAAACACCTACTACTACTACTACTACTACTAATAATAATAATAATAATAATACAGTGACGCGAAACGCAGGAATGGGCGCTTAACAGCTGTTGCTGTGAAAAGTTTTTTTTTTTTTTTAGTAATGCCTTTCGGTATAAATATTTAGAGAATGAAATCTCATAATCATTGACAATTTTATTCTTAGAGACCTGAATTTGTTAAGTTAGATTCGATAAGTGCTTAAAATGGGTGAGGCCTATTCAAGTTTAGACTTTACCCGCCACGGTGGCTCAGTGGTTACGGCGCTCGGCTACTGCTGACCCGAAAGACGCGGGTTCGATCCCGGCCGCGGCGGCGGAATTTCTATGAAGGCGAACTTCTAGAGGCCCATGTACTGTGCAATGTCAGTGCACGTTAAAGTACCCCAGGTGGTCAAAATTTCCGGAGCCCTTCACTACGGCGTCTCTCATAGCCTGAGTCGCTTTGGGACATTAAACCCTTGTAAAACCAAAATCTTTTCAATGCCTTCCTGAGCGCAGCCAACCTATCTGTACTCAGTTTGTAGAGTGACTGGTAGAACTGCTGTGCCAAGAAGCTAATCCTGTACTGTCTTGCCACAAAAGCCTGGTTATGCTCATGATTGCGCCCTCTCCTCCACTAGCACCAATGGCATGGAGATAGAGTACCTGCCTTGTGTGCTGAAGGTATAAGGGAAACTGCTTGGGGATGGTATCTGCTTGGGGATGGTATTGAAAACCAGGCCTGGAGCAGTGCCTGATCCCTGTAAGAAACAACTTCAAGGATCTGAGAATCTATACTAGACGAGCTGCAACAACACTAGAATGGCTCACAGAGAAAACAATAAAAATGCACGCCCTCACCAGAGAAGGAGCTGGCTCCTCTAGTGTGGTACTTGACCACCACCATCAATTTGAACCTGTCAGTTAAACCCACCCCTGACGAAGGCGACGGTTAGATCTACGGTGTAGCAGCCGGTGCTAAGGATCTTTGGAACCAAGTAGACCGCCATTGGAATGTTAGCTTGGCAGTGGTGAATGCAAGAAGCTTATCGAATGAAGATAGACTAGCTGTGTTTCTTGAGGCGCTGTTAAAACTTAAATGGGACATCATAAAGATTAGGTTCGAACTGAATGAGTGCATGCAATGTTAAAGGGTGTTGTCAAAGCTTACTGGAAAGGGGAGAACAGGTATGTGATTTTTTTCAATTGAGGTGTAGCCGGCAGCATCATTGAATTTATCATTAATGAGAGGGTAGAAGTCATCATAGCAGTCATTGTAATCAAGCATTATGAAAGGCTTGTATAGATGGAGCCACGGGAGAGGTAATAATAGAATATGCGGAAGAAATAATCTGCAAGTCATGAATGCATTCTTCCACAAACACGAGAACAGGACATGACATGAAGGAGCTCAAATGCGAAAGGAAAAATGAAAAAGACTTCATAATTTGCACCCATCATTTCATTATGCGGAATGTGGAGGTGCTAAGCAAGGTGGGGTGTGGCAACCGTAGGGGAGTGAAGTCTGTGTTTAACCTAGATTTGAAATCTGAGCATAAGGGCAGTCAAGATAAAGCACATAAACTAGTTAGCATAGAGCAGAAAAGTACAGAAGTTCAAGGTCTCGCTAGAAAATATATTCCACTTTAATTGAGGGAATCCAAACGTAGCTTAGAGGCAATAAGTGGCAATCTTATCAATATAATCACAAAATGCACAATTGAATAAGGAGGTAGAGGTAGGGTAGCTAGGCATGTTAATTACAAGGTCTCTAAGAAGACAAAGGATCTTATTATGAATTGCCAAAAGACATGCGTAGAACCCCACGGATTCGATAGATCTAGTAGAATATTCAAAATTAATAAGAATGCAGGCAGCATAAGGAAATAATGCAGTATGCAGTGAAAAAGTTTGGCGTGGACAAGAGCCAACTGTTCGTCTCAGTGCTATATGTTTGATGTAAGTTGCTTAAATGTTAGAAGAATGCAAGGAGAATTCTGTGCTACTTAGTT